>NC_048595.1:283794157-284157500 GCF_003668045.3 Cricetulus griseus | reverse complement strand
TCTGTGGCTTTGGAGGCTGTCCTGGAACTAGCTCGCTCTTGTAGACCAGGCTGGTCTCAAACTCACAGAGATCCACCTGCCGCTGCCTCCCGAGTGCTGGGATTAAAGGCGTGCGCCGTCACTGCCCGGCCAAACCAGACCCTCTGAGTGGGTGACAGTTATGTGGCTTGATCTGTTGTGGGGTGGGGAAGCTGGAGTGGCACCAGGACCTACCCCAGGTGTATGAACTGGCTTTTTTTGGAGCCCATTCCCTGTGGTGTGATGCCTTGCTCAGCCTTGATACATGGGGGAGGGGCTTGGTCCTGCCTCAACTTGGTATGCCAGACTTTGTTGGCTCTCCAAGGAAGGTCTTCCCCTTCTGAGGAGTGGATGGGGGGAGGGGAGGGTGGAAATGAAGGCAGGAGAAGGGGAGGGAGGGGGAACTGGGGCTGGTATGTAAAATGAAAAATACATTTTTTTAAATAATAGAAAAAAAAAGAAAAGGAGAAAGATGAATGCTGGTGCTCAGGTGTCTAGAACTCTACCCCATGGAATAGTACCACCCACTTCTAGGGTGGGTCTTTCTACCTGGATTTACCTAATCTACATAATTGCTCAGGACACACTCAGGTTTGTCTTTGGTATTCTAGGTCCTGTCAAGTTGAGAACCACTGTCAACTATCACAACCCATAACTTTTTTTCTGTATAAATAAAGGCAATATTAGTTTGCTTAGTGTTGTTTCTTCCTTTCTCCTCCCTCCTTCCCTCCCTCCCTCTGTCTCCTTCCTTTTCCTTTTCCCTGCTTTGTTGGGGGAGTCTGAACCCAGGATGTTGTGTATGCTAGGCAAGTGCTCTACTATGAGCTACATTGCCCCAACCCTTATTGACATATTTTATGTACTTTAGTTTTACTTTTGCGCTGGCCATGTCTCCAGAACAATTCTGAATGGAGGAGTTCAGTGGTCAGGCTGCATACCCGGGTATTGTGGCTGATTCTGTGGGTGAATGGTCAGTCTTGTGCCATTCGGTATGAAGTGGATGGAGGTTTAGTGATGTCATTTGTCAGGTTGTAGGGAGTTTCCCAGTTCATGATTTTCTCTGAGCCCATTACATTTTTTAAAAATCACAAATGAGTATTGAGCTTTATCAAATGCATCTTTTAAATCTACTGATCCTAAGATTGTTTTCTTTCTTTTTTCATCATTGGTTAAAATTGTGCTGATTGGTTTTTCTATAAGTTAAACCTGCATTCTGGAATATATTATCTTTTAAACATATCACAGGATTTTAGTTGATGATATTATAAGAAAAGTTTTGTGTTAGCATCTATTAGGATTATTTTCTCATAATTTCTCTCCTGGTTTTGGTAACAGGGTCTCCTATTAACTTGACAGCACTCAGAGTTATCCCAGGAGTCTCATTTAGGGACTGCCTTAACCATCCTTATTAGCCTGTGAGCAACTCTAGGGGACATGCTAATTGCTGTAAGAGGCCCAGCCCGCAGTGGGTGGTCCCATCCTTAGACAGGCATCCTGGACTGTGTAAGGAATCTAGCTGAGCAGACGCTAAGGAGCAAACTAGTAAGTAAGCAGCATTCCTTCCTGGTTTCTGCACCAAACTTCTGCCCTGCTTGAGCTTCTGCTGAACATCACTTGCATATCCACGAGACTGCACCGGGTTCTTTCCTAATATCTATTTTTACATGAGCCTTTAAAGTTGATCCAAACACTTCCATGTAGACTTTCCCAACGGCAAGTTGTGAGGGTTACACTCAGGTCTGTAGCAGGAGACGGGACCGGATATCAGAGTGGGCTCCTCCTCCAACCTAAAGGAAAGCACGGAGACTGCAGGGGCCCTCCCCAGTCTTCAAGAATGTCTCTCAGTTGGAGGAGACCAGGCAGCTCAAAGCCAGACTGGGTCACTGGAGCCTGAGGTGATGGGTGGCCACGGCAGGTGAGAGATACTCCAAGTTGCTTTTTTTTTTTTTTTCTTTTGGTTTTTCAAGACAGGGTTTCTCTAAGGCTTTGGAGGCTGTCCTGGAACTAGCTCTTGTAGACCAGGCTAGTCTTGAACTCACAGAGATCCGCCTGCCTCTGCCTCCTGAGTGCTGGGATTAAAGGCATGCACCACCACAGCTCGACTTCCAAGTTGCTTTTGATCACAGTGTTTATCACAGCAGAAGAAAGCTAACTATAGGACACAGGGTTGTGCTAGCCCCATAAGAATTTCTTCTTCCCTCACTGGAACACAGAACCTAACTCATGAGGTATTTTAGGAGTCAGTTGAACAGAACATAGAATTAATTTCCCTGTATATTTCTGAGGGTACTTTGGGAAGAAGCTGTATGAGTATATATTCTTAAATTATTATGTATTATACTTAAGGTTATCTGTATATGTTTCAAAGTATTAACATTTTATCATTTTTATTTGTGTTAGCATGATATGCAAGTATTATGTTAAATAAAATACTATATTCAGGCATTTCTAAACTGTGGTAACACAATCTTTTCATCATGGATATGACATACTTAATTAGAAGGTAATATATTTGACTTGGTGGTAATATAAAACAATTTAATGGACTTTCCCCATAATTATGGGTATATACATGAATGTAAAAATTCCATCTGAAATATCAAGTATATTGTATGAATATATTGTTATTTTAAAACTTTCATTTCTTCAAATTGATGGTCTATGTTTGGGGAACTTACAGTAGTCACCTTCTAGCACATTATGGTAACCCCTCATGTACCTTCCCTTTCTCAGCCTGGTATTTATGGATACAATATATGTTTTTGATTATGTGATTAGGGGAGTCATTTGAATTCTTATAGAAAAACAATACTTAAAATAGAAGTTTACTTGAAGACTGACGTGAGCACGAGGCATGACATGCCACCCATCCTGATTTCTGTAAAACAAAGCGTTGTTCTGGGGGCTCCTGGAGCGATGGCTCAGCTGGTGAAGTGCTTGCTTGCTTCATAAGCATGTAGATCTGAGTTCAATCATCCATGTCAAAAGCTAGACTGGGGCTGAGTGGTGGTGGCAGCGCACACCTTTAATCCCAGCACTGGGGAGGCAGAGGCAGGTGGATCTCTGTGAGTTCAAGGCCAGCCTGGTCTTCAAAGAGAGTTCCAGGATAGGCTCCAAAGCCACAGAGAAACCCCGTCTCAAAAAACAAAACAAAACAAAAGAAATGCTAGACTCAGTGGTGTGTACATGCATGCTTATGCTTATGGGCTTTGCAAGTATTCTATTAAATACTCAGGGCTGGAGAGGCAAAGACAGGGGACTTCCTGGAGCTTGCTGGCCAGCAGCCTAGCTAATCAGTGAATCATAGGTCCTGGTAAGACTGTCTCAGAAAACAAGATGGGTGCCTCTTGAGGAATGGTGGAGGCTAAGGTCTAGTCTCTACAAGCATGCCCAAACACACCTCCATTTGAAAATACAGAGATTCCCAACTCTGGAGGTGAAAAGTAGAAAGGGAACATCTTGTTTGAAGCTAAACTCTAAAACTCAAATGTGAGACTATTAATTTGAAACCATTTCTTTATTTATCTAATTACATTTTAATCATCTCACAATTTCTTTTCTCACCTAATGAAGGGTATAATTCTTGTCCAAGAGTAGAGGCACCAAAAGGAGAGGGACTGTCCCATCCCAGCTAGAGGCAAGGGTGCTTACTTTTTCTAAAGGGAGGTTATTATCCTTAGCATTTGGCTAAGTCTACCTAAAGCAGGAGTTGGGACTTTGGACATGTTGGGAGTCTATATTCTGGCGTTTCTAAGCTATGATAGCTTAGTCCTTTCACTTAACATGAGACAATTGGAAGACAGTGTGTTTGCCTTCTTCAAGTTGGTGGTCTTTGTTTGGGGAATTTATGGTAATCACCTACTGGCACACTATTGCAATTCCTCATGAACCTCCCCTTTCTTGGTCTTGGAAAGTAAATTTGAAGGTCTTAAAGCTGGAGTAGTTTCCTCATGAAGCTTGATCAATGGGAAAGTTGAAGTAGTAACTAAAGAGGCTTTAGTGGGGAGGACTTTTTAACTGTGTGGTGATATATCATTTATGACTTAATAAAGGTTGCCTGAAGATCAGAAAAGCAAAGCAGTCGGCCACTAGCTCTTACCTCTATCTTAGGTTTAAAGGGTTGTCCTGTCCTCATCGTGGCTGGAGAGTAAATCTCTGAGATTGACTTTGCTTCTTTCTTATATACCTCTTCCTGTCTAGCCATATCACTCCTGTCTGAGACAAACTTCCCAAATGGCAGTGACCTCGAAAGAGATTCCCAAAGACTCAGCTGTTTCTAAGAGAAAAGATCAGTGACCCTCAGTTGGGTCTGACCCAATAGTTAATAACCTGTGTGTCTTTAGCTATACTACTCTGCAAATCAAGATGTTCTAGAATTGTAGAAACAATAATAGAGCCTTAGAGCATATGGCATAGGACACATCCAGGAGCTGAAGAATCTTTGCTGAGTTCAAAGAAGACATAAGGAGCATTTGTTCACCTTTATTTATAAGCCATGACTTGACAATTAAGGTTAAAATGAAAAAACAAAACAAAACAAAAAAACAAAACAAAAATGGTACATGAATTGAACGGAGTTTGTTTAACTTGGGTTAAATTTATTTCATCTAATTATGCTTACAAAAAGACACAAGGCAGAGAACAGACAATACATCCCTATTCCAAGTAATTAGGGTTGGGATAGCTCCCAAATGCAGTGGAGGGGTTGGTGAAGGGAAGAGGGGCAGGCAAATAAGGACAGCCTCTGGCTCCCTGTGATAAAAACATGAGATGTTTCAAGGCGAAACATGAGGAAGGATGGACTGACAGGAAGGTTGGAGTAAGGGGTAATTTCTCCATTGGTCAAGCTCCTGTTGCCTTTCAGACACTGGGTTAGAGAATGCATTGTGAGCTCTGTTACCAAAGAGCAGGAGAACAGACATAGTCCTTACTCTGCAGATATACCCACATTCATGACATTGATAAAGTCTATTACTGAGGGGCTCCAGGTGGCTGCAAGGATGTACGATGTAGTCAGACTTTAGCACCAAGCTCGGGTGAAGCTGCCCTCAAGAGGTGAAGAGGCACTAGGTACATAATAAATATTAGTTTTTCTTTATTTTTATTAATTACATCATTTAGAGGAGACTTTTTTCTTCCTCTTCCGTGACACAAGAAGACCCTTCATATAAGATGACTAGGAGCTTTATAAGGAGTTCCTTTTTTTCTCCCCTTTGGTTTTCTCTGTGTAGCTCTAGCTGTTCTGGAACTCCCACTGTAGACCAGGCTGGCTTTGAACTCACAGAGATCGCCTCTGTCTATTGAGTGCTGGGATTAAAGACATGCACCACCACTGTTTGTGTTAGTATTCAGGCTTCTGTTCTGGCCTGTCCTTGTGGATCTGACAGGATACGCCCTCAGTTGCAGCCACTAAGAGCACCACCTGTGCCTATTCACTATGTTCCCTTTTAAAAGGGCCCTGCCCGCCTCCCATCCTTTTCTCTCTCTCTTTTTCTCCCTTTCTCTGTCTGTTCCCCCTCTCCCTCTCTCCCTCTCTTTCTTCTCTCTCTCCCTCTCTTTCTTCTCTCTCTCCTCTCTTTCTTCTCTCTCTTCTCTCTCTCCCCTCTTTCCTTTCTCTTCTCTCCTGCTGTTCCTGTCTCTGGAGGCCAGTCTTCCCCCCTTCCCTTTCCCCTTTTTATGATCCCTTTCCCTAAAAAAAAAAAAACCAAAACCAAAACCAAAAAAACTCTCTGCTTGAACCCTGTTGTATGGCATCTTTCTCTCGAGTGCTGCTTTTCTTAAATTACAACAGCCTGGCTCCTTTTCCATTTTTTTTTTTTTTTTTAGCAAATGAACACACTTAAATTTTAAAGATGAGAACTATGTCCACAGAAGGCCACATAACCAATTTTAATAGGGTGTCTCTTTGTAGCTCAATCATCCATATGAAAGCATTCACAGAAGTAAACTAGACAACACATTAGGCCATTTATATACTAATCCCCTATGAACAAAAGGTATGGGAAGGTACCTTCTCTTGCTGTCTCTAACAGGGCTGCAGTGTTTATGAATTCTCTGTAGCTTCCACCTGCAAACTGCTGACCAGCTCATCCCGGTGTTCAGATGAAATTTGTCCCAAAGACAGAAAGGCACAGAGTTTTATTAGTTCATATAACTTTTTGAATGAAACAGCAAATAATACCTGGTCTTAAGTCTCCATTAAACCCTTTTCTTAATCAACTCTAAGACAAACAACAAAGAAAAACAAAGGCAGACTTTGCTGAAGGCCTAGCATATTCTTTCAGACATCTGAAGTGGGGACGAAGCACACATGGTCCTTTGTTCTCCATGGCATTTCTGCCAGTGGAGGGGGAAAGAAGGTTGGCTTTTGGATAAGTTTGTAAATACAAATGTGGATTAAGTAGTAAACATTTAAAATTGAGCCTCTGTTAAAGTATCTTGGGAAGGATTTAAGCAAGTCCATTTTACTCTTCTGGTCCTTGTCCTTTCTAATTTCTTCCCACAGCCCACTACTTTCCCCTGACACGCTTCCCCCATAAGATATGCCAGACAAATATTTGCACGTATGAATGACAGTCTGCAAGTGCCTCTTGTCTTTTCAGTGGTGGAACCCTTGTGGGAAGTATGTATTTGCTTGCTTGTTGCTATTTGTTAATGAGTAGTGGAGAATGCTGTCTGGGAAGGTAACACATATGCATTATCTCACAGTGTCTCAACAAGAAAACATGCTCTCACTCTAAAGAGAATCCGTGTTGGTGTGCTCTAAGTCAAGTAAAGTGATTGTGGTCCGAGAAGACAGATTCAGGTCACCCAGGATGACATATTCATAATGGCAGACATAAATCAATGCATTTAACAAACGCCTTGGTGTGGATGGAACTTTCTATCCAGCCCTGTCCTGCTGGTTTTCAGCCCAAATAAACATCAGAGGCTTATATTAGTTGTAAACTGTTTTGCTTGGTGGTGGTGGTGGTGCACGCCTTTAATCTCAGCACTTGGGAGGCAGAAGCACGTGGATCTCTGTTCAAGGCCAGCCTGGTCTACAGAGCGAGTTCCAGGACAGGCTCCAAAAGCAATACAGAGAAACCCTGTCTCGAAAAAACCCAAAATATTATATATCAACTGTTTGGCCTATTGCTCAGGCTTCTTATTGGCTAGTTCTCTCTTAATTATTAACCCATTTCTATTAATCTATGTATCTCCATGTGGTTTTGACTTACTGGAGAATGCCCTGTGTCCTACCTTCCCAGTAGCTACATGGTGACTCACCCTCCACATTCTTCTTCCCAGCATTCTCCTAGTCTAGTAGCCCCACCTATATTTTCTGCCTGGCTACATCCTGCCTGTCCATTGGTTGAAATAGCTTTATTCATCAACCAATAAGAGAAGTATATATTCACAGCATACAGATGGACATCCCCCATCAGGTGGGTTACAGTAGAGCGGGGGGGGGGGTGCCGGGGGAGGGGTCTTCAATAGTTTTCAGGTGATATCTGGTGAAAGCCTTAGCTTTTGGGTTGTCAGGAGTTAACATATTCCAAAGGTTTTACCCAACGGTAGGAAGGATGTTAGGTTGGATACAAATGTTAATACAAATATCAATAGCTATTAACACTTTTTGGCTCAAGATCATTTTGGCTAAGGTATACAATATTACAGCTGTATAAGGTCATAGAACGAAGTTTGAATCAGCCAATCAGCAGGCAGAATATTCAATGTAAGTTGAACCTAGGTTTTGGGGCTGTCAGTTCATAGCACAGAACTTAGCACTTCGAAGAAAAACAGCTTCACGTAGTCAGATGTGCTTTCTAGTCTGTTTTTGATGAGAGTTTTCAGCAAGGAGTGTGGTACAGGCTTCAGAGGGGGTGGGGTGCATCGAGAGACTTGTCTCACATAAGAGAGATCTGCATTAGAAGCAAACCCCGACAGTGCAGTGTTTGTGACTATCCTTGTAATTTGATGAAAGAAAATCATGTTGCTTGGTTGAGGGAGGACATGAAAGTAAAGATGCAGAAGTAGACTGGCTCTGAAGCCCTGCAATGAGCTGCATTGTGTCCCCTCAAACCCACGGCTAGTACCTTGGAATGTGACTGTATTTAGAGACTCGTTTTCAAATGTAGGGTAGTGTGGGCCTTGACCCAAACCTGCCAGACCTTAGGGCCTAACCTACAGATTTGGCGAAATATATTTGTATTGGCTAAACTATTAAGTCTTCAGTATTCTACTATGACAGGCTTCACATGCCAATACAGCCTTCCGTGTGAAACAGTACACACAGAGGAGGGACGGGGCATAAATGAGATTTTTTAAAAAAGATTTATTTATTTATTTATCATGTATACAGTGCTTGCCAGAAGAGGGCACCAGATCACATTACAGATGTGTTTGCTGGGAATTGAACTCAGAACCTCTGGAAGAACAGTAAGTGCTCTTAATCCCTGAGCCATCTCTCCAGCCCCCATAGATGAGATTTTATATAATGTATGTTAATATATGTAGGAGGGGGAATTGAGATACAGGAAAGGAGATTTTCAGAGTTAAGCCCAATTTTGAGAATGGAGTCTGGCATTGATTTTGAGAAAGGAAAATGGCTCATCTGCTTGACTTTCAGAATTTTATCATGGGTTCATTACCACGGAGAACACGAATACACATGGAAGCATTTGCAGCCATCTCACTGGCCCTATTTTTAGTTCCCTTTAAGGTAAATGATGGGTAAAAGGGACAGTAAATGAGCCACCTCAGTGTCCTTTCTCCTAATGTTATGTCATCAAAACTGGAGTGAGTTAGTAGAAAAAAGAAACTCTCAGTGCCAGGAACACCAAACACATCTACCTGTGACCATGTGACAGCATGAGATGCGTGATCAGGCTGCTTTCAGGCTCTGAACAGGAATTAGATTTGCTAGTGCTGCTGAATTGCTAATCCACAATGACTCAGAGACAATGATAACAGTCTTGAAGGTGGTCCAGGCATTTGGGTGCTGTAGAGTAATAAATAGGCAAAGGAAAGATAAACAAAATTAAGTGTCTGCTAAGGATCTAATGCCAATTGGGTAAACTCATGGAAATTATGAAGTCTTTAGAAATACCCTGTTTCATATTGTATATATTAATGTGTTGTATTATATTGATTAATTTGACTGTATAGATGGAGAAGCTGAGATTGTGAGTGACAGTTGTCCCAAAGTCCCTCAGATAGCTGGAGGCAAGGTCCACAGTATCCACAGTCCATATTTCGTGGTTACAACCGAATGAGACAGATAGAGTACAGACAAAAGAGGAAGTGGGAAGTGTGGTTTTGTCTCTTCTTGAAAATGACAGCATGACCCATATTTCTGATGGCAATATATAATGGTTGTAGACTGGAGGTCGTCTGTGAACACTTTAGTTACTGGATTCAGGAGGTCTTAACTCAGTAGAGGTTTTCCTTCAGCCAAAACCTGGGATAAACTGAAGTCAGTGGCTAGACACAGGTGTGCCTGGATGATTTGCACAGAGAACCAAATGTCATGGAGTCTCATTTATTGGAACATTATCTTTGTTACACATGCACACACCTAGCACACAGCAAAGAACCAGCAATTCAGCAAAACTGAGGACACACAAATAGATGTATAAACAACAGTGCTTACAAACCATGTTTATTCTGTTCAATGTACCCTGAAGCCCTTGCTTGGAACTTGTTATTATGCTTGTCTCATTTGCATATTGATGGGAGCGTAAAAGGAAGTCTTCAGTGGGATTGCTGAAATCAGTGAACAGTGAAAGGAAAGGATTAGAAAAAAAGGAAGGGAAAAGAAAAGAAGAATGATTTCAGAGATCTCAATATTAATTTTGATCAGGGTCAAAGATCCCTGGTATTACTCTTTTTATTATTTATTTACTTATTTTATTTATTTATTATGTATACAGTGTTCTGCCCAGTCCAGAAGAGGGCATCAGGTTGCATTACAGATGGTTGTGAGCTACCATGTGGTTGCTGGGAATTGAACTCAGGACCTCTGGAAGAGCAGCCAGTGCTCTTAACCTCTGAGCCATTTCTCCAGCCTCCTAGGTATTACTCTTATAATATGTTCAAGCAAGTAAGTGGAGTTTTTATTGTTGAAACACAGTTAAGTATAAAAATAATTTCAGTCTGATTATCCTACTATGTAGAAGGTAAATAGTATAACAACTTCCATTGTTCAGCACTAACATGAAAATGTCATTGCTCACAGTGATTGGAGCCCAGCTGTCTAGCAGCCTCAGTGGTGTGTACTCAGAGAGTCTCCAACAGCCTGGTGCATTGTTATTTAGCTATGAACCCATTTCACAACCACAGCTCTACTGGTATAGGGCAGGCAGTTTGGGATGAAGAAGAGAGAAAAGCTGACTTCTCCAGACATCATCCATGCTCCAAGCCAGGGGAGAGAGTTTGGGAGAAATTATTTTCTCTAGATCTTAGCATTGTATCTGAAAATTAATTACAATCCAAGACCGAGAGACTTAAGTAAGATCTTTCTGGTGAGTCAATCCCTTTGGAGTCTCTACCTGCATTTTTCTTTTACCACTGGTGACAATCAGTTCTTACTTCTTTTTCTAATCTCAGATGAGATATTCTTAGAGAAGGTGGGCCCAGACCACACCCTCACTGGATGGTCTCATTATGCATACACCGCCTTTCTAACTGTTCACCAACACATGCACAAAGCATACAGTCTCTGGACCCTGTCCAAGCAGAGACCATTGTAATAGCATCTAAAAAAAATACTATTCCAGTGTGTGCAGGTAACACACTAACAGCCTTTTGTTTCAGTTCCTGGTATTTCTGCCCCATGCCAATTGTTCGAAAATGTCAGAATGCCTGATGAAAATGCAGAAGCAGCCTGACACACGGAGGAGAAAAGAACAGAAAGGGACGTAGATAACTTGCAAAACACAAAAAGGGCTTTTGAATGGTGTCTTCTCAGGGACATTTTGAGTGTTAACCAAATAGGATTGCTTTTCTTTGAAGAACAGAAATAATGAACAAAGTTTTGCAGAGCCCTTCCATGGCTTTTCAGAAGCTGCAAATGAAAATTTAAGCCATAGAAGTTGAATTGCCTATGTGCTGGACATAACCTTCTATTATCAAAGGGACCAGCACACTGCTGCAGCTACTACATTCTGTTTTATTTAAGGGGCCCTCAGTGATTTGTAAGCAGGAGAGGCTGCCATCCCCTAGTCAGTCAGGTACAGATTTCATCTGTTATGATGCCATTTACATGACTTCATGTGTCAGAACCTAACTTCTTTTATGCTCTTTACAATTTGAAGCCTCTTCAGAATAATGTTTTTCAATGCATTAGGCAAAACACAAAATTATTTCAAGGAAAACAGATTCTGAAATATAATGATCAAAATATAAAAGAACTCATGGAAGAGTAGTATATGTGACGGTCAGTGCCACTTGTCAACTCGACACAACCTAGACTCACCCGGGGAGAGTCTCAATGAGGGATTGTATAGATAAATTCGACACACTGGTGTGTCTGTGGCAGATTGACTTGATAGCCTCAATAGATATGGTAAGACCCAGCCTAAAAGTGGGTGGCACCATCCCCTTGTTTTGGACTATATACAAGTAGAGCTAGTTGAGTGCCAAGCATGAACACATTTGTTTCTCTCCACTGTTGTCGTGGATATGACATGACTAGTTGTTTTACGTTCCTGCTGCTGTGGGTTCCCTGCAGTGATTATCAGTAACTTGGAATTGTGAGCGTAAACAAATCCCATCTTCCCTGAGTTACTTTTTGCCAGGTGTTTTATATCAGAGCAACAGAAATGGAATCAGAAACATATGCTTATTTATTAACATATCTGGTAGCATAATCTAGTAACAAGCTTAATATCTTAAGATAGCTGCAGATAACCAAAGTGGGGATGGAGGTTCCAGGAATTGCAGTGGGAAATAAATACGTATTACAATGCATGGCTTGTGACTGATATATCCAAGTGAAGATGTTAAATTTCTGTTAGAGATAAGCAAGTGACAATTGAAGATATATTCATTCAAATGTACAGATTTCCTGAATTCTGTTCATAGGCACTTTGGGAATACCCAGGAACCCAATATTAAGGACCTCTGGAGTATAATTATGTATGCAAGCTTATGAGTGTGGTTGATGTAATGTTTACATATAACCCTAAATGTAATTATGCATATTTGTTTATGCATTTTTGGAATCAGCTCTCTCCTTCCACATTCATACAGGCTTTAGGGATTGATCTTAGTTCGTCAGGTTTCACAAAAATCAAATTTATCAGCTGAGCCATCTCAACTGTCCTTATTTATATTATTGCTTATAACCTGGCTTGCTTATGAAAGGGCTTGAGACATTTTCTGTAAATGCATAAAGTCAATATAATAAAATTACAAGCAAGCAGAGAAAAAGAAATCCAGAGTAATAGAAAAACTAAGAGGCATCCTGGAATGAAATTAATATGTGAAATAATATTGTACTAAAATGGGATGGAATTCTGATTCTAGCTGGGCACGGTGGTGCACACCTTTAATCTCAGAACTTGGGAACTCAAAGCAGGAGGATCAGGGGTTCGAGGTCACTCTTGTCTACATAGGGAGTTAGAGGCCAGCCTGACCTATCTCAGCACTAAATCTTTCCTTCCTCCATTTTTAAAATTCTGATTTCTAAGACTTTAATGTCAAAGGTAAGGAATAATTAGCTATAGACTCATGATCACATCAAGTAAGAAAATGCTTGTTTCACAGTTGAAAACTAGAGGGAACTTTAGTCCATGTGTCTCAGTCAGCTTGGGCTGAAATATCAAAACACCATAGAGAACGCTTTGGGTGGTATGTCTACCTCTCACTGTGAGGCTGAGGAAGAGGAACCAGCAAAGTTGGGTTCTGGTGAGGGTTCTCTTCCAGGCTTGTGAATATCTTTCTTGCTATGTTGTCACGTGCATTTGGGGGACCCAGTCTGGTTCACAATGCTACTCTGCACAATGAAATTCAGTGCTTTATTGAGCTCACTATCATGGGGCTTCTTATGATTTCTCAGTACCAAGCATAGATGTATTTCTGTGGGCCATGACAGGAATGGGCATTATGATGTCTTTTGGGACTTTAAGACACTTATTTGCTTACTTTTTTTAGTGTCACCCACCTGGAAACACTTAACTCTTGAAATACATATTAGCGACTCTTATTTGCTATAGATTAATATGAGCCCACAATGAGAACCCCGAATATGTACTACATTGGATTCTGCACAGGGCTACAGTACTCCACAGGGCCAGGGTCTAGGATACAGAGCAATAATATACCTTTAAACATATTTCATGACTGAGCATTTGTGTTGAGAACCGTTGGTTGGATTTAACATTCCTGGCAAGGACTGGAATGTGGCTAATTCTACACTGCAGATTAAACACTCCAAAAGTCTGGAGAACAGGAAACTCGCAGGCACATTTAACAAAACACCTCACTCACGTTGCAGGGTTGAAGGAGTGCCTGGATCATGTAGTCTCTTATGCTGGAGACTCTCACACTCCTTGGAGTACAGCTCAGGTTTCTGGTTGCTGCTCCTGTCTGGCCCCAGGAGATGATCCCCTCCATGTAGACATCACAGCTACTTTTGTGATTTCCTGCATCCTCATCAGTTCTTATAGTCCATGTTGACGAAGGCAAGGCCCAGACTGAGGGAGGAACAACATGTTACTTACTATGCTGCAGAGGGGTTTCCAAGTTTGTAGACAGCAGGGGTATATACTCTTCTAGAAAGATCCCAATCTCAATTGCAGGGATGTGGTCTTACCATAGGTCCCCAATAGAACAAATGTCTCAAGAATGTAGTGCATGTAAAAGCACTACTTGGAACTCTTTGGGACCCGTGGCTGCTCATCGGTGAACTGCATAAGTCCTTAGGCATGTACTGCTATGATGTAAATGTCGTTTTCATGTTTGTCGTGTCAGTGTTAGGAGGTGGACCTTTAGAAGGTGGGTGAGTCATGAAGGTCTACCCTCATGAATGTGTTAATGCTGTTCTGTGGGATGGATTTGATGTCCCAGATATGGGATTATGAGTCTGGCTTCATTATTCCTGTCCTGAGTTTTCCTTCACGATTTTCTGTCATGTGATGACAAAAATCTCATGTTATGACAAAAATCTCATGCCACTTCTGATCCTTTCCAGCTTCCAAAGCCATGAGCCAGACAAACTTCTATCATTAAAAAATTTCCCAATCTGTGGTATTTTGTTACAGTGTCAGCAAACAGACTGAGGAGCTTGAATGATTCACACTTGGCACAGTGATTTTTAGCCTGGAAGATTGATATAGCTGAAATAATGCTAGCTTCAATTATAAACCATTCAACACAGTGGACTGTTTTAATCTGTAATTGATAGACGTTTTTGTGCCAGCCCAAAGACAATTAAGTGTAAAATATATGCTTCAGTAAGTGGCTGAGTTAACTTGCTTCATTTGTCGGTTATGAGCCAGTTATGTGTGGAGCAGAGTCTAATATAGATGATGGCTTTGGACTTGAGGTGGATGGTCTCTGCTTTTCCTTCATGGTCATTAAAGCAATTCCTTGCTCATAACAATAAAAACAATTTTATCCAAATAGCCAACTGCAGCCTCTCATCCATAGTATGTTCTTGCTAAAAAAGGAACGTTTATTGATTGTCTGAGAGAAGAATAAGTTATTAAAGAGTGTGAAAGGACTGTCTCTTCAAAGCCCATGGAAAATGTAAGATTTCTCTCTCTCTCTCTTTCTTTCTCTCTCTCTCTCTCTTTCTCTCTCTCTCTTTCACACACAGAGTAGTACACACATGTATATATGCTGACATATATATATATATATATATATATATATATATATATATATATATAGTTTTTGTGTTTCAGACAAGATCTCACTGTGTTGCATCACCTGGCCTTGGCCTCACTCATATTCTGGGCTTCTCTCCAACACAGCAATCCTGGTATTACAGGCACGAACTACCATTCTTGACTGTGCTTATATTTCTTAGGGGGTATATTTTGTTTGCTTAGTAAAGGAGAGCATATTTCTCAGTGACTAAGTTTGCATGTGTGTGTGTGTGTGTGTGTGTTTCTGAAGATCAAAAATTGGACCTTACAAATACATGCAAGGCAAACATTCTTCCACTGAGCTACAGTCCAGACTTAATGTTTATATTTGAATTAGTTGATGAATATTTCTTGAGGCTTAGCGTAGTATTTTAACTAGTAATACTTTATGTTTAACTTCATCTTTCTGCTTTGGACTTTGTCGTGAACAATACTTGTTCTTTCCTTGGAAGGAACACAGCACCGCCCATGGCTCTGTTACTTACGTTCCTTGCTGCTGTGATAAAAATGCCCGACAAAAGCAAGGAAGGAAAGGTTGAGTTGGGCTCCTGGTTTGTGGGTCCAGTCCACCATGGCGAGGAAGGCACAGCGACAGGAACCTGAGGCAGCTGGTTGTATTGTGCCCACAGCCAGGAAACGGAGAAGTAAGTGTGCCTTTTTATGGGGCCTGGGATCTCAGCCTGTGAAGGGCGCTGTCCACACAGTGTGGGTCTACTCTCTTTAGGTGAGCCTGTGTGGAGACATCCTCACAGATGCCCTGTGACATTTGTTTCCAACTGAGTCTAAATCAACCTGCCAGTCACAATTATCAATTATGGGTGAAATGCCCTCCACCCTGCAGTAGGGGTTTGGAAAGCCAACGGATGCTAATGAGTCTACATTGGCAGTAGTTGTCTAAAACACTGAGAGATGGGTCTCTGTGTTTAAAATAATGAGGCAACTGATGAATCTGGCAGACTATAGAGGCACATCATTTGATTTTTGAAAAAATCAAGTAGAATGCTCAGTTTTCAAGAGATGAAACAACCCAGACTGCTTTGTCTGAGCATACTCCACAGTCTAAGGGGCAGCCATAAGTGTGGAGATGCCCACTGCTTGTTGGTTGTTTTGGCAGCTCAGCTGTCTTCAGCTTCATCACCTGCTATGCTGGGGCAGGTGAACAACTTAAAAACCATTCATGGAGGATTGGTGGTGGCTTTAGGAGGCTGACCACTGACAACAGCATTTTGAGGTGGGATGATCCCTTGAGTTGTCTGCAGTGGCATGTCGTATCTCCAACTGATTCTATCCATGCACATACATGTAATGCTGGTATTCGTAAGCTTCCTAGTTTTCTTTCTCTGTTGGATGAATCGGACATGGACAGTTCTTTCTTCATGAAAAAGAAGGTTGCTTTCATTTTCTGTTGCCTTATTTGGATGTGAGCCATTTTAAGCGGGGCACAGTCTGCGCCGTCTATGAATAAATGAAGACACCCCCTAATTTGTGATTATAGAAAGCCACTCTACTGACTCCTGAGCTGCCTGCAAAGTTAAAGTTAAGCTTCCAGCTTCAAGCCATTTGAAAATGTTAAGATGTGCTTTATAAATCGACTGTAAAAGGAATCTTTTTTGGGACAATTTAGGAAACTGTTAGGTCAAAGCGTGTGGATGGGGAAGCTCTTTATAACAGGCAGCAGTGTGTTCTCAACACTTTCATCTGAGATGAACATTTAGTAGTCTTTAAAACTGAGTTGGAAGGCCAGGTGCTTTGATGCATGGTTGCCATCCCAGTTCTCAGGAGGCAGGAGGATTACGAATTGGAGGGCAGCCTTGGCTACTGAATTCATTCAAGGCCAACCTAGGCTACTGAGTAAGACTCTGTCTCTAAAGAAGCGCTCCCCACTCCAAAAGTAAAAATTGAGTCATAGGATCACAAATCATGTATTTTCTTACTAACAGTGATTTCTAGTTCAATCTCTGCCCTCTGGCATTTATGAAGCTCTTTCCTGAAAGAATATGGGACTGTTCGTTAATGGCATTCTTTTATTTATTTTTTAATTTTAATTAGAAAATTATTTTACATGTCAATTCCAGATCCCTCTCCCTTCCCTCCTCCCCTGCTCCCCCAACTAACACCCTACCTATCCCATACCCTTTCTGCTCCCCAGGGAGGGTGAGGCCTTCCATAAGGGGGGTCTTCAAAGTCGGTCATATTCTTTGGGATAGGGCCTAGGCCAAGCCCCTTGTGTCTAGGCTCAGGGAGTATCCCTCCATGTGGGATGAGCTCCCAAAGTCCATTCCTATGCTAGGGATAAGTACTGATCCACTACAAAAGGCTCCGTAGACTTCCAAGGTCTTCTTACTGACACCCACATTCAGGGAGTCTGGCTCAGTCCCATGCTGATTTCCCAGCTATCAGTCTGGGGACCAAGAGCTCTCCCTTGTTCAGGTCACCTGTTTCTGTTGGTCTCACCAGCCTGGTATGGACCTCTTTGCTCATCAGTCCTCCTTCTCTGCAACTGGATTTCAGTTCAGTTCAAGGTTTAGCTGTGGGTGTCTGCTTCTACTTCCACCAGCTGCTGGATGAAGGCTATACTATGGCATATGAATTAGTCATCAATCCATTATCAGGAGAGGGCATTTAAGGTAGCCTCTCCTCTGTTGCTTAGATTGGTGTCATCTTTGTAGCTCTCCAGACATTTCCCTAGTGCCTGATTTCTCTGTAAACATATAATGTCTCCCTCTATTATATTATCTCTTATCTTGCTCTCTTCTGTTCTTCCCCCAACTCAACCTCCCTGCCCCATTATGTCTTCCTCACCCCTCCTCTTCTTTCCTTCTCATTCTCCTAGTCCCCCCCCCCAATGCTCCCAATTAGCTCAGGAGATCTTGTCCCTTTCCCCTTCTCCAGGGGACCATGTATGTCTCTCTTAGGGTCCTCCTTGTTTCCTAGCTTCTCTGGCAGTGTGGATTGTAGGCTGGTAATCCTTTACTCTATGTCTAAAATCCACATATGAGTTTGTACGTATCATGTTTGTCTTTTTTGTGATTGGGTTATCTCGCTCTGAATGGTTTCTTCTAGTTCCATCCATTTTCCTGCAAATTTCAAGATTCCATTGTTTTTTCTGCTGAGTAGTATTTCATTGTGTAAATGTGCCACATTTTCTCTATCCATTCTTCTCTTGAGGGGCATCTAGGCTGCTTCCAGTTTCTGGCTATTACAAATAGTGCTGCTAGCTCAGTCTTAATTATCATAAATCTATATATTTTATAAGAATTATCTTATCGAGGATGTCTTCAGCTGGCGTCCTCTTCCTGGGCTCACGTGGTGGCTCCAAAGCAGGAGGAAGAGCAAGAGAAAAAAGGATGACTTCCTGTTTGTCCCTACTTATAGATGAGTCTGCCTGCTATGTCACTTCCTGCCTGTATCACAAGACTTCTTTTTACTACATTTCCCAGAATCCTCCTCAACTCTTAGTCCTGCCTATCTTGATTTACTATTGGTCAACAGTACTTTATTTATCAACCAATAAGACAAACACATACACAGAAGGACCTCCCCCATCAACAAGCACCTGCAGAGTCAGGGCAAATGGTTAAAGACAAATCCAATAGCACTTGCCTGGTGTGCAACAATTATCATGTGTTTGTATGAATTCTGTGCCTAAGTCCATACCCTGCAATGAGTGGTAAACCAGGAGCTTGCTCCATGAAGGATGAAACATTTAAAAATGTCATGGGGTTGGGACAATGGAAAGAGTAGAAAACAGAATCACTATAGAATATACTCTTAAGAGCCCATCAGACACAATCCCACCCTCTCTTTCATGCTTGATCTAGGGCTTTCTTGGCTTTTTCACATTCCTTCCCAGAGCCACCAAGCTATTGCTAATGCTTTTCACATAGATGGCCTCAAGTGCCACACAAACTTAGGTCAGGATAACTGGAGAAATATTTTTTCCTGGATGTTTGAACATGGTACCCAAGAATCTCTACTCTGGGAGACCCTAGAGATAAGGATGTTCAAATACATGAGAGGGAGCTAAAGACCAGAGGTGCCATACTGTGCAGTGTCTTGTTTGTAGTTCCCCTGTCCTCTTCATGCTTTCATCACTCAGTAACCCCTCTCGCATGTTCCTTCCTTCCATGGCCTGTTGGCTGGTCAGTCTCACAATAATTCACTGAGCTTGAAACCTCAGAGTGCCCCTTTCCTTCATCTTAGTCTCAGTTAGGACTTCTATTGCTTCGGTGAAACACCATGACCAAGAAGAAAGCTGGGGAGGAAAGGATTATTAAGCTACATGTCAGCATTGCTGTTCATCACTGAAGGAAGTCAGGACAGGAACTCAAATAGGGCAGGGTCTTGGGATGCAGGAGCTGATGCAGAGGCCATGTAACGGGTGCAGCTTACTGGCTTCCCTTGGCTCGCTTAATCCACCTTCTTATGGATTCCAGGACCAACAGCTCAGGGAAGGCACCACCCACCATGGGCTGGGCCCTCCCCCATTGGGCCCTAATTGAGAAAATGCCTAACGGTTGGATCTCATGGAGGCATTTTCTCAGCTGAGGCTCCTTCCTCTGATGACTAATTTGTGTCAATTGACATACAAAACCAGCCAGTATGATCTTCCTTGCCTGTCTTTCCTTCCTCCCATATTTTACTTTATCCTTATGCAGTATATATTTAGTAAATATATACTGAAAAGTTACTGCGTCTTAAGGTTGGTGGTGTCTTCGTATAATGAATGTTTAGAAATCTACAATTCTGAGTGGTGGCAAGGAAGAAAATCTCTCTTGACTTACCAAGCTACGGTGAGATCAAGCAATCACTAAGTGAGGTTGCCTCTTGTCTGACACAGAAGATTGGTGAATGCTGGACCATTTTAGAAAATTCAGCGACTCAGAGGCATGGCCAGTTATGGGGGTCTGGGACCTGGGAAAAAGTGTGAAATGTTTCTGCCCCTGTAGTTTAGGCATGCTCACATGTGACTGATGAAATAAAGACCTTTAAGGAAGCTGGTGTTGGAGCCAAAGCCAAAGGAGCCTGGTCAAAGTCAAAGTGAGCAAGAAGTCTGGCAGCCTGGGAAGAGGCAGGGGCTCCTGGTGTAGCTCATATTCTCTGATGCTTTCTTCTCACTCAACTAGAGACAAAGTAAAGTATGAGGCACTGTGCAAAGTTGTCCAAATAATCATCAGAAAGTGTGTGTGTGTGTGTGTGTGTGTGTGTGTGTGTGTGCATGTGAGTGCACGTGCTTATGTATGTATGTATGTGTGTGTATGTGTGTGAGGCGGGTTGGGGACCATGTGGGTAAAATCATTCCCGAGCAGTATAGAGTGGCAGTTGATTCAGCATTTGGCACACACACACATAAGTTATTTGACAAACAGAACAAACACTTGGCTATTATTTTTGTTTTCACTGATATTCTTATTAGATTCCTTTTGTCTAGATGTGTGTTCATGTGTGTGCATGAACATATGTGTGGGGGCCAGAGGTCAAACTTGGGTATCTTCCACCTTGTTTTTTGAGATAGGGTATATCACTGTCCTTGAATTTATAAGTAGTCTAGGCTAGAAGGCCAGAGATCTCCAGAGCTCTAACAAACTCTGCCTCCTGGATCTGGAATTACAAGCACACATCACTAAGCCTGGCCTTGTTCCCTGCTGTGGGTTCCAGGCATCAAATTCTCAGCCTCATGCTTGCTTGCAAAGCATGTACTTTACCAACTGAACCATCTCCCTGCCCTACGGTTTTTCCTATTTATTTTCTACTTAATTTCAATTTGATTTTATATGAGACAATAAAATGAATTTGTTCCCATTTTGTGTTTAGAAGGAAAATCTGATTTTCAAGAATCATTTGGAAAAGGTTAAATGAAACCTGCAGGGGTTTAAACTTGAGCAAAGTTTTAAAGGTAATTGTATCTTAAAGTTGAATTTTTATGGAACAAAAAATTTGGGCATGGATATAATTTTTTTTGATTTAGGAAGGTTATGAGAATAACTGGTACCCCCTGAGGAAGTTAATATATTATTGAAAGTAGTAATTTTAACAGTTTTAGACTCATGTTCAAAGATAAAAATTGAACTAATTTTCAAGAGACGTCAGTCTTCATTTCTTAGCAAATCACAGTGATTAAATTAACTGCAGGCAGCCACTCTTTTTATTTGAAGATAATATGAGTATGTTGGGGGCTGGAGCAGAAAGAAGAATGATGTATATCCTAGCAATGGCTTCAACAGTTGAAGAATCTTCCATCTCTCTCTTTTTTTTCCATCTATCTCTTTTGAAGCAACTTATATATTCAAGACATAACTCCCTACTGCAGCTTCCTTTACTGCATTCAGCTTAAAATCCAATTCAAATGAAGGGCTAGAATATTCTTCTTAGAACTGGGACAAAGAATTTTTTCTTTTAATGGAGTGCATAATATGCCAATTCTAAAGAAAATACTGTTGTATGCAAAGAACTCTGAATATTGAAAAGACAGTTCAGTTCCTGCCTGGGATGTATTTCAGGCCCTGACTTCTCTATGAAATTGGACACTGGACAAGGACAGTAATGTCACACTCATTTATCAGCCCATTTGAGCTACTCTTTTCCCTTTGAAATGAGCTATTGAAATTGCCGAGTGTTAAGGAAATTGCACATGGATGGGAGACTAAATGATCCTTGTCTGTCGTGTCAGCAGAGGCTTCCTGGAGATGAAGCAGTTTCCATCAGCGAAATAGAGCACCTTCTTTTCTTCAAGATCTTTCCAACCTCAGAATGCCGTAGACAGTATGTCTGTGTCTCATCCCACCCAGCTAGCAATCTTAGTCTCTCCTTCCCAGACTGGGTGGGATTACCTTAAATTTTAGTGCCACTGGAAGCTTTGTTTAGCTCTGAGGTGGCCAGGCCACTAGACATGCAGGATGGGAGCCTGCTGGTGTTCTGCCTGGCTGTACTGTCTGACCGTGACTCAAGTTACATGCATGCGTTTTCAAACTTTTCCTGCCTTGATCCTAAACTAAACAGAGGGATCCTAAGGTTCAAAGTAAAAGGAGGAGCAGTAAAATGATCTGGTTTAGTATGCAAAGAAGCTCTTGTAAAAACTCTGATATTTATCCTGAAATGCTGTTTGGGGAAGAAGGAGGAAGTGACATACATACACTCTTTCCCAGGAACAAGTGGGGATGTGAGCTCTTATGTGAATCACCCGAAAAGAAAGAATGTGAAGAAAAGCTGATTACCAATCATTTGATGTAATTAATATGCATCTTAGATCCGCACTCATTGACTTTGATGTTGTTTCTAGTTAAACCATGATAATTTTAAAAAGCAGTTTGAAAGTGTTTAGCTAAAGCATGGTGTCACACTGCTCTGTAATTTAACACGATGAAACAAGAGCTGAGATGCACAGTGTTTGTACCATGGAAAGAGGAGAAAAAATGATTTCAGTTCATTTTACGTGAAAATAGAAGGTGTCTTGCTTTAGGGTGATAGGTATGCCATGTCTGTTTAAATTTTGGCCCCAGAAGCAGTTTTACTGCTTATATGAATGTGCATAGATTTCCATTTTCAAAAGGAAAAGATCATTTAAAAAATACCCACCTCAGTGGAATAGCAATGCAAATTAAGCACATTCATCCATGTCAGAAGGATTTTATTAATTAAAAACTGACACTAAGTTTATTTTATAGGAGGCAATTATTTAATGTAACTGGTACTGAAGTAAAATATTTGTACAATCTATTGTTTAATTTTTTATATTATATATATATATATATATATATATATATATATATGTGTGTGTGTGTGTGTGTGTGTGTGTGTGTGTGTGTGTATAGTAAGCATCCTAACCCATGAGTCAAAAATGTTCAACCCAAGTCTAACTGTGAGGAAACAATTAGATGAACCCAACAGGAGAGATGCAACAACCCAAACCAGAGACACTGTAAATACTTCATATTACAGTTGATTCTACAGTAGCCATGCTTTCTACACCCAAGGATTCAACCAATTTCAGACCATTGATTAGAAAAAAAATTGCACCTGCATAGGATGAGGAACTTGCTTTTTTTTTTTTTTTTCTACACAGAGTAGTAGGAAGCATTCATACTGCATTAGCTATATAGTATCAGGGGTCTAAAGCACAATGGAGGGTGTTATATGCTTCATTCTATGTAAGACATTGGAGCATCCTTGACTGTGGTATCCACAGGCTTCTGGAAATAGCCCCCCGACATATATTAAAGATACACCATGCACAAAGCAGTGACCCTTGAATGAAACCTGGGTTTAAAATGAAATGCAATAACTTCTCTAGACCGGAATGGACATTGTTAAGACAGTTAGGGGATTTGAATTGCTCAGGTTTTTAGAAAGAATAATATATATTTCAAACAAATATGTAGTTTAGACAGTGAGTGGATTATTATTACTAATTTCAAACATGTTGCCACTGGCAAAATTCCAGGAAAATGGATGGAAGTTCTAAGTTGATGAACACATTTTTCTTTTCTTTTCTTTTCTAAATGTGTATGAGTGTTTTGTCTTTCGGATATGTAAGTACACTGTGTGTGTCTGGTACCCTTGGAGTAGTACCTGATAAAATTTGAGACCAGAAAAAGACATTGGGTTCTCTGGAATTAGAGCTACAGACAGTTGTGAGCTACCATGTGTGTGCTGGGAACTGAACCTGGGTCCTCTGCAAGGACAACAAGTGCTCTTAATTGCTGAGTCATCTCTTTAGCCCCATGTACACATTTTCAAAGCAAGTAAAAACATGCGTGGGTATGCATGCAAAGGGTTAGAACATGCTTTTCAGTGTAGCACGGAACATTCATTTTCAGGGACCAGTGATTTCCCCACAGACTCATGTCTTCATTTTAAGGAGATGAAACTATATAGTTCTGTGGGAGAGGCCCCTGGAAGTTCCATATTGACCAACTTTTTTGTTGCCTGTTCTTAGGTTGATATGCAGGATTCTGATTTCCTAACAGGTAACTGAAATTCTAATGCCATCCTTTATTTTTTATTTTATTTTATTTTTTTTTTTGCTTTCTTGTATAGATCGTCGGCAGCAGATCTGGACTGAGACACTTCCTAACATTTTGATATGTAAGTGACAACTCTCTGAATTGACAGTTCTTTGAGTGACATTTATAACCTGAAAATCCCATCCTTCCCTCTGTTATTCTAATTTGTGAGCCAAATCAGAGTAAACTAAATATGCTTGTCCCCAGGCTAACATTATGAAAAGGAAAGATAATAGTATTTGTAAATTACCAACTTCATTTAACTTTAATTTCCCCTGAAAATGGATTCTGGGTGGTGGTTATTTTACAAGGATAGAATTGTTTATTTATTTATGGGTTAATCTCTTTTTATTTTCCCCTCCGTCTGAGAAAAGCTTACTGTAGCACCATGGGATCATATCATGGGAAGATTCTATGTTGTAAACAACCATGGGTTTAGATGTTCTACAAATGGGTATTTATTATTATAAGTTTATTAATAATCAAGATGAAATGAATTATAATACAAAAGCATAACAGCCTTAAGACATTCCTATATTTAAAATTCAACTCTAATGACCTATCCAAGATTCTGTGATTATAGGTATAAATTTTTTTTTTTTTTTGCTATTCCTTTGAATGTCATACAACTCCTTATTGGTTTGGTTACTTTTTAAAAAGATGAACTGTAATTCTAAGCTTGCAGGTGAATGTGAGGGACATACTACTTTCAGAGTTATCTATCAAATGCACCTCCTTTGGTGACTCTGGACAAAGCTAAAGCTGTGGCAATTGCTCAGAATGTGTGAGTCTATTCATGTAATGCTTTTTTCTCTGAGCCAGGAAGTGATACTATTCATGAGTCTCTCTAGTATGAAGTGTCTACGATTTCCAATGATTTGGCTACTATCCTCGAGGCATTGTTACACATGATCTTTTTAAAAGAGAAAGCACCATTCCCTTCTTATTCTGTAGTAGCTAAAGCCTGTGGCACAAGATGTCCAACTCAATGATGTGAAAGTTTTGGTGTGTAGCTCAGGTGTTCAGATGTCTTCAAATGTGTATATACTTATTGTTTTGACAAGTGTATAAGAGGCATTTAAAAACATTTATTTTATATGTATAAGAGTATATGAATGTTTGATTGGGTGTCATGTACATGCAGGTGACTGTGGAGACCAGAAGAGGGTCTCAGATCCCTAGGAACTGAAGTTACAAGTTGTATGTTGCCTAATGTGGGTACCAGGAAACAAACATAGGTCCTCTGCAAGAGCACTAAGTGTTCTTTTACAAACATGAATGCCTTTGTATTTGGGGCATAAATATTCAGAATTGAGACTTCATCCTGATGGATTTCTCCTGTGATGAATAGGAAATGATCTTCTTCATCTCTTTTGACTGATTTTAGTTTAAAGTCCAATGTATTGGATATTAGGATTGCTACCCCCCCCCACTTGTTTCTTGGGTCCATTTGATTGGAAGATCTTTCCCCAACCTTTAGTTCTTAGGTACCGTCCGTCTTTGAAATTAAGATGAGTTTCTTGTATGTAGCAGAAGGAAGGATTGTGTCTTCTTATCCATTCTGCTAATCTGTGTTTTTTTTATAGGGGAGTTGAGACCATTAATGTTGATGGATATTAATGACCATTGATTATTGTTCATTCTTGTTTGTTTTTGATTTGGTGATGGTGGTGAGATTATGTGTGGGATTCTGTCCCTTTTTCCTTTTGGCTGTTGGTAAGTTGGGATTATCTATTGCCTATGTTTTTCTGGTTGTAGTTAACTTCCCTAGGTTGGAGTTTTCCTTCCAATACTTTCTGTAGGGCGGGATTGGTGGATATGTATTGTTTGAATCTGGTTTTATCATGGAATATCTTGTTTTCTCCATCTATAATGATTGAAAGCTTTGCTGAATATAGTAGTCTGGGCTGGCATCCATGGTCTCTTAGTGTAGGTAGAATATCTATCCAGGACCTTTTGGCTTTCAGAGTTTTCATGGAAAAGTCAGGTGTGATTCTGATAGGTTTGCCTTTATAGGTTACCTGACCTTTTCCCTTTGCTGCTCTTAATATTTTCTCTTTGTTGTGTATGTTTGGTGTTTCGATTATTATGTAGCGAGGTGACCTTTTTTTATTTTTGGTCCAGTCTATTTGGTGTTCTGTAGGCTTCTTGTATTTTCACTGGCATGTCTTTCTTTAGGTTGGTAAAGTTTTCTTCTATGATTTTGTTGAATATGTTTTCTGCGCCTTTGAGTTGGATTTCTTCATCTTCTTCTATACCTATTATTCTTACGTTTGGTCTTTTCATGGTATCCCATATTTCCTGATATTTTGTGGTAGGGATTTGTTGGACTTAAGATTTTCTTTGGTTGATCAATCTATTTCTGCTAGTGTGTCTTCAACTCCTGAGATTCTCTCTTCCATCTCTTGTATTCTGTTGGTTATGCTTACATCTGTAGTTCCTGATCATTTACCCAGCTTTTCTATTTCCAGCATTCCCTCAGATTGTGCTTTCTTTATTGTCTCTATTTCAGTTTTTAGGTCTTGAACTGTTTCCTTGAGAGATTTGTTGATATCTTGTATTTTTTGGTTAGTTTTTTCTTCCATTTCTTTAAGGGATTTTCTCATGTCCTCTTTGAGATCCTCTATCATTTTCCTGAAGATGCTTTTAATGTCATTCTCTTCTGGTTCATCTGCATTGTGATGTTCAGGTCTTACTGGTATATGATTCCTAGTCTCCGGTGGTGTCATATTGGGTTTTCTGTTGTTGGATGTGCTTTTACCTTGTCCTCTTCTCATCCTTTCTTCTAGTGAGTGTAACAAGAGTTTCTTGTTCTCCTGGTGGGTGTGGGACCAAGGTTCTCTTCTGGTAGATGCAAACAGATCCAATACTCTGATGTTGGTCCTCTTCTCGTGGATGGAGGTGTCACTGTTACCCGGGTGTCGGCAGTGTTCTGGCATGCCGTGTCCTGCCGGGCCGGCAGTTGGAGGCAGAGCTGTCACCGGGCCTCGGTGTGTCTGATCCTGCCGCTGAACTCGGGCCGGCACGCAGGTTGCTTGTGTCAGATGACTCTGAGCAATGATGACAAACAGGAACCGGAAACAGCTCCTGGCCTACCAACACTAAGTGTTCTTAACTATTGAGCCACCCCTTTAGTCCCATAAGCATTATTTTTTATGAGACACTTAATATGATTTAGATTTTGCCTTCTTTGGTAAAGAATGCTTTATTATAAAATTAGATGCTGTATCAAGTAATTTAAATGATACTTTTTGTATTTATACTTTCACTGATGGCTTACAAAATTGGTTTCCTAAGGCACTGATGAAAACAAGCAATGTAACCATCTTCAAAGGTTAAGTATTTTTTTTTCCTAGTAAAATCTTTAGGCGAGAGACCTCTCCATCATGAAAAACATCTAGTTAGAGGCTGACTCATCAGGGAAAGGAATGTTTCGAGGGAAGCCTTCACTGATCGGTAGCTGGATTAGACGGGTTCTAACATCTTTTGGTATATAAAATCTTGTGTTGATGGAAAGCAACAACTGGCTCTCCCATTAATGACCAAACCAGTTTTTGGTCATTTAATTTAATTTGTAAAAGTATTGTCAAAACATTTTCATTGGAGAACAATCAGATATATTACAAGGCCGAACAGAAGGCTCCAGATGCTGATGGCTAGGATTGAAGCTTGTCTCAGACATAGTATTAGTTGTTCTGTCTTGGCCTTGGCACTTAACCTTTATTATTATTGTTGTGGGGGAGGAGAACATGCCAAGACAAGTATAGGGAGGCCAGACAACTTCTTTCCTTTTTAATGGGGAGGGGTGTAGTGACTCTTAAGTCTGGGACAGGTATTGATGAGTTAGTATGAGCACAGTATTTAGAACATTGCCTGGTACAACCAGAGTGCTTAGACTGCTAATGGTGATGGTTCCTGTATCAGCGGTGGGATGAGTGTCTCTTACAGGCTGTAATACCTCTGGGACTCCTGTTTATGAAAAAGAGGTCTGAATGATTTTGTTTAACCAACTGTTTCCAAGAGAAACAGTCTTGAGGCAGCTGCTAAGCCTATGAAAGGTTCTTTGGCCATTGCAGAAGTATTTTAGCAATTTTCGTCCTTATGGTGGTCATTGAGCAGTGGTGAAGGACACTTGCTGCCATAGGCTTGGTTCCCAGTCTAAGCACGTGTAGTTCATGCTCAGTTCTCACTCACATGTGTCTAAGTTTCTCAGCCCATGCTTAGTGTGAGTCCTTCCCAGGCTTCTTAGTCATAAAATGCCTGTCTAATTATTTTGACATGTTCCTGCTGGGCAGTGAATATTGTGAGTTTTGTGAGAATGTGATTGTGAACACAGGGTTATGGTTTCCTTACTCTTGTCTTTTTTGTTGTGTCTATCAGTGCTGTGTTCTAAGACCTACTTAATTTGATTTATGTTACCAAGTGATTCAGGGCGCCAATGAAAATTTTCCAGAACTTAACGTGTGGGGCCAAGTCTCATTCCAAGGTTTCTGATCTATTTTAAAATAAACTTTTTTGTTAAAATATTGTGTGCTAATGGAGAGGAGTAGATGACCACATATGTTTTGTTTCCTGAAGGTGCCTTTTTTTTTTTTGCACAAAATATGACATTATGAACAGGAATGAGGACAGCTGGGTTATAAGGCAAGAACTGGCAAGCTGAAGACATAGAAACTATTACTCAAAAAACAGAATCCACAAGCTGTTTTGGTTATCTAGAGGACAGATTAACATTTGAGTGGTTAATTTCTTTTTCTAGTGAGCAGAATTTTTCCTTCCTATATTTCCGTTCAAAAATATGAAAATAGCTTTCTAAGGGGCAGAATTCAGTACCAAGAATGATGAGGTGTTAGTTGGAAATCTCAAATCTTTTGAAGTTATTTCTACAAGTGAACGGAGATTTATTTATTTATTTATTTTCTGTGAAAAAGTTCTGTACTACTTTGTAAATAGTGAGAAATTGGGTGAGGGAGGGTAAAGGTCTCCAAGTCCAAAATGTTTCTTCTTGTCTAACATTATTCCATTATTAGTAAGCTTGCCACCCTCTGTGGAGACATCAGCATTGTTCCTAACAAAATCACAAAAAGGGAACTAACTGTCTTGGGTGTCAGTTTACACAGGGAAAATGTAAACAGATCTTGAAGAGATCTCGGGTTTTTTGTTAATAATTTAAAGCCACAGGAGGTCTTGAGGGACTATTGAGATTAACCACTAGATATCAGAAGCTCAATACAGCAAATCTTTACTTCTTATCTACACCGAATGGATAAGAAATCCATGCGGTGTGCTGATTGCTGAGGAAGGGAGGGGTTGTAACGTTGGAGTCCAACAAGGATCTGGGCTGATGGAAACTCTGCCATCTTGTGGCACCATCTTGTTAGTAAGTGACCTCAAGGGTTTGCCACAGTGGAGGAAGACAGTATGGAGCATGGTAGCCTTCTTGAAATTGTGACTGACACACATCACGTCTGCCTAGACTGTTGACTGTTGTTACTCATGCTGTCTTTACTAACACTTTCCTAGGAAACTTAGGGAGGAAAGAGAGAACTAGGTAGAGGCTTCGGGAGTCATTTATTCTTTGATGACATTTACTGTAAAATTTTTGCACCTATATGCAGTAACTTTCTTTCCCAAATCCTTCACACCTATCAGTTCTCATGCTTTCCTAAGTAGTTGAGCTATTTGAATATTTTAATAATAATTTCACATTAAATGTTTGTTTATTTTTTATTATTTATGTGTGTACGGGTGTGAGTTTGCGTGAGTCTATGTGCACCACATGCATGCAGGGGCCAGGGGAGGGTAGAAGAGAGAAGCAGATTATCTGGAGGTAAAGTTGCAGGCAGTTGTAAACCCATGCTCTCTGCAAGAGCAACCCGTACCAACCCTCAATTTCACGTTTTAAACTTACCGACTTCAAGAGGAACAGATTCAAAATAAAGGTTACCGAGAGGGGCAATTTTTGTTTACTTCCACGAAATGTAAAAGAGGCTTTGCCTGTTGTGCCTATCATCGCATCCTGAAGCCCCAAACACTGAGCTTGGCACATGGTTCATCATATTTGACGAATGAATGAATGAGGAACGAGTTCCACCTGAAGCCCTATCCTTGTTCTCGTGCCAGATAGGTGGGCTTATGGTCCACAGCACTTCAGAGATGGAAAGAGGCGCGTCTTGAAGTAAACGGAGACGGTCTCAGTGAAAACTCAGTGTCCAAAACCAAGGTGCTTCTGATGAGCATTAGGAGCTGGAGGTTTGGGCAGGGGTGGCACACGCCTTTAGTTTCAGCGCTCTGGAGGCGGAGGCAGGTGGATCTCTGTGAGTTCGAGGCCAGCCTGGTCTACAGAGTGAGTTCCAGGATAGGGTCTAAAGCTACACAGAGAAACCCTGTGTCAAAAAACAAAACAAAACAAACAAACAAAAGAGATGGAGGTTTGGGTTGAGCAGGTTTGGGGTTGGGAATGGAAGAAGGCTGAGGCTCTGAAACCAGACTGCTTTTCCTGTTTGCTTCATTCTGAGTTTTAAATTCATGCAGTTGTCTTCATATGCTATGATAATTTTAAAATCCCCGGATTCCATTCATATATATTCAATTAGAATTTTGACTTTTACTGACCAGTACATGAAAAACAATAAATGATTTGAAATACACACACACAGACACACACACACACACACACACATATTTCAGGATAGATTCTCAGATGGTAGACTGGTAGGCAATGTGTCTATACTAGGTTAAACAACACATCTATTATTTGGTTTATCTTTACTTTTAATTCACATCCGAATGCACTTTTTGAAATTAATGATTCTAAGTTGAATAACTGACAGATTATAAATTACAACTGGAAGGCTTTTTGTTTATATTTGGTTTTCCCCTCATAAGTCTTGCTAGAGTTCTATTTCATTACATTTTTTTTCAGATCAACAGCCTTTATTTATTTATTTTTTAATTTAATTAATTTATTTATTTTGGTTTTTCAAGACAGGGTTTCTCTGCGGCTTTGGAGGCTCTCCTGGAACTAGCTCTTGTAGACCAGGCTGGTCTCAAACTCACAGAGATCTGCCTGCCTCTGCCTCCTGAGTGCTGGGATTAAAGGCGTGAGCCACCACCTCCCGGCACAACAGCCTTTATTATTATTAATTTTCTCCATAGCTTTTTTCATTGATTTCTGCCTTGATCATACTCTTTTCTTCCTTCCTTCCTTCCTTCCTTCCTTTCTTTCTTTCTTTCTTTCTTTCTTTCTTTCTTTCTTTCTTTCTTTTTTTTGCCTGCTTGACAGTTAACCTCAGATATCTCTGTGGTTAATTTGTCTGGGTAGCTGGAGCTGGGAGGTTGACTTACTAAGATCATGTTTGTAGTTCTGTACCTGGAGCCTGAGATCCCTGGGCAGAAATTCTTCCCTGTCAGGTATTTCAACTGCCTAGATCTATACCCGAAGCTTGGGTCTGTCGGCAGGGCATTTTTAGAATATGTGGACCTTGAAATGAAGTTCAGCTTTCATTAGAGACATGGTCTCTTTCAGGTGTAAAATTTTAGGAATGGTAACATGGGGTGTAGCTTTGTGGTATGTTAGAACCTGAGAATTGTGCACACAAGAAAAGGGAAGAAGGCGATGAGAAAGGGAGAAGGAAAGAAAAAAAAAGCAAGAAAAAATAGGTCTTATGAGCCTAAAGGAAGTCCCCAGAGCTAAGCTGGGTGCAGTGGCCTTTGACTGAAGTCTCAAATATTGGGGAAGCTGACTCAGGAGAATTCCTTGAGGCTATGAGTTCCAGACCAGCCTGAACAACATACAGAGACTTTCAAATGTATAAGTAAGATAAAAAAAATAATCCCATGAGTTTGAACCCATAAGATCCCATAAATGGCAATTAATTTGAGGTTAGAGGAAATTAAGGAGGACAAGGACAAAGAGTGAGTTGTAAGTTAAAGGCTGGGGGCAGGCACAGTGAGAAAGTGATGGTTAGTGAGTGGTGGAGCGAAGGCAGTGGGTGGGACCACAGGAAGCTGCAGGGACCACAGGAAGCCAGGTGGAAAAATAAAACCAGCTTTGGCTTTACCGAATTTTAAACCAGAATACACCAACTCAGAGACAAATGGAAAATCTCACACACAAAGTCTGTGAAAACAAAGGTCAGCACACTCACGCATACAGGAAAGGGAGGGGAGGGTAGGTGTCCATTTGTCCTCTGCTCTACGCTGCCTGCGTTGCAATGTCTGTCTGTATTACTGAGACTTGATTTAGCAAGGTGGTCAAATTCAGAAGATAAAAGAACAGACCCTTTCTTCAGAAATAAAACGCACTTCTGCAAAGTTTTAGTTTTTCTGGTGTATGGTTCTAGCAGTTTGGAAGGTACTGCCTTGAACTCAAATGCACGTGAACTCACAGATTTCAAAGGGAGCGTCCCAACAATACATTTTGCACTTAACAATTGTTCCCACTAGGTGTCTCTTTTCATACATGTTCTGACTGCAGCGAGAACTGTATGGCTCCTGAAGGCTTATGTGGACTGTATTTTTTTTTTTTTTAATCTGAAATTTGGATGATGTGAGGAAAGTCTTTAGTTTATTGGAATAGTTCATCCAGAAGAACAAAGAGCGCTCTTAACTCTTGTTTTAGGGCCTAGGAGACACTAGCACATACTTGGCAGGTCCCTGCGCTGGCAATGTTGACAGAGCAGGAGAATGAAAATGTTAGACTTCATAGCTCCGGTTAGGATTTCAGCCCCACTCTTCTTAAATGAAGTCCCTGAAAGGATATATGATGCCATATAATCCATGTTTGGCTCTCTAGGATCTCCTAGTTTATGTTCTCCTGACAAAATCCCCCATTCCACCCTGTGACAACTTATCTGTGATCCCACATATAGCCCTCTGGATATCTGCATGATAACTGTGGGTCGTGTTGGGTACCTTATCAATAAATCACCTGCCCACCTTTACATATTCCAAATCTGAGGTAAGGCCTACATAAATCCACACATATTTATTAGCTTCCTGCTATTTGTCTGGGCAGGCTCCTTGTTGAAGTCACCCATCTGGAAGACTGACTTAAGATTTACTGCTCTCAGAGAACTCAAGTTTGCAGGCAAGAAGCAGCAAAGGCAGAGAACACTGAAGGAAACATCACAGCTGATGACTGAGGGCTTTGGGCCAGGAGTCGGAAGACCTGAGTGTGAATTCTGGCTTTCTAACCTGTTAACTGGGAAAACAGTTTAGTGTGCCTGTCAGTAAGGCCATGTGTCTTCATGCCCACAAGTGTATGGGATGATGCAGTACAGGTTTGCTGTGAAGTCTGGGTAACGATTGTTAGAGCACTGTTGTATGTCATCCTAAGGGCCTCCCAGACAAGTGGCCCCATTCTTGACAAAGGCAGTCCATCCCCTGACCATGCATAGGCATAGATCTGCATGGGCGCCCCCTATCCCACTAACAGGCTTTGGACAGTGTGTTTGCAAAGCCACAGAGCTCACTCATTAAGGTGAGAAAAGAATCAGACAAAAGAGGAATTTTTGTTCCAACTCCAGAGCAATGTGTGCAAGATACTGGTACATTTCATGTTAGTTTTTCTTCAGTTGCAGATGCCCTAGCTACACAGGGCATATCTATTCACTGTGGCGAAAGACTGTGGAGTCAAAAAGGCTGAACTAAAGTGATTGGCTTTCTCAGAGCATGCACACACTGCTCAGATTTTACCAAAAGAGAAAAACAAACTCTCTTCTATGGAGAGAAAATATGGTGATTACTTCTGTGGAGAAGTTGGGGAGGGGATGTAAAGAGATACAAAGAGAAGGGGTACTAAATGACTTGCTTGGCCACCTTACAGTCCGGCATCTGTTCTTGTCTCCAAGGCTTCAGTGGATGGGAGTCTGTCATGAGCCTAAGAACTGGTCACTTGTCTGTGGACTACCAATGCCTTCTGTGGGCTTTGAACTCTATTTCTTATGTAATGAGGAATATAGGCCAAGTATAAACCTTCGAAGACACTTGTTGAGTTCCCTCCCCTTCATATTGTGCTTAGGTACACAGTGAGTTTGGATCTTGGAGTGCCAAGTTCTGAGTCCCTTGGATTTGGAGCCAGAATAAGAGAGAGAATGAAGCTACTTACAGGTTGTGTGCATTGGTGAACAAGGGCTCCTAGTCGGGTATTGTTGTGTGTACTCTAGTGTTTATGTGCATGTGCTCTAGGACTGGAATATACATAAACTTTTGAGGGATTCTGTCCATGTGAGTAATTGTAGAATTGAATCCTTATGTGCATCAAGGTACCAGTTGACCCCTCAAGTGAAGGGAGTGATTACATTTAAGCTCTGGGGACTAGAAGACGCTTCTTCTAAGGTACAAACTGTGGGCAATACCCTGTTGCTCCAGCCTAAGGGTGTGCTGTGGGGATAGACTTTAATCTTTGGGTTTTGAGTTCCAAAAGCCCAAAGACGAGCAAAGAACTCCTGTAGATAAAGAACTCAGAGGAGCCTCATGCCTCTCGGAAGAGCATGGCCAAGAGTCATAGGTGCTTGGTAGGCCCTTCCAGGGTCCGATGGAGGAGTATTATTGGGGTTCTCTTGTAGCTACTTTGTTGTTACTCTGGTGATATGGTCTTCAGGGAGCAAGGTTTGACACTGAGTGCAAGAAGGGTTTCTTGTCACTCATGTGTGCTTGAGCCTTGATTGTCAAGGCTCACCAAGCTTGTGACAACACGTGGGGAAGGCAGGAAAGAGCCTGTCAATCTCCGAGATGATGTATTCCAGGGTTTTAATGGTGTTGAAAATAAAGTAATTTTAAGCATCACAGTTTTCCCCGTTTTATAAAAAAGCTTGTGATTCTTATAGCCATCTGTCAGTTCCTCACCACAGTGGAGAGAACAGAAAAGATACTCTGCAAACTGAGTGGAGAAAAGAAAACCAAAAAGGAGAATTTCCCGAAGTAAGAAGAGTGGGTTGAAATCAGAGTGATAGAACTGAAATTAAGAGCCAAAAGAGGGAAGTAATCTGTATAAACCCACTTTCTTTTCTATCAATTTCCCACAGAAATAATCCCCATACAAGTTGCACACTCATGTCGCCATTCATCTCAATGGCAGATCACTCTGCATTTCCTTTCTTCACACTTGCTCTGCTGTGACAGGAGAAATTTCACATTAATTGCTAAGACAAATGGATTATTTCATGTCCCATGCTTTTGCACAGGAGCACAGATGAGTGTCCTCTTTGCTTTCTATGGTGCCACTGGGATGGGCCACCAGCATCACATGCCTGCCGAGCAAATGTTCCCGGTGTCAGTCAAGGGGGAGTGTTCTCTGCTCTCTGTACTGCTTAGTTTTTATCCTGGGTCTTAGGCCCTGAGAAGGGTGGCTCACACCCTGTTTCCTCTGGTTCCAAGGTTAACAAGCATTCCCAGTTTACCCATATTCCTGGTCTCTCTATAAGTCTGCCTATCTCTCTTCTGATGCCTCATCAAATGATAACACTGTGATTTCAGAGGGAAAATGACTTATGAGTTACTCTGTGCTTTCAGAAGTATTAGTTTGGCATTCTGGTGTTTTTGCTTAAGGCTCAGGAAATGGAGAATGAACCTATCCCACATTGTATTTAAGTTGGAAAATGATTTCTAAGTCATGGTTATGTTCTTTTTACAATATATTTATTATTATTATTGTTATTGTGTATATATGTATGTGTGTGTATGTGTGTGCATATGATCTGTCTGTATATGTATATGAGTGTATATGTACCTGTGTGCACATGTGTGCATGTGTATATGTTTGTGTATGTGTGTGCTCTCGTGTGCGCATGCCCGAGCGTTTGCATGCGTGTGAGTGTGGGCACTTGAGTACAACAACAACTGTGTGGAGATCAGAGAACAGCTATTAGGTGTCTATTCTCTCTTCCTACTGTGGGATCTAATGGTTGAACTGTCACCAGGTTCATGCAGCAAATGTTATTTTTTACCTGTTGAGTCATGACACCAGCCTTAGTCTCCTCTTTAAGACATTATTTTAAAGTTTTTTTTTAAAAGATTTTATTTATTTATTATGTATACAGTCTTCTGCCTGCACGCCAGCAGAGGGTACCAAATCTCATTCAAGGTGGTTGTGAGCCACCATGTGGTTGCCGGGAATTGAACTCAGGACCTCTGGAAGAGCAACAGTGCTCTTAACTGCTGAGCTGTCTCTCCGGCCCCTCTTTAAGACACTTTAAAATGCTGGGCCTTTACACATTAAACTTCATCATCCTAAAGAGTTTCCTGTCCAGAGGGTACTAATCAGACAACTGTTGCTAGGTCTCATGAGCCTTCAAATCCATGAAATGAAACTTTTATTCTTAGTTCTTAAAACATATTGAATATACCATCCTTCTTTATTAATTGTTTGCTGCACACTCATATTCTTGATCTGTCTTCTGGTTTCAAAATGATGTGGGACCGGAGTGGACATTTCCAACTCAAGTTACCCAACAGTTTCTAAGGCAGCTAGACTGCACTTGGTATATGAGGGATGTTAGTGCTTAAAACAGAATGGGATGATTTTTCATCTGCACATGTAAGTAAAGCCTCTTCAAGCATAACTTCAGGATTCATTGACATTGAACTATGCTACTCTCCAGGGGCAGACCTGTCAGCAATGCAATGTGTTTCATGTCACAAACTTTAAAAAAATGCATATGTCATCATTGGTTTGTCTATGCCATGTGTTGTTGGGTCTGTGATGAAGTTCTCTGATGAAGATTACTGTCATTGGTAGAGCTGAGTAAAGTGTACTCTTGAGATCAGAAACAAGGCTCCCAAAAACGCTGAGGGGAGATCCAGCCAGGGGTTTCAATCAGCCTTGGAGTGTGAGAGCAGTTCCATCTGATGAGAACACCTGTCTAAACCTGCTAAGTGTGTACTCATCCATTTGGAAGAGTAGTTTTGTATAACAAACCTATTCCTAGATAATTGCTCCCATTCGCCGAAATTGCTCCCACCTACTGAGTAGTCACACTGCCTGAGTGATTGCATAAGCTGTTTCATTTTGTTTTTACAAACCTCTCATGAGCTGGTTGTTATTATTTCTGTTTAACTGCTGAAGTATCCTCTAATCAGATGAATTAAGTGATTTTTTCACAAGTTTGTATATTTAGCAAGTGATGGAGTTGAGATTCAGACACAAATCTGTTTCTAATCCACATGCTTTAGTGTAATAGTTTACGATTTAGGTATAGTTTTGTTTTTGTACCTTAAAATAACCTGGAAGCCCTGTGGATACCCTGACACCCCAAAATTGTCACACAAGGTTTGTATCATATATATATGAAAATGTGGTTTTTAGAACACTATAATCTCCATAAATGTTTATATATAATAGATGCCACAAAGATTTGATGAGTTCCATCTTTAAAAAATATCTTCAGGACTTATAAATTTTATTTTTTATTTTCTCCTGAAACCCAAATTTTTATTCTTTTTCTTCCTGAACTTTTATCTTAATACATAATGTATTTAGGCTTTGTCATCTGTTGATAATTCTCACATCTGTGCTATAGCATAAAAGTTTAAATAAATAAAAATTAATCAAAATTTTTGGTGGAATAATTATACAAATTAATTTTGAGGGAGCTTTTGATTGTTCAAATTATATTATGGCATATGATATGACATTTTATTAATATTAGTATTTCATAAATAATTTAGCAAACAACATGAACATATTACATACCTGCTCAATAGGCATAAGTACATGGGTAAATATCTTTATTTTGGCATATGATATGACATTTTATTAATATTAGTATTTCACAAATAATTTAGCAAACAACATGAACATATTACATACTTGCTCAATAGGCATAAGTACATGGGTAAATATCTTTGTTCAGTGCATGCTACTGAATGACAGATTCGGCTTGTCCTCTTTAACTGCAGAACACAACCATGAATGAAGGTTGCTTATTCCTAGGACAAAAGGATTCAAAAGTAATCATAATCTTATTGTTGGTCTTTATATATGTGAAAATTTAAAAAGATTTTCACATGAATAAAATGCACTGGGCACTTAAAAATATTGCATTAGCATATATTAATTCTATAATAATCAATTCCATTATGACATTTTCATACATGTACGTGGTTGATCACATTCACCCCATTTCCCTCTCTGTCTCCATCCCACTCTGACTGCACCTCTTCTTCTTGGCTGGCTCCACTTCTATTTCTTTGTTTGAAACTGGTGAACCAATGAGTTTAATTAGGGCTATTTCCAGGTACACAGAGGAGAGTTAGTTACAGGAGGATAGGCAACCTGCCAGTGTCTACACTGCTGAGAAAATCTCCCAGCAACCATTACCTGCTTATAGCTCTTCATGGAGGTGGGTGGAGCCTCTCTCTAGATATCGGTAAATGGCCATAAAACTTCAAGGAGGAGCTTGACCTTGCGAGCTCCTCCCCTCTCCATGCCGGCTTGTTGACCGGCCCAATCTTGTGGCTTCTGTCTGTCTCATGCCAGGAATCATAGCTATGGGAGCTCTGTCTCTAGAAAGCAGTTTTCTACAGCATTCTCCCCCTTCCTGGAGTGCTCACATTCTTTAAGCCTTCTCTTACATATGTCCTATTTATCACTTTTGAAATGTTGCCAGCCATACGCTGAATACCATATGATGATTGGTCACGATTACTTTTAATGGTCGGCAGACAGCTCAAGTAGACTGATTTTTGTTGAAAGAAAATAATTAAGAATATTTTAAAAATATCTATTCTTTTTAAGTGATGTGTTTGTATGGGTTTGTATGCACACGAGTTGAGGGTTCTGCAGGGGCCAGAAAAGAGTGCCAGGTCCCTTGGAATTGGAGTTACAGATGATTGTGAACTGACTGACATGGCTGCTGGGAACTGAAGTCAGAGGAAACAGTCTGAGATAGTAGAAAGTGCTTTTAATCCCTGAGAGACAGCTCTCTGTACTTAATAATAATAATAATAATAATAATAATAACAACAACAATAATAATAATAATAATCAGAAGTGTCTTATGACATTTTTATTAGGGTCTTAATCATTTAAAAAAATCTGATAATGCAAAAACTATTCATCAAGGCATACCAAATAAATTGCATATCTTCCTTCACTCTTTTATTGGTGGGTCCCTTGCCTAACTTGATATTTTCAGATGGATGGGGGAATAGTCATTAAATAATTATTTCCCACATAATTTTGCTATCATTTTTTCATAAACCATTTTGTGAAGAGTAATATTCTCACCGAAACCTTGGAACTACACTGTCATATTACCAGTATATGTCTGCCCATGCTCCCTTTACTGTGGTTGGGAAGCTTGTTCTCACTGTCAATTAGGAAACACACTGACTCCAGTCTTCCCATTTCTTCCTAATTAAGGCTGAATGTTTTTCATGGAAGAGAAACATGAGTTGAGTTTAGCTTATTTTCGCTATTCTCCAAATTACCTTTGAATCACTTTTGTGAAATTTTAGGTTTTAAAGGCTGTATATTCATTTTGTGTGTATGAGTGTTTACCTACATATAAGTATGTGTACCACATGTGTGCCTGGTGCCCATGCAGACCAGAAGAGGGCACTTGCTCCCCCAGAACTGGAGTTACAGACAGTTGTGAGTCATCATGTCAGTGTTAGGAATTGAACATGGGTTCTCTGCAAGAGTTGCCATTGCTCTTGATTTCTGAGTAATCTCTCCAGGCCCTACAGTTTAGGTTTTGCCTGTGTACTTAAAGAAATAGAGCTCTTGAGCTCCGGGATCATTCACCAAATTCTCACAGATGGATAGCTTAACAAAGGGAATATTCATCCCCACTGACCTTGTTGCCCACTCCACCCATGCCAATCAATGACTTATTTCTCCCATTCACTCTTCAACCAGAGACAGTATGGCAGCAGTACTGTTTCATGCCCATGTACTACAGATTGGAAATAAATTTCTGACCAGTCATTCATTATGGCAGTGGTCCATGAAACAAAAATGAGAACCCACAGGTTTCTTTATGGAAACTCATAATGAAATGATACTATTGTTGGTATATTTGACTCATTTATTCAACAAATATTTATTGAAACACACAGAGGATAAGGATTGGGGATGTATCAAAAGATATGTGAATGAGACTTGACACAGGTAGTCATTGTAATGGGGTGTCATATAATAAAGAAACAACTGCAGAGTTAATTACTAACTACAATGATGAAAACCTCATGAATCAAAGCACAGATTCCTGGATAGCATCTCTACTTTAGATTCTAAAGGGATTGACTTTATCAAGAACTTGGCTGAGAGGTATTTGGTGAGGGGGAGGAAAAAGTAGATGGTATAAACCACCTTGTGAAAGATCAAGTGTGCACAGAAGTCCTGTGATCAGGACAAATATGTTTAAGGAATTTTATTTTTTAAAAAGGCAAGTGATTCAGAGAGATGGAGGAAGAGAGACATGGAAACCATCCAAGAAAATGGCAGAGAAGAATCCTGAGCAAAGAGTATTCAGCTCCCTTGTAAAAGATTTTCAGAATTTTGGTGTTTATCTCAAGATCACTGTGGAGACTTAAGAAAATCAATGATTGGTCACATGGTCTCTTTTCTTAAGTCCTCGGGCCAGGCCCTCTGCTAGAATGGTCTTGCTGCATCAAGGAGAAAGAGTCAGTGTGTTGGGAAGGGTGGGGAAATGATGCTCAGGCATATCCTCAGAGAGGTGGGTTGAGAGGAGTAGAAGTATGCAGAAGCAATACATTCTTCATTATCTAAGGCAGTTCTAATGCTGTGCCTCCCATCAAACCCAGCATTGAGAGGAAGCAGGAGGAGGGAGATATCATCCTTGTCTTCCATGCCCTCCCATCATTTCCAGGCTTGTTTTGTTTCTAGAAATCTGGTTGAAGAACAAACTCAGAATTCTAGTAGAACAATGTCTTCTGAGGGTGTGGCTTTGAACACTGGGAAGCATGGCACAAAGAAGACAGGGTCTTGGCCATTGAATAGGCTCTTTGTCACCTCAGGGTGTAGGAATACCCACAGAATGATGGTCTAACACCTGTGGGGAATGTGGAGTGGCGAAGGTAGAACTTGTGGCAGGGCTCAGTGATGCAATTTTGTAATCCCAGGTACTCAGGAGGCTGAAGCAGGAGGATCAAGGCTAGCATGGAATATAGAGTGAGTTTTAGGACAACCTAGTAACTTAGCAAAATCCTGTGTATTAGGGGAGGGGGAAAGGGAAGGAAGCTGGTGGGAGATTGACTTTGAATGAATACGAAGTCTAGATTCAAATTAAGACACAACTTTTCTCATTAGTTGCCTGACTTTCCTCATCTAAGAAGGGAGTAGCAATAGTATTTTTAAAATAAGGAACTCTGATAATTATGTGGCCTGGCATAGAAAAATTTCCAGTGAGTTTGATACATAGCACATAATTAAGAAACACAAGAAAGCAGGTTGCTGTATTATGATAAGGAAGAGACCAATTAGCTTTCAGGATAAATAAGAACAGCTTTCAAAGGTTTGCATTGTATATTATTAGACTGTTTACATGGTTGACAATGAATACATTCTTCCTTAAGTGATGAATATATTTTACAATATAAGAATTGAGATTTTATTATATGTTAGGTCATGCCTTCAGCCTTATGAAGATGGCCTCAAATCAGCTACTTACTCAAGATTTCATACAGTCAGCAAGTTGCCAAACTACATTTATTTCTATTGTAGCCTAGTCCAAAATATCCATTCTTAACGTCTACGTTATTTCCTCTTTACCTAAAAGTGCTGCTAACTTCAAACTATCTTTAGCTTATGATGCATTTTCTCAATCAATGCATGCTAAAAACACATTGCTTTAGTCAATAAAATATTCATAGGAGTCTCCCTCAACACTATTATTTTACACATAAAACCTTATTATAGAAAGTAAACGAAGGCGGTAAAAATAAATGATTGGCTATTCCAGTTCTCATGGATAATCGCAGGAGGCATATTTTTTCTGGGAATATATTCAGACTTATTTTCTCTCAATATATTAATGGTTGGGTGGCTCTGTACCCCTGAGTTGGTGGAAAATGCTAACTTGGTAGATCAGAGTTTTGAATAAAGATCTATCTATTAACAAACAAATGAACAGCAAGGTATAATGGCATACTTACCTATAATAATGGAACATTTGCATATATAACAATATATTTGCATATACAATAGCACATTCACACACATATATGAATATTTGCACAAACATACCCAAATGAAACCTGTCACCTTGTTAACAACACATTAAAGAATTAAAGATACAAATAGCAAAAAAAAAGTGGTGTCAGTCTTCAAATTTGGGGGACCTGTGTGGAAAGAGATCAAGTTAGTGGTAATGGATCTGAGTCAGTGACACTGGGGGTTAAGAGTGATCTGCTTTCAAATGTTTCATCGGCTTCTGGGACTTCAGAGCTCATGTCCCCTTTATTTTCATTTGTGTTTCTTAAAATCACAGAGTGTCTTGTTTTTCAGGTAATCCACTACAAAGCAGAAACACACAGAGACACACACAGACACACACGCACACGCACACACACACACACACACACACACACACACACACACACACACACACAGAGAGAGAGAGAGAGAGAGAGAGAGAGAGAGAGAGAGACAGAGACAGACACAGAGACAGAGACAGAGACAGAGACAGAGACAGAGGCTTCTCTTGGTATCATAGCTGGGACTTTCTGAGGTGACTGGTTGCATTTATGAGATTTGATTGCAGCAGTGGTCAAATAATCCCACGTTGCCCACATGTCCATATTGTTCTTCACTTTCCTGTCTCAAAAGTCCCCAAGACCCCACAGGTGGCAAGGTGTATAAGTCATATGTGTCCTGTTCGTTACCTTGAAAATACTGACAATGTTTAGATAAAACTGGTTTGTTTTATGAGTTGAATTTTAAGACATTTATTTACTGAAGTAATTAATGAATTGTCCTTACTGTGAAGTTATTCCATCATAATGTCAATACCTTCTCCCTCTACATAAAGAGGGATATGTTTTCATGAGCCACATAAGCCTACACTTAACTGGAACTATTTTCCTTTTCCAGAGTTTGTTTCTGGCAGCCTGACTTCCATTATGGCTACTGAAGGCAATGTAAGTACCTGTATGGGTTCCCCTTAGAACACCCAGGCTTTAGATATTTCCAGTTTGATGAGATTCCTTTGATGATGTGGGGCCTGGAGATTGGTGATTATTCTTGGTGGCAACTGCCTTTAGCTGCAGAGTCATCCTTACAGCCCTCAAAGTTCTAGAAAATTGTAAAAATGCCTGTATTTATAGGCATATGTATATATGTTATGTGAACAGAGAAATGCTCTTCCCGCTGCCTGCCAACCCAGTTGTAGAACTCTCAGCTACCTCTCCAGCACCATGTCTGCCTGCTGCCATGCTTCCTGCCATGATGATAATGGACTAAACCTCTGAACTGTAAACTTAAATATCTTTCTTTATAAGAGTTGCCATGGTCATGGCGTCTCTAACAAGCAAACCCTAATTAAGACAGATAAATTGATGTTCACATCTTTAGAACATAATTCCCAGGGATTAGAAGAAAATGGCTGATGGGATTACCAGAAGTCTGTTGTGTCATCTGTGTGACCTATGACCATCATCACTGTGGCATCTGACCCACTTTCCTTGGTCCTGGGCACGAATAAATTATGTTCTTGAGTGGAGACTGGCGATTTATGGAATTTCTCATTCCTGGAGCCACCCTGCACTGCAGCCTCCCTCAGCCCAGCTCCCTCTGTGGCTCTATTTTCCTCTGTTTTCTCTCACTGCCATAGGCACTGGGCAGGTCTATCAACATTGCTCTCCCAGCAGCTCTTTGGCTTTTACCCTCCTCTATTTTTCCATTCAGAAAATTAGTTCAATTTTCTGCTGCCGTTCATCCCCTAAGTCAGATGTGGCCGAGGAGACTTATTTTTGTCGCACTCATTTCACAAGGCTTATCTGATACATTTGACCTAATCACATCCTGGGTTACACTTCATTTCCCCTAAACTAATGTTTGCTGAGCTTCAGGAGATGAACGCTCTGCCTGGGGCAGGAGTGAGAAGGTGAGAGGCTCACCATCCCACAGAGTAAAAATGATAGGTGCTCCTAGCCAGACGAGTATGATAAATAGTGCCTGCAACTTAAAACTAGATTTAAGTATTTGAAGTTTTGTTATGTGTAAGATTATTCATTTTGGCCTAGCTGGGTTGTTTGTAACCTGACAGTATTTCCTTTTCTCTTCTAAAGAAAAGGGTGGAGTTTTTAAAGCTAATGCTGGGGTTACAACCTGAAATAATGAACTCACCAAGTTCTAAGACTTCCCTCTTGGTGTCACCCCTTCTGTAGAGTGACACTTGCCGTTCCCTCTTCTCTTCAGGCTTTCCCCTGGGCACCTCTTTCTCCCAGTCCACCAGCCACCTAAATACTAGAGTGGGTTTCCTATTCTTCCCCAACATAATCTGTTTTATTGATTCTTTGGGAGTTTCACATAATGCACTCACAGCACACTCACTTGCTAGTCTTCCCAGGTTAACCCTCCCCTGCTTGTGACCTTCCCCAAAGAAAAGCAGGAGAAAAGAAAAATAAATAAAAAATACCAAGTCCAATGTGTTGCCCATATACTCACTGGAGCATGGTCAAACTCTCAGTAGCCAGCCTCTTAATGAAAACTGAGTTCTTCCACATCCCTACCCCCTCCTCCCCACAAGCCATCAACTATACAGAGCTACACTTCAGGAGCCCATCACAGTTTTAAAGAGTTCTCTTCAATGGCTTCCTAGCTAAACTGTTTTTCTGGGGGTGGGGATAGGATAGGGGTATTGGTTATCACCTGAGTCCATGTTGATATCAGGGGCCTGCACTTCTGACAAGGACCTCGATGGTGTCCATGATTCTTGCTGTGGCCAGGGGCTGCATTGATGTCTTTGGTTTGTACTGCCCCCAGAGAACATGCTGAGGTCCATGGCCTATGCTGATACTGGAGGCCATGTGGATGTCTGTGGTCCGTGTGTCACCAGAAACCACGGGAAGTCCATCACCCATGCTGCTGCTGACTGTAAAGGGCAAGGAAGCTTGTTTTGCTCTTGTATCAAAGATTCCAGACTCACAGTAGACAATGAGAGAGAAAGAGTGTATTCTCTTAAATGCAGTTCTCATGGTGAAACCTATTAGCTTACATTAACTTAATGGCTACCCATTGGACTTCTACAAATCTGTTTAAAACACAATTTACAAAGCCCCGTGTGACATGGCTTTGCCACTCAGGGTGGTTGTCTGTCACTCTATGTTGATACTTACTAGATCAGCCATGCCTACACTGTTGTATCACATCCTTTTAGACTTGGGTCTTTCTTTTTTAAGCATTTGATGCAATCAACTCATAGGCTGTCTTCCTTGACTGCACACTTCTGGTGAACTCTCCTCCTTCCTCTGTGATTCGGTTGCACCATCATTATCCTTGATCTATTGCACTCTCTCTGTTCCTTTCCATCTCTTGTCTCTCTGCCCCCTCTCTGTGTGAGTGTATGAGTATGTATGAGTGTGAGTTTGTGAGTGTGTGTGAGTATGTGTGAGTGTGTGAATGTATATGTGTGTGAGTATATGAGTGACTGTGTGTGTGTGTGTGTGTGTGTGTGTGTGTGTGTGTGTGTGTGTGTGTGTGTGTGTGCATGCCTGTGGATGCCAGAGGCCAAGATCAGGTGTCTTCCTCAATTGTACTACCCCTTACTTTTTGAGACAGGGTCTCTCATTGGAAACTTCTGATTTGACTACAGTGGCAAGCAAGCCCCAGAAGACCTCCCTTGCTTATGATTACAGATGTGTGTCACCATGTCTGACTTTTTTTCTTGGATTTTGGGGATCAAACTCAGGTCTCCATGCTTGTGTAGTGAGAACTTTACCAGCTGAGTTATTTTTTTAGCCTCAAACTATCTCTCTTCCATGTTTGCCTGGAAGCTGTCTCAGAGCATGTTTGGCAATGAGTCCTTGGCAATGAATAATTTTCTAATAAGTAATTATTGAATAACCAAGGACCACAGTTTATACATAGTTGTCTAAGAAAAATAATTAAGGATATGGGTTATTGCTTCTTGGGAGATGTTTAACATGACTAAGAATCCAGATATGTATTCTTTGGCTTCCATACAATATCAATCAACCAATCAATCAATACATTAATCTATCATATATTGTTCTTTAAGATTTAATTAGAAATGCTCTGGTTTTGGATAATTTTAGTGGAAATTTTTTAGGTAAAAATGGAGAGCAGTTGCAGTTAGATATATCAGGTTCATAAGCAATGGGGCTGGCCCAGTGCCTTCACTGCTGTTCACTGCTGTTTTACCTAAGACTCCAAAAACAGTCTTGTTTTTGGAGATGCTTCTTATTGAGAAAAAACACTAAAATTAACTCAGTTTAAAGCTGTATGACTGTGTTTTCTAAAGAATTATTTTAAATACCATTCCTTCACAGGATAGTGCCAGAAGATGAAATGTCAGGTAAAAGGTTTCTCCGGAAACAATGTCTACTCAAGCAAGTCATGCCTCCTTTGTTTCCATGACCATTTATGTCTGGCACTCTACTTGTGTCCCTTTGTTTCAGAGGTCATTATGTCTGGCACTGTGGTTGTGTTCCCTGACACTGTCTGGACTGAGCTGTGGGGTGAGTGGGGTGCTCAGCTCTTGTGCTACTTCCTGTGTTGGTTTCACAAAAGGCTCTATATTGACCCACTCCTCATAAAGCAGTTATTGCTGAGTTTTTATGTCATTATGGCAGTCAGTATCTTAGACTGCTGTCTTTAAGAAACCTATGTGACCCATCCTTTCCCTGGGCTTTGATGTGAGTGAGCCCCAGGGATGTGGTAGTAGTTATGGTGAAGTAAGGAGTTCAGTTTCACATGTCAGATCACATGAAAGGATGTGAAACCAGATTGGCAGTTTTTTTTTTTTTTTTTTTTTTTTTTTGTAGGTGACATCAGCATGATCCCACACTGAAGTGACGGAGCCAGTGCTGCTCCGTATGAGTCTGACACACAGATCAGGCCCTGGAGACTAGGTCACACATCTACTCCCACAGAGCCTCAATTAGGAAGGCTCCATGGGCTGCTAGAGATAGGTTAATGGGTAGGGTGGGAGGTGCTTTCTAATTACCATTGGAAAACATTTGGCACCTGTCACAGGAGATTGTCTTGGGTTCCAGATTCTCAGAACTTAAATGGGCACAGTTGAGACATGCTGAAAAAGGCACTGTAATTTTTGATTTTGGTGAAAATAGTGTTAGGTAAAACTAGAGGTGTGCTTAGCACAAGTCTATTGTACTTTCAAGGAAAAATTGAGGTCACTGTCTAGGCAGGCTGGGGTTTACTGCCAGTTAATCTCAGGGGAGTTTTTATTATATAAATGTACCAATTTTAGAGCAATATATGCACTGGGGTAACTTTTAGATTGCCTAGCATCATCAATTTTCTTTTCCAGTGTAAATATTGTGCAGTCCGGAGTAATCCAGCAGCAGGAGGCTTTCCTGATGCTTGTCAACTCACCCTGTGACAGGAACATGGGGATGCATCCTACAACCATCATAGGAAGCAAAAATAGATACAAGAATCGGCATTTTGATTACTTTGTGTCAGACGCAATATGTCTGAGTGTAATATGTCTACAAGAGTATTGGTTTTGTCTTGAAGTCTTGGCCAGAGGCTCAGCCTGACTGCCAAGAGCCAATTATGAGCTGAAGTATTTTTAGTAGGGCCATCCTGGAATGTTACTCAGGCTGTCCAAGGTCTCCACTGTATGTGGTGAGATTGGGTACAATGTACTGCTAGTTTCAGAGAGAATACAATGAAAATTTGACAAAGGCAGCAGTAGTGGAACTTAACAGACTAAACAAACACTGGAAGGCAACCTGGCCAGAGCAGTGATGGAGCATATGTGTAGGATGTGGCAAGGCCACAGAAACGACTCACAATTCTGGGTTGAACTTTGGGTGGGCAGTGTTACTATAACACATGCATCACTTTGAGCCACACAGAGCGATAAACATTTTAACCTTTATACCCATGTCTGAGGCATCAGTAGCACATGCTAACAAGATTGGAGACTGAGGCAAAATAGCACACAGTTGAGCAAAAGGCTTGGTCTGACCCACTAATTATAAGTGATGTCTGTGCTAAGCACAGTGTCAAGGTTCCTCATTGGTGAGAGAGGGCAGAACAGGACACGCCTTGAAGGACCTTGGGAGATCACTTAGAGCAGTCATTCCAACAAATAAAGAACACTGAGAGAAGTTAAGGTCCATACAAGAGCTAATTAACTGCCTTCCAAAGCCAGAGAAGTCTTCATGTCGAAGTGACACTTGACAGGGTCTCAAAGGATTGATTATCTTAACCAGGGGACACACAGGGGAAGGAAAGGCATTGGCAGACTTGACCTGTTAAAGTGCCTGAGACTTCTGCAGGATAGAGGAAAAATGAAGGTTTTAGGAGGGAAAGCAGGTATTTGATGGTATGACCAGAAGAGACACTAGGTTGACATTTCAATTGTAACTTTAAGATAGATTACTGTAAATGAAATATGTGGTTTCCATCCAAGTATGTGTCTGTGAGTTCACATTTAGCAACATTCTAGTCTTCTTCAATGGCAGACAAAGAGAAACAGAAAGACAAGAAGCTATGGTTAGAGTCAAAAGCTTGAGAAACAGCTCTGAACATCAAACCTGGAAGGTCCTTACTGAAGCCAAGGACCTGATGGATATCTGGTTGGTGATCTGAAAAGTGTTTGGATTCTGTGGTAGGTTCAGTAAATGTGGGGGAAATGAGGTTCACTCACTGGTGACAATGGCAATCAGAGGCTCCCTGTGTATGAATAGGGCATGGGTAGAAAAAGAGAACACATCTTGGCCATCTTAGGGAGGAATGAAATACAGGCAGGCTCCAAACCAGGAATTAAAGAGGATTGTCAACTGATGAGTAGCTGGATATGCAGGATTTCAAGTGATTGTAGGGCTAGCTTTCATTAAGGAGAGGTGATCTGAAATCACCAGAGAGGAAGGAGAGAGATGAGGACAGGAAGGAGGAGAAGGGGGAGAGGAGTTTTATAAACATATTTTTTCAAGTGGCCAGTATGTGTGTCTCCTCTCTCTGTCACATTCATATGCAGAAGTCCCAATCCAATTCAAGACGGGATGCTGTTAAGTGATGTGTTGAAAGGTCACAGGTCATGAGGATGGTACCCTCATGAATGGTGTTGTGCCCTTACCTGAAGAAGATTAATTTCTTATTGGCCATGTGAGGAAAATTAAGATCATAGCTGTCTGCAAGTCAAAGGAGGTCATCACCATTGTTAGCAACTTGACCTTACCTATCCCAGCTTCTAGAACCAAAATTATATTTTGTTTTATTTTTTAACTCACCCAGTCTGTGGTTTTCTGTTATAGCAGTCCATATCAACTAAGAAAAATGTCAAAACATTAAAAATAATACCAAGAAATATAGGATAAACAATAAAAAAAGGGAACACCATTTTTAATCAGGAATTCTTTTCTCTCTTTCCTTCTTTCTTTCTTTTTTATTTTTGAGACAGGGTTTCTCTGTGTAGCCCTGGCTGTCCTGGAACTCACTCCATAGACTAGGTTGGCCAGATGTGCCTGCCTCTGCCTCCCAAGTGCTGGGATTAAAGGCAGGCACCACCACCACTCAGTGAGTTAAGAGTTTTAACCTCTAAAGAAAAAAGATCAAGGATGAAGACCTAAGAATCGTTTTAAAAAATATTTTGGTGTATTTAAAAACCTTAATTCAAATGGAAAAGTATAAATGGATCTTGAAATTATTTAGTAATATTAGAAAAGAAGATATAATTCTTGAATTAGAAAGATCATTATATGAGATGAAATCAATATTGAACTCTCTCTCTCTCTCTCTCTCTCTCTCTCTCTCTCTCTCTCTCTCTCTCTCTCTCTGTCTACTTGTGTGCATGTGAGCACAACCTTGTGGGTTATGTTTGTGTGTGCATGTGGAAGTCAACCTGGAGTGTTAGTCCTTAGGAGCTGTCCAGGGTCTCCCACTGGCCTGTAGCTCACTAAGTAGGCCTGCCTCATTATCAACAAGTCTCAGATATCTTTCTGCTTCCCTCTCCACACAACTGAGATTATAGGAACATGCTACCATGCCAGAGTTTCATGTGGGTGGTGGCAATCAAGCTGAGGGCACTATGTTTACGAAGTAAGCATTTCATAACCCGAGTTCTCTCCTCAGCCAAACATCACAGGATTGCTACCAAACCTGACAACTGGAGTTTCTCCCCAGAATCCACATGGTGGAGGAGAAAACAGACATCTGCAAGTTGTCCTCATTTATACACACACACACACACACACACACACACACACACACACACACAAATAAATGTACATAACAAAAAGCTTAAAAATTGTATGCTTCATGAGGGATTGTAAATGGACTCTCTGAAAGCAATTTGAAAATAACTAAATATTAGATGACATACATATCCTATTACCATGTAATTCCAGTTCAGATTAACACCAAACCCAGAGTAACATGCATATATACATACAATGTATATGCACTCATTTAGACAGAGTTGCTAATTGCCAATTTATAGCTAACAGCAAAACTGTAAAAGCATTAAAGCTCATTATTAAACAACTGGATAAAGAAATCATAGAATATCTATTCATTGTCACACTGAAAATGAGCCATAGCTACATGCATCAATATGGAAAAAAACACCAAAAAGAGGTAAGGGGAAACATCCACATTAGGGCTATTGTTTAAATAGGACTTACGGTTATTAAGATGTATGTGGGAATGAAAGCATGCCCGTGTTCGAGTAAGATGGAGCAACTGAGAGGGAAGTGGATGAGGGAAGAGACTTGGTGAGATTGCAGTATTTATATTTAATTTTCTTAAAAATGTCAAAAATAAGAAAAGGAGGAAGAATAATATCACATTCAATAATTCAGGATAAGGTGCAGCTGAAGCACTTCCCACTGACCTGTCAGTTTGCTGTCAAGAGTGCATCATTCAATGGGCACAATAGTTTAAGCAGAAAGCTTGGTTTGAGGGGAAGCACATGGCTTTATCCATCCCAGCCTTGAGCCTGCCTGGTACTGCCATGTCTTCTTTTTCCAGTAGTCATCAACACTGTGCATACTACCTTAGATCCCACCTATCCCAGAAACTGCTGCAATTTGTCTCGTGGCTCCAAAGACTGTGTAGCCAAGATTTCTGTGATGGCCTAAATCTGAAGTGTCCCACACAGACTTGTGCACTTGAACACATGGTCCCCAGCGGGTCACAGTTAGGTGAAGTTGTAGAATCCTTGAGATGTAAGACCTACCCACTCTAAGCAGGCCACTGGGGTGAACCTTGAGAGTGATAGCCAGCTTCCTGTCCTGGACCTTTGTTTCCTGGCCTGAAGAGACAGTCGCAAGCTCCTCCAGCCCAAGGCCTACCTGCTGCACTATAAGTTCTCTACCATGATGTATTTCCTGAAACTGTGTGAGCCCAAACAACCCCTCCCCCTTAAGTCAGAATGATGAGAAAAATAATGATACAGAAAGTCTCTAATAAACTTTTCTCTTTAAAGCACCAGAATTTGGTGGCTTGGACCAACTTTTCTCTGGAGTCTCTTCCTTACTCTTCTCCTGAGTTTGACCATGGGTATTCCTGTTCACTTTTCCTCAGGGGGCCTTTTGTTTTAAAATAAATTTTTATTTAAATTAAAAGCAATTCCAGTTCCCTCTCTCTCTCCCTCCCATCCTCCCATACCTCCCACAAACAAACCCCCCATCCCATCTCCAATCCACTCCCCAGGGAGGGTGAGGCCTCCCATGAGGGATCATCAAAGTCTGACCCATCATTTGGGTCAAACTCCCACTGCCCATCTCTATTATTCACTACCAGAGAATTTTCATTTCATATTTGGGTATTGCATAATGTTTAAGTGGTTAATGTTCAGAAAAAGTTAAGCCAAGTTTTAATTGTATTATCACAGGTAAGTTTTTACTAATCAAATGCCTTGCAATTCCTTTTTAAAAATTGAGTTTAGTTTTCCAACAATATAGAGAGAAACTTGTGGAATTGTCAAGTATTTGTGGGGAACCCCAAACTCTTTGCCACTTAGTAATGACAGTGTATATTGTCAGGCATGTGAGGAATATACCACAAAAAGTGACAGATGCTGCAAACCAGTGTTCCCAGAAATGAAGAACCATTTGTCCAAGTTGATGGTTAGCTTTAATTGTCAACTTAATACAATCTAGAATTATCTGGGAAGAGAATCTCAATCAGGGGTTGAGCTTTGGGCTGGCCTGGAGCATGTATGTGGGGGATCACCTTAAGTTAATTGATGTGGAAAGACCCAGCCCACCGTGGGTGGCACCATTCCCTAGACAGGGGTCCCTGAACTGTGTGATGTGCACAGGGATGCAAGTGAGTGTGTCTGCATTTCTTTCTTTCTACTATTGACTGTGGATGTGATGTGACCAAACTGCTTCAAGTTCCTTCAACCGTGACTCCCTCCAGAGTGATGACTTAAACTCAAATTACAGGTTAAAATAAACCCCTTCCCCCGAAGTTGCTTTTTTGCCATGGTGTTTTACCACAGCAACAGAAATGAAACTAATCAACATATCACTGTAATTTTTGCTAAAGACCAGGATCACGGAAAATGCATCTGTGCAGGCATGTACCTGTGCATAGATGTGCATGTGGAGGTCAAAGGTCAACCTCAGGTGTTATTCCTCAGGAACAATATATCTTATATTTCGAGTCATTCACTGGCCTGAAACTTGCTGAGTAGTCTAGTCTGGCTGACTAGCAGGTTCCAGGGATCTGCCAGTTTCTGCCTCCCTAATACTGACATTATAAACACACCGCCATAGCTGGCTCTTTAACATGATTTCTAGGTCCTCATGCTTGTACAGCAAGCACTTCGTTGGCAGAGCTATTGTCTCAGCTCTCAAATGAAACATCTGAGCCATCTTTCCAAGGCCAGAGGAAAAGTATGCTTTTCTCCAATTAAAAACTACATATGTGTTTTCAATGAGACTTGCCCCCAAATTTTAGATCTAGCTTAGGGAAAATTTAGATTTTTAGAATAAGTTGTCACTTTTCTCTATAACATCTAGACAGGAAAAAAATAAGTTGGGAGGAATAGCTTATTTAACTCTAAATGTCAGGGACGGTTGGAATCGTCTACAAAACGCTCAGGCGGCTGTTAATGTTTTCACCTACCCAGTGAGAAAGCCACATGAAGGTCTTGAAACTGACTAGTTCATGGGTTCCACTTCCTGTTGTGAGGAGGAAAATGTGTCTTAGACTCAGTAAAGTTCTCAGAGGTTGTTTTCATGACTTCTTGTAGAGCAGTTGGGGTTTCAGATGCACATCTACCAAGTGAAACTGAAACCCTTGCTAATTTGCTATTTCTCTAATGTGCAGCCTGCCTCTGGTCAGGGGAAAACACTGAATGCTAGTAAGCTGGCTTTGTGGGAGGACTATCAGCAGGCTTGAGTCACAAGGAGCTTGCTTGGAGGAATGGAACACTTTGCCTGGGTGGGGTGGGGGGCTGTATTGACCGGATGTGGACTCCTAACTTTAAACCCAGGCTAGGTGCAAGAATCCAGGTGTAGATCTAGGGCTGATATTAGGAGTGAAGACACAGTTTGACTTGGGGATTTCCCTGGAAGCCTCTGTAGGCTTGATGGTGGAGCTGAAGAGATAACAGAGCCCCTGGGAGCCAACCACCAATGACTGCAGAGACTGAGTTCGCTCTTCTGTGGCTGAGGAGCCAAGGAATGAAAGTCACCTCTGTACTTCCCTCCCAGGACTCTATAGCTGTTCCCTAGGCATTGCCTCCCATTTCCTTGTTCTTATTTAGAGCTTCTGGTGTTTTTTGAAGTAATGTAGTTTCATCTTGTTTACCTGGGGCTCCAGCCTTCTAGGAAAAAACCTCTGCTTTCTCCTCTCCCCTGTTCTCAGTTACTGCATTTCCTCCTCGGAATCCCAGATTTCCCAAGCCTTAATGACTATCAAAACTTTACTCTCTTGGTCTTTAGCCCCAGCTCTCAATTGGACTGTAATAACCAGTAGGTACTAACTGGGTTTACTGGTCTCAGGATATTGGCATAATAAGAAACAAACAAAGCCCAGAGACTAAGGAGTGGTGGGAATTTTAGACCAAGAAGTTGGCAGTGTGGGAAATATTAGGGAGAGGGAGAGGAGATGAGCCCCTTAACAGGGTCGTATGTTTAGATTTAACTAGCATGCCATGATGGACATATGTTGAGTTTGCTTAAGCATTATCCTCGGAGAGATCAGCGATCCAAGAGAAGAAATGATGTTCACAAAATAAAAAGCCAGGTCATGATTTCATTGGTTTCATGTCCCTGAAGAAACACAATTTGACCTTAACTCCATCATCCCTGCTGAGGGTAACACAAGTCATGCTTACTGTAAAATGATGAGTTTCATTTATTAAGTGTTGCTTATCTTTGCATATCTCCATGATGCATTCACAGAAACATGATTTTTAGTTATCAGAATATTTTTGCAAATAAATCTTGACAGCTCTCTTTGAGACTTATGGGATTAGAATTCACACACACACACACACACACACACACACACACACACACACACTTATGTGTGTGTCATATATATCCATGTGTGTGTCTATTCTGCCCTTAGTCATGTGATAATCCCCCGTCTCAGCCTCCTGATTATTTCTTGTATATATCTTGATTTTACAAATGAGGAAATAGGCTTAGAGTGAGTTTCTCCTTGTTAATTCTGGGCCCATGGCTTTAAAAATTCTATCCTAATTCTACTGTAGATCATATTCCCTTGCCAAACATACAGCAGAGTCACACACACCATTCATCAGTAGTTGGAGATGTGGACTACCAGCTAGATTCATCTAGAATACCCCGAAGTTCATGAGATTACCTTCCATACCAACTTTTAGAGCCACTTTTAACTGCGTGTTTACATGTTAAAGTCTCTGCTTACTAACAATAAATGAAAATGATCTAAGCCCAAAAAATTTCATCTTAGATGCTGTTAAAGAAAAATGGATTTTTTTAAAGCTAAAGTTCTCTGTAATATTTGCACAGAGAAAGAGGGGAGAGAGAGAGAGAGAGAGAGAGAGAGAGAGAGAGAGAGAGAGAGAGAGAGAGAGAGAGCTTTGCAAGCATAATTTTTTCTTTGGGTTTTCCAGTTTTGTTTGGAATCTGGTTTTACATGACTTGATGATAATGTGTTGTGGAAAATGTATATTTTATATAAATTGTCATGTCTGATTTGAATATTTGAATATTTATCATCTATAAAGCATGTGAGAAATATTCAGAGATAAAGATAGAAAAAGATATGTAAATTTGGCTGAGAATAAGAAATTCCCAATCAGGAGGCTTTAGAGTCCCTGAGGTCATACAAGAAGGATAAGGAATTTCTTTCCCAAGGGTATTTAATGCCTGTGGTTTAGGTGGTTAATGCCCTGCATATTAGGAAGACCACAAAGTTAGTCTGTTGTGAACATTTAACAGCTTGAGATGGAAACAATTATTCTCGGGGTTTATTTAAATACTCAATATTGTTTAGAAATCAAGAGAGAAAAGAGATGTTGTTTCTTCTCTTACAAAAATGTGTAGGTAAAGTATTTCATGATTTTCTAAAACTTCATCAAGCACTGTGCCCTCAATAACCCAAGTAGTAGCGAGAGTTGCTTGTGGGAGGAAACAGGAAGCCCTACAGATAAATGCCCTGTTACCTTTTTCCAGGTTCAGCTCGATGTATATCGATTCTAATTAGCACATTTTGTGCCTCAGCTCGTAGCTCCCCTTGAGCTCTGCTTGGAGAGTCTTTCTTTCTTTCTTTTTTTTTAGAATCCACCCTGCTCATAAACACTGCCGCCCCCTCCCTCCTTCTCCTTTACAAATGTTACAACACAATCAGAAATTGCCTCTTTTCTTTCCTTCCTGCATTTCCAGCAGGTTCCCTTGCGTCAGAAGCCGAGGAAGAAAACTCAAGGTAATTAGATCCCTTTTGTTCCTTTATCCCTTTCTTGTGCCTGTGAGTGTGATTTCTTTTCTTCCTTTCTCCTTGATGCCTTCTTGAAGAGGGGATCGGATTCTTGTCTGTCTGAATTTAATATCAGGAGATGGATGTCAGATTAATTTTGGGGGATTGCTTTTGGACTGATTTTAAGAAAGAATGACATGCTGTTCACTTGGACTAGTCCCTCTGCTTTGTCCACAGAGCATGGAGAAGCTGCCGCTGAGTTAGGAAGTCCCTGGGGTCCTAGGTGGGCTTTAACCCTTCGGTGTCTGTTGCATAACTGCCGCTGTTCCTGTGGGCAGGATCCGTGTGTCTGCTTCAATGTGTCTGCTAGTCCCGAGAGTTGAACGTGTTCAACTTACTCTTTGACTAAGGTTTTCAGATCTATGCTTGCATATAAGTCTCACTGCCTCTTTGCCTGGGTTTTCTAGGCACCGAATGAATGTTTAAAAATAGAACAGATACATAGAATTCCTTTCTTTCTTTCTTTCTTTCTTTCTTTCTTTCTTTCTTTCTTTCTTTCTTTCTTTCTTTCTTTCTCCCTTCCTCCCTCCCCCTCTCTCTCCCTTCCTCTCTCTCTCCCTTCCTCTCTCTCTCTCTCTCTCTCTCTCTCTCTCTCTCTCTCTCTCCCCTTTCTTCCTTTTTCTTTTCCTTTTAACAGTTACTTTGCATGACTGAAAACATCCAACCTTTGCTGTGCAAACAACTAAAAGTTGCCTTTTATTTTGCCACCCGAGTTGGGTCACACTTAACCTGTTCGTATAACCATTGCAGGTTTTTTCAGCATGAGTCGGAGGAGGATATCATGTAAAGATCTGGGCCACGCTGACTGCCAGGGTTGGCTGTACAAGAAAAAGGAAAAGGGAACTTTCCTAAGCAACAAATGGAAAAAGTTCTGGGTGGTGCTGAAGGGGTCATCGCTGTACTGGTACAGCAATCAAATGGTGAGTGGTCCCTCCTCCTCCTGCCCCAGCCTTTACCCAAGAGTGGCTTCTAGAGCTCAGAGCAGGCAATCTCTGTGGGGAAGTTGATCCTGATCTCTGGGAGTTGGAGCAGAGCAAATCAGCAGATTTGATAGAGGACTCATTTCTGCTCCAGGAACTATGTAGGTTAGTGAGCTGTGCTGCTCCGAGGAGAGACCATCTGGCTTTACTATTCTGATTAGAGAGGAAGGAAAAGGGGCTCCAATTACATCCTTGCTTAAGGAGGGAGCTGCTGGGGTTCTACTGATGTTATTGTTCCGTGAGATCCTCATAGTACCACGATCTGTCAGGATATCATTTGCTGTGCGAATTTTACCTTGCTAAGATCCTATTAAAAAGGGACTCAGCATTACTCTCTTCTAAGGGAACAAATCTATCAGTTCAGAGACACAATATCCATCTCTTCTCCCACCGTCTTCTTTCCTCCTGATCTTTGCAGGTATGGGCTGGTTTGGGATTGCTAATCCCTATGCCAGTCTTGCGTAGAGACTGGTGACATTGTTCCACGTTGACATTAGATATGCATTGTGAGGACAATTCTCACTCACGGAGATAGTTGCTGAGTTTGTCCTTTGATAGCCATGTGGTACTGTGGTCAGCTTCATGGATTGACTATTGAAAAAGAGCTGGAAATAAAGTTCTTGCATTGTCTTTGTGGCTGGAGATATTTTGAGAGGGACATTGGTGTTGTTGAAAGTACTCTGTAGAGCTTTGTAGGTAGATGTTCTGTCACTGACTCCACTGCAGGTTTAGGGTCCCTTTTCGAGGGAAGGAAATCTGATAGAGAAGGTTTGTTTAATTACTTAAGGGAATAGTGCTAAATTAAGCCAACCTGGGACTAGGTAGTCTTTCAAACAAACACAGCTTCCTTCTTAAGGGGAATTAAGGTTGATATAAGTACTTAGTGTTTTCTGTTATTTTATTTTAAATTACTGAATTATACTTATTCATTCAGTGTGTGTGTGAGTGTGTGTGTGTGTGTGTGTGTGTGTGTGTGTGTGTGTGTGTGTGTGTACAGGTATCACCAGTTATGGGTGGAAGTCCGAGGACAACTTACAAGAGGGATTTGTCTCTTTTTTTTCCCCATCGTGTGGGTCCCTGGGTTCTAACTCAAGTTGTCACCTATGGCAACAAGTGCTTTCACCTCCTGAGTCATCTCTCCAGACTCTGTTTCCTAGTATTTAGGCTATGGCATTTTAGTAGTTATCACAAGAAATTGCCACCTACATCTTTCTTATGATGAGCTGATCTGAGTTACCCTATAAACAGCCTTGAGGACTTTCTTGAGCCTCTGGGATAGACTGTGTTGTTGGAACATGATGTATCTACAGGATGTAACAGGCTCAGGATTAAGTGGTCAGTTCATCTCATCATTGTCCCTGTCTTGGTAGAATGTGAAAGAAGTCCTTCCTGGAGTCACACAATTGCCACCACTTGGCTCATTTGGCTTCTCCAGCTACTTTTAGGCATAGGAGCTTCCTAATTTTTGGCATCGGGAATCTCACTCTTCTGCATGGAGCAGCCACGTTGGCTTGGACTAAAAAGAGGAAAAGATGGAGTCTTAGATGCCTGTAAGCTCCCCATCCCTGTGTCCTTTTATCAGATGCGGAAAGTAAGCTTAAGGATGCGGATCATGTATTTCAGCACCATTACATTAACAGCATCAGTTTGAGAATAAACTTAGTTGGCCAGGGAAGTAGAGGGTTATTAATGGTGTACCAAAGGAAGGATCTTTCATAGAGGACTTCTCATGTTCTTTTGCTTTCTCTTTCCCAGCCTCATTCCTGACATCTTAATTGTATATTTGTTGTGGGTAGACCTCAATGAAGATGTAATTAGCAGTCATATTCCTGCTATCTGTGTTAATACCAACTGCAAAGTAACAGTCAAACACGCCCTCACAGAAAAATATGCACTTACTGTCTCCACTAGAAGGATTTAGATTTAATTAGCTAAGGCACGTAAGAGTTGACTAATTTCTTCTCCTTCTCCATTCCTTATTCTTCTTGGAGGGCCATCCCTGTTCTCTGTGATTTTGGGTATAGCATGGGCTAGACTTAGCCCATGGAACATCTGCCATATGCCAAGGAATGTTCTAGGTACTCTGCACACAGGCTCTTTCCTATTCTTCAAGAAAAACCTCTAGCTGGTTATGTTGGCATAGGCTTATAGTCTTAGCCACTCAAGAGGCTGAGGCAGGGTGATTGCAGGTTCAAAGCCAACCTGGGCTATAGAATAAGTTCAACCACAGTCCTGTTAATTTAGCGAATCACTGTCTCAAAATGAAAAAAGGAATATAAAAAGTCTGAGGATATAGCTGGCTGGTAGCATGCTTGCCTAGCATGCATGATGTTCAGGGTTCAATCTATGGAAGGAGACAGAGACAGAGACAGAGACAGAGACAGAGACAGAGAGCCTGAGACCTCTGAGGCATGCTTTAAAAGTTGGTAAACTGCTGAAGTCATACATGAAGGAAGTGAACAAAAAGTTCTTCATGTCCAGGCCCCTTTGAGTCCTAAGTTCATACTGATTATGACATGCCACCTTGAATCTCCCTGGGGACCAGATAAATGATGTCATCGTGATACCCTGTTTCTGGAAGGAGACTGAGAGACCATCTCTAGAAGTGACAATTTCTGCTGTGAATGTACAAGCTATCCTATTAGACTGTGGCTCATCCCTGTTGCTGTCAATATTGCCTAAGGACTTTGCCATCCTCTCCTATTTGCTTGTCTGTTGTTGGTACCCAGCAATCAGTGAATGGCTCACCTCCTTTGTGCTCACATTGCTTCTCCCAACACCACTACTCAGGCTTCCTTAGGAAAGATCATCCGCTATTTTCTCACATAGCATTTCATTGGCTTAGAATGTGTCAGAGCACCTGTAGCTTCACACCACGATATATAAGCCTCAAAAATCTCAGCTAGTGAAAAACCTGGAATTAGTCACCATGCTCTCAGTTTCTTGTGCTCTTAGGATAAAACTCAAACTCACTCCCTGGCTTGTGTACCATCTTAGCTGGTATTCTTTCTCCTTTATACTCCCCAACTTAACCCAACCTAAGCCTTAGTGATAAAACTTTTGATTCCTATTGATATGTACCAGCTCTTTGTATACCTTTGTCTATATAGTTTCCCTTCTCAGAAAGACTTGTCTCTGTTCCTGGAAGCCCTGCCCAGTTACAACAAGCCTTCTCCTCTTCTTAAGAGTCACATCTGAACTTGATAGCACACTATCTATGTGAACTTACCATGTGGACTCTTCTGAGATAAACTTAGCTACTCTGTCTTCTTCCTTTTACATTATTTTATGATAGTTTGATTGTCACACACATCCTTCTTTCTGAATGTGTGTCAGACTCCTGTCTTTCATAATTGGTCATTATGTCTACATAGCAAGATCATGGGTTTATATCTTTAGTACCTTAGTATCTAGAGTTTAATAAGTACTTTGTTAATATTTGTTGATTTCTCAGCCACATGGGAATGAGGAATCATTGGTTCTTGCTTTGCTGAGAGGATTCCAAGAAATGAGATCTTATTCAAGTATTTCTCTTGACAGGAAATAATCTCCCATTAATGGGATTTCCACTTCTACGCTTAAAAAAATACAATTTAATTTGGGGTTTACTTGAAAGGATCCCCATAGTATAATATATCCCCCATAGTTGTTCCTATCCTCGGTTAACACCTTCTTTGAAGCTTTAGGAGTAGAAGATGGGGTAAGGGTGAGCATCAGAGTCAGAGGTCTAATGTAAACAAAGGCAGGATAGATAGCATAGGTGAAGGGAACCAACATAGTACTGTAGACATTATGTCTAATTTTCATATGACCTCTCGACATCGATTTTATTAGTCCTGATTTTCAAGTGAGTTTACCAAAAGCCAAGAGCTGAAGGGACAGGTTCAGAACCTCTGAAGAGGTAAATGGCAGAGCTGGAATTAACCTTGAAATATTCCAATACCAGAGCCGGGCTCTTCTGTAATCTGTGTGACTCCTCCATTGACAGGTGACCTTGGCCCAGTAAATAGGGAATTCAGACACACTGTTCACAAATAGGCAGGACTACCAGACAGGTGGGGGCTAAGGAAGATTCTCAGATTGGTAGGAAATGGGCATGTGATAATACGAACATAGTAGCAATCAACCGAGAAGGAGCATATCGCTGGAAACCTGGTTAGGAGCGGGTCAGGAAATGCAAACATTGAGATGTGGCTCCTAGCAGTGAGAGCAGGAACACACCACACCCATGAAAAGGAGCAGCATGTAGAGAATATGGGACATAATAGTTGAGGCTAAAACGAGACTGATCTTCAAGTCTTAGTGCTTGGGAAAATAACACAAAAATTGAGAGTTTGTGGGCAAAATGTAGAATTTTGTATCAGTTCATTGTCAGCTATATATTTGGTTTATTTTTGTATTAGCCATGTTTTGTCTAAAATTACTAGAGACTTGAGGGGGTTTTCTGTATAAATCAATTGATATTGATGTCATTTGTGTTGCTGCAGCAACAGTTCAGGAAAACTGTCCGGCTGCTGGGTAAACCACCTGACCCAGTTTCATGGAAATTTCTGGCCAACCCCTGCTTTCTGCAGGGCAGTGTCTGGCTGAACACACACCTTGCAGAGTTCTCAGTCCTTTGAGACTCCCACTTATCTGTGCAAAAGTGGCTGTTTCCCCCATTGTCAACACAGTTGCACGGCAATGCACTGTGGTAACTGTGTCACATGTGAACAAAACGTGACTCTCAGAGGAGCTTAAATGTGGAAGGTGCTTTTCTTAGAAGCAGAGAATCTTTTCTATTCAAGCTTTAATCACTTGGTAGAACAGAATTGACCCTTCCAGAAAACCTTACTTGAAAGCCAGAATTTCTCTGTTTATAAGAGAACTGTCTTGCATGTTTTGGCAAATATGGAGAACCTTTCTTTCAGGTAAAGAGTGTTTAGCTTCTCACTGGAAAGAAGGCATCTTCCTGGCCTTCAGTCCTCTATCTTTCATGAGTAATTGGCTCTAAGCATAAAGGCTGGGAAAATGTTTTTTTTTTTTTTTTCATTGACACACTCTTGTGTGGCTTATTTTTTTAAAAAAATATTTTATTTGTTATTGTGTACATGCATGCGAATGCATGGTGTGTGTGTGTGTGTGTGTGTGTGTGTGTGTGTGTGTGTGTGTGTGTGTGTGTGTGTGTATGTTTAGCCTGGGGCATGTGGAAGTTAGAGGACAGCTGTGAGGAATTGGTTCTCTCCTACTTTCTTATAGGGTTCAGGGTTTGAACTCAAGTAGCCAGGATTTTGTGCCAAGCACCTTTACTGGCTGAGCCATCTTCTTGGCCCATTTGTGTAATTTAAACTGTCTCTTTAAACTTTGAAAGTAAAAGATACACAGCAGACACCAATATTTTGGTGGGAAATTACTTAATTTTACATTGCTTCTCTACGACTCAGATAAATTTTTCTCACATCTTCACTGACAAGGTTTCATTACAATGAGATTTATAGGTGTCTCATTTACCAGAACTTGTATTTATTGTCTTAGCTGAAAGTCCATTTCTGAGTGCATCTCAAAAAAAACTTGAGTGTTTTGAAGCATTTCTACCATGAAGAAAAGTATGTTAGTGACATGAAACTGGTGGGCTTCATGCCAGCTTAGAATTTGTGTTAGAGATGAGAAGAGGTAATGTTGACAGTGTGTAAAAGTGACATAGGACATGCTAGTGACCAGCTGACCTCACCATGATGATTCCTTTATTTAATGTCTATCCATGGGTTTTTAAAGGAGAGTGCTTTTTACCAAATCAAGCTAACAGATGGAAAATCAAAACACATGCTCACCTAGTTAAAGGAGTGATATATATATTTAATATATAATTTATTTATATATCATGTATTATACATATTTATAAATATTAATGTACATTAATATATGCATCAGATTTATCAACAGGGAGATTATTGAAGTAATTTTATGTGCATCCATTTTTCTATTAGTAAACTGACCAAGAACACTATCTTTACTTTGAGCTAATTGAGAGTTTTGACTACAGATAAAAAGCATCATAAAGACAAGAAAGGAACACATATAAAGAACAATAATTTCGTGCATGCTTTAGCAGAAATATACCTGCTCGGGGATTGTGGCTTTAGGATGCAGGATTTTGCTAAGGAATTTTGGGTGGTGACTGCCTCCTATCCTGAAAAGATACCTACTGATTCACATGAAGGCTAATTCTAAGCTACACGACAGGTGGGTGGAATTGAGGGTCTTAGGTGTTCTCCCACAGGGTGGTACCTTCTCTGGAGGAGGAGGTCAGGTGATCTGAGGTTGGAGGGGAGATTGATGTGGGCTTAAGTATGCTTCCTAGATGGCAGGAGAAGTGACCTGTGGACGCTGAACTTGTGCTCTGATCTGAGGATTCTTTAGAAGTCTTTCCTTGAAGATTTATCACCCTCTGTCAGGAGCCCCTTTAAGGGACAGAGGCAGCTGATACCACAGGCAGCCTGGTGGTTAAGCTCATTTGTCACTGGGCTCTGCGTTTAATCTTCTATACAGTATATTTCAGAAGGAAGCTATGCAAGCATAAAAGATCCTAAGATTGAATATCTTTAAGGGGTCAGAATTTAAGAGACAATATTTGAAGCAGCGTCAAGGACGAAAGAAAATGGTATGCTGAGGAAGAAAGATGGCCCTGGGCTCAAAGGCCCATCGTCACACTCTCGTTGGGGTTCAGCTTCTTTCTCTGCTACAGAGAAGCACAGACAGGAATCTGGACCCCGGGAAAGAGATAGTGAGGTAGTGTCCATCGTCAGACCACAATCCTCTTCATTGCCACACTTTGAATCTTAGCCAACTTCCATTCTCTGCAGAAGAATAATGACTTTGGAATAGTGGCTGCGAATCTGAAAAGTTATTGTTTTAAAACATTGACTATATATGTTTACATACATACATACACATACACATAAAGGTTTCTTGAGCGATTTAAAGGGTGCATTTCAGTGGCATTAAATAATGACATTATTGTGCAGCTGTCCCCAGCCTTCATCTCCTGAACTCTTTTCATCTTGCCAAATTGAAACTCTCCCTGACCCCACTACCTTCTCTGCTGGTCCCTTGCAACTCTTAAAGATTTTCTGTGAGTGTGAATTTGACTGCTGCATGTCTACCAAGTAAGTATGGTCACATTATATTTATTCATTTTGTGGCTGGCTTGTTTCACAATGCACAATATCTATCTTCAAGTTTCAGTTTCCTTCCTTCTTAAGGGCATCCTAGTGTATCCTTATGTTGCATTTGGTCGTCCATCTGTGTCCACTGATGAACACTCATGCTATTCTTACCTTTTATCTGTTGTCAAATGTTCCTAGTATAATGAACTGCAAACGTGTCTTTGAGGGTCTGCTTTGAATTCTCATGGATACATATGCAGAAGTGAAATTACAGGATTACAGGGTAATGATATTTTTAGTTTTTGCAGGAATGGTTTTCTGTAGTAAATGCTCTCTTCCTTTCCTCCTCATAGTGCACAGGGCTTGCAGCTTTCTAGAACTCTCTCAGGATTAGATTACTGGTTTATTTTTGGTACTCACTATCTTAATGAGCTCGAGGTGATAAACATCTCATTGTGGTTAGGGTTCCATTTCCTTAATGCCCAGTGACTATGAGCATCTTTCCCTTGCACTTATTGTCCATTTGTGTATTGTCTTAAAAAATGCTTATTCCTTTTTCTTTTTTGAAAGCAGAGCTGTTGTTTCTGTTGCTTGGCCTTCAATAGTATCTTAATGACATTCACGAAATTCAGGCAAACAGCCCAGGGAGATTGGAAAGCTTGAAGATTTAATATACATTGTGTGATGGCAGGTTGTGTGCTGTCTCATAGCCGTGACATCTCAAGGATTACCATTTATTGTTATTACTTATTCTTTATTGCTCCTAAATCTCTAGTATCGACACACACATCATTTAAATCTCATGTGATGTTCCTTTTGACTCCTGTGAGTCTTTTCAATGTGAACATGAATTCATTTAAATTTTATTTTTATGTAAACTGATTAATTATTTGAGAACTGCATATATGCAAAAATATATATTGTTTATATCTGTTCTCACTCCTCCTCCTAAATCCTTTCATCCCCCATGCTCCCTTTCCTAACTTTGTCTTAAATATATACATGTATATATATTAATATATCTGTATCTCCCAAGTCTAATTTGTGTTAGCCACAGACTCATGGGTTTGTGGCTCACCTATCAGAGGCCACACCCTTAAAGAAAACAGATTCTCCCTCCCCTAGTAGGTGTCAATTATCAATAATTTCTCAGCTAGGAGTGAGATCTTGCCCAAGCTGCAATACTCACTGGGTGGCTCTCCTGAGGGTAACTATCTCATTATTCTTGCTTTAACTATGGATGGCACATTGAATTTATTAGCTATCAATATATAGTATTTATTCTATAATAATGAAAGTCAATCCAATTTTTCAAAAACTTCCCTTTTATCTTTATTTCTTAACTTTGGTTGGGCTACGCTGGTGAAGAAGCTGTCTTTCATTGATGAAAAGGAAAGGCCTCCCTCATGTTAGAGGCTTCTCAGGGAGCAAGTGAGGCTGGCCAGTGGTAGCTCATGCAAGGGCATATATGCTGAGACTTTTTTCATGACAGAGAACAGTTGCTGATCTTTTAAATGATGAAGGTTCTCTCTTGACTGTTTTTGGAAATAAGGTTTCTGAAATGAGTCCCTTTGTAAGAGCAACATGCTTTCATTTATTATATGACTCCATGGGGAGAGAAAGTGTGAATCTGAGTGGCCAGGAAAGCTGGACTAGACATGTGGTAAGACACCAGCTACCTCATGGTCCCCTCTCTAGGAGGATCTACTGTGGTAGTGAGGTGGCCCTATCCTTTGGTTTTTCTTAGGAGGTGATAATGCAGAGGGATTGTAAGGATATTTGTGTTGTCACAATTGGTCACTATGAGTAGGCAAGTTGGCTTAGGTTTCTCAGAAGCAGACCCCAAGAAGAGAATTTGTCTGTACTTTTTTATTTGAGAAGGACTGCAGGAAATGCAGTTGTTTTCAGGTTTGTGTGGTGGACTGGATCCAGGACTCCCGTGGATACTAAGGACCTTGAATTCTCAGGTTCAAAACTGTGTAGCATTTGAATGCAATCTGTACACACCCTCCTTTATTCCTTAAATTATCTCTACATTACTCATAATACCCAATACAACATGAATATTAAGCCAATTATTGATACTGTATTGTTTTGAGAACAATGGCATGAACATTTTGTGTTTACTTGGTATAGACACTTTTGTGCATATTTATCATTGGTGATCTGTTCAATGTGTGCATGTAGTCCTTACAAACCTAGAGCTACAACTAGCTTGGAAAGGCAATGACAAATGAGAGAAGGCAGAGAGTAGCCAAGTATAGATGCAGGTAACCCAAGCTTAGTCAGCCTGGGAAATTCAGTACTTTTGAAAAACCCACAATTCAGAGTTTGCATGCCAAGGGTCAATGGCTGGGTTATTTATACACCAAGTCCTCTCAATCAGGAGTCAGGAGCCCATTCATGGCTTTGACTTGTGAATCTCTCTGCAAGTCAGAAGAATGGAATCATGGCCCAGAAGACCTTTCCAGCAAAGAGATACAATGCTGTCAGTAGGAAATCTGGCTAGGGCTCCCTGAGTCATCAGCGGCATGAATTGCCCATTATCTGCCTACCCCAGAGCTGCTGATTCTCTCTCTTATGGGACCTCAGCATCCCAGAACCATTGTGGTTTTCTGGTACCACCTCTGCCCACATTTAGAATCACAATACATTGAGAACTCTGGATTCTTAAGAATTTGTGGCTTTTATTTATTATCCAAAGGCATCTACTACCAATTGTTTTCTGTATAAAATACATATTTCTAGGCACCTGTAAAATAAAGTCCTCTAGGGATCAAAATCTAATTATATTTATAGGATAATATCATATAAACCCAAACACAATAATATTTTTAATAAAATACACCCCAAATAATGCACAAAAAGATTAGCAAGCTGGCAACCATAATTATGCTCCCAGTAATTTAATTTTTTCCTCACAGCCATTGGTCTGATGCAAAAACAACAAGGGAAAACTGAGGTAGACACAGCTGCTCCAGGTATCAGAGAAGGAGATGGGAGTCAAGAAGCTTGTTTGATGTCAGCTTTCTCCTTCTGAGCTATCCCTTTTCCTTTTCTTATGAATGAATGATGATAATCTCCTAGCATTCTATGGCCTGGACCATCTGACGGTATCATGTACATGCACGTTGATTCTATCTGGCTCGAAGACACTGGTTATGCCTGTTGTTTTACCGGGAAACATTTCTTTCAGGGAGCTCACATGGCCTGCCTAAGATCAGCCTGTGAGTGACCTATTCCAGTCAGGCTTCTTTCTCTTGTGCCAGGTGTTAAACTGGAGTCTTCTATTCTTTCCTTTAGCTCTCTTTGGAGGGCAGAGGAAGATCGTCCATCTCATGTTAGAATGACTCATTGTGGGCCCTGTTCTGTGTTCTGGAAATGTGTGAATACTCTACAATTTCCTCATGGGACAACAGCATCAGTTGGGTGTTGTGGGATAAAAGGTCACCTGCCTCATGAGTTCTGATACTGAGAATAGGACTAATTTTCTCTAAAAGGTAGAGAATGGTACCTTCTTATGCTGAGTGCTCAGCCAATGCTAGCTCTTAGTTGTTTCTATCAAGCACATTCCTGAGGTATTTCAGCCACACTCACTTTGAGACCTGCTTCTTAGATCTAGAAGAACAAGGAGGAAGGGGAGGGAAGGAAGGATGAAGTGGAAGGAGGTAGAAAGAAGGAAGACCAAGCCAAACACACATTCCTTGCATCCTGTCATGCTTTTTGTTCCGCAGGGGTGGTTGGTACTGTTTCCTACTTTCCTCTGGAGTCTATGCAGGCACAGGCACTCCTGCCCAACCCTCTGCATCTACATCCTCAATAGAGAGGCACATTTGTTACGGTTGACAAATCTACCATGACACATCATCACATTTGTGACAGTTGACAATTCTACCATGACAAGTCATTAGATAGATGGCCACGGATGCCATAGTTTATATTAGTGTTCCTTCTCGATGTTGAACATATTTTGGATTAAAAATATGTCCTTCATTATAAAAATGTAAAGTATTTTCACTGATCCCCCACCCTGACAAAGCTTCTGTGGTCTTAAATTTAAATACCAGGATTTGCTGACCTATTCCAGGTATATTTTAAACTGTGGCAAACTTTATGTAAAATATTTATGTGTTGGATCCCTGCAATCCAAACTTGAATGTGTGGTTAAACTTTAACCCAAACAACATGGGCTCAGTGTTGTGTGAAAGTTCTAGCCAGTCACATTCAGTCCCAGTGGATCCTCAGGGACCTTGGATTGCACCTTCTGAGTTTCAGATAACCATGTGAACTTAGATTTCCCCTTTTGAGTTTCACGGTAACCATGTAAGAGGGCTTTTATTCACATTATGTAGACCCCAAACTTGTGCTGCCATCTCATGTTTTCAGCTTATTTGAGGCATGTTTATTTTATCATAGAACCTACTCCATTCACATCCACTCATGGATGTAATCATGATAACAAACTGATTCTAGATCTATTGTTTAGGACCAGAGTGACTCTTTGTGTCCATTTACCATTAATCCTACATCCCACCCCAACCCTTTGCTTCAGTTTCTACTTTCATGAACTACATAAAAATGAAGACATAGAGTACCGTATTATCTTTTGTCCTGTCAATCAGTGTGATGCTCTCAAGGCTTATGTACAGCTTAGCATGAGTGGTTCCTTTCTAATGTTGATCGTGTTCTATCACGATAGCATGAGTACATTATGCTGTTTAGTTACCTACTGATGGACATTCAGGTTGTTTCCTGCTTTGGAATACTATGACTAATGTGCCTATAAATATTTGTGTGGAACTCTTTTCATGGGCATGAGTTTTCATTTTTGGGGGGAGGTGGGTAGGTACCCAGGAGTGGAATTACTGGGTTGTGCAGTAATTATATGCTTGTGATTTTTAGAAAATGCTGAAGTATTTTCCAAAGCAGTTTCCACATTTCATTTTAATGTTTTCTTTATTGCCAAAGGGGGGGGGATATCATGTTCCATCACTCAGTCATTCATAGCCCTTGTATAGGTTTTCCACATGTAATGGACAATTGCCTTATAAATAAAGAATATATAAATGAAATAATCACTTCCTTCAAGATACTCTCATCTGTAGGAGAACCAGGCAAACAACCTGGTCACAACACCCTGAGAGGTCTGTGAAGGAAGCCAACTCCCAGTTCTGAAGACAAACATGAGGGAACCTGTCCCAGACTTGTGGGAACAGGTCCCACCCATTATGACTCTTGGAAAGTCACACAAGAGGGTCAGGTGGTGGAGTTTAGTATCATCAGAGATAAGCAGGCATTCGTCCCTGCTCACACTCCCCAGTTCCATTGTGGTGCTCAGCCTCACACAATTATACAGCCACAATAGGTAATCCCCATTTTCATGTTGAACTTTTTGTCTCTTCTCTCAAGAGATGAGGTCTCTGCCTTGCTCACTACTATATCCTCACACATGTGACACAGTGAGGAGGCCCTGAAGATATCCTTTGACTAGATGAATGTATGGAAAGTTTCACTTTTTTAGTGAAAGAGAAGAGAGAGTCTAAGGGAGAGATGAACACAGATGATTGACACTGGAGGCTGGATCAGCAGCTTTGCCCAAGTCCTTGATGTTTGAACTCCACCAGTTTTGACATAGTAAGACTTTGGTTCTACCTAATGGTTCTGCTGGAGGGTGGGGGTGGGTGGGTACAGAGCCAGAGGTGCCAGGGGAAGTAGATGGGCTGACTTAAAAGGAAGTTTGGTGTGTAGTCACAGAATACCTTATGACAGATGGCCCAATGCTATGTGCTGCTTCGCTTAAGACTGATGAGTTTGAACAGTGGCTGGAGGACAATGCATTTAAAGATCACGTTAGGGTTCTGGGGAAATTAGCAGGTCCCACTATATGACTGTGAGGTGAGTTTTTTGAAAGTTAGGAATCGTTAAAGGGAAGGATACCATTCAAGTCAGTTTTTTTTAAAAAAATGGATCAGGCAGGAACAGATCTGAAAGGGTAGGAGGAGGAGAAGGAGGAGGAAAAGAAGAATGCTGTCATTCCATGAGTAGTTACCCATTGTGATTGCACTGCTGAGGCATTTTTTTTTTTCAGGTTAAATAAGCAAGGGACATTTTTGACACAGCTTCTGTGACATTGAACACTGCTCAGATGTCTTCAAAATAGTGACAAGGAGCTGCTGTGTATGAGAAGGATGGTTCCTGAAGAAACTTTGTGCAATGGCCCCGCTCAAGTTTCTTTGGATCTCTATTTGAAAGAAGCTCAACCTTTTCAGTTATGCAGAAAGGGAAACGAAGATACATAATTTATCTTTCATTAGTTTAAAAAAATTGCATTGTTTATTGGGGTCAGAGGGCAATTTCCAGGAGTCTGTTCTTTCCTTACACTACATTTTTGATCCTGGGGTTAGAATTCAGTTTGTGAGCCTTGGTGGCAAACACCTATACCTGCTGAGCCAGCTTGCCAAATCCATTAATTTATTTCTAATGAATGCAAACATTAGTAAAAGCAATACTTTTGTTTATGGGTGGTGGTGGTGGTGGTGGTGGTGGTGGTGTGTGTGTGTGTGTGTGTGTGTGTATGTGTGTGAGTACATGTTTATGGAGGCTAGAGGTCTATTTAGGGCATCTTTCTCAATTGTTCTCCTCCTTACTTTTTCATACAGGAGTTCCCTAATCTGGTTAGACAGACTGGCCTGCAAGGCCCAGGGACCCTCCTGTCTCTGCTTCTCTAGTGCCTGGATTATAGGTTATAGTCACCATGCCCAGCTCTTTCCATGGGTTCTTGGGGTTGAATCTAAATCTGTATGCTTTTGTGGTAAACACTTTTTACCAGCTGAGCCATCTTCTCATCCCTGTTGTTTTATTTTCCATTGATTTTTATGTTATTTCCACATGAAATTAGCGTGTGGTATGGCCTAGAGGCATATGTAATGACATGAATTGGGTGTCTAGTTTTGCTCCACAAGAACATAGTTTTCTTTGTTTTAATTTTTTCAGTTTGTTTTTGGCTGAGTAGAGGATGGGGACATTGGAGAAGTTGAAATTGTGGAATTAATTAGTTCTTAGCCATAAAGCGCTTTCTGCTGAGGTACTTAGGCTTCATCGAAAAGAGCAAGTGGGAATCACGCAGGGTTTTAATTAGAGGAGAGACATGAAGCATGTTCACAATGTAGAGATCTGCTGTGGTGGTTATATTTGGATTCTATATTGGGTTAAAGGAGAGAATTAGAAAGAGCGGGACTGGCTTTGGAGATCTTTGCTGCAATATAACAGAAAGCTGACGGTAATGGACAAGACGTGACATAATAGAAATAGATGAATGAACCATCTGTGGAGGATGCAACCATAGCACAACTTTGTGTTTACCTGCATGAATTTTGGGAAGGATTGTCTTGGTTCATCTTCTATAACAAAATACTGAAGGCTGGGGAGCTCGTAAAGAAGAAGTATGCTTATTTAGTTCCTAATTCTGAAACCTGCTTGGCTTCCAGCAAGGACCACATACAGCTTGTATGATGGAGAAACAGGAGGCATAGTGGTTGTGCACAAAGGGATCCTAGCATGTGAGGTGCTTTCTTACAACAACCTATTCTCTCAGCAGGGAAACCAGTCTCCAGAAAATAAGAATTCACTCTCATGAGAAAGACTTTGGTTCCCAGCCACTTGTTTAACATAGTCACTCATTTGTTCATCATGTGTTTGTGGTGTGTGTGCAGTCTCATGTGTGTGCATGGAGATCACAAGGAGCATCTCAGTTGTCCTACTCCATCACTCTCCCCCTTATTCTTTTGAGCCAGGGTCTCTCACAGAACCTAGAGCTAGGCTGACTGCCAGATAGCCCCAGAGAACCTTCTGTCTTTGTCTCCTAGAGCACTAGTGTTATAGGTATGCATGACACTATGCTTAGCATTTCATGTGGGTGTTTGAGATTTGAAATTATGTTGTCATGTTTGTACAGCAGATGTTTTTTATCTGTTAAGTCATCTCTCTAGACATGACTTATTTAGCTTTTACTTCATTTTTTTTTTAAATCTTGTTATTTGAGAATGTTATATATTTTGGTCATATTTACCCCTTACTCCCTCTCTATCTCCTGTAATATACATCCTGTATCTCCCCACCCCCAACAAACTTCCTGTTCTCTTTTACTTATTTTAATAACTCAGTTTTTGCAGTTCGTATGCTCAGGGTATAAGACCATTCCATGAGGGGTAGTTAACCTATGAGGGGCCACATCCTTAGAGAAGACTGACTGTCACTCCCTGAGAAGCTATGATAAAATATTTCCCAGTTAGGGATGGGGACTCACAAGGCCATCTCTTCTCCCTGCTAGAATGCTGACTGGCTTGATCTTATGCAGGTCTTGTGTGGGCAGCCACAGCTCTGAGTTCGTGAGTGAAATGGCTTTGTCATGTCTGTTAAGTGCTGTGTTTATCCAGGCTCCCTCAAGTCCTAACAACCAGCAATGTGTATCTGTGTGTTTGCCAACCTCACCGTCTGGGCTCTGTCCACCATCTCAAGGCTGCTGCTGAGGTTTCGCCTCCTGTGCTTGTGGCTCGCCACACTGTGGCGGGGAAACGATGCTGAGCAGGCCTCTGGGCTCAGCAGGAAGTAGGCCGTAGATAGGTTAACTTTGTGGGTTTCATGAGGACAGAAGGGGAGCGGGGGCAAGCACAGAACCGGCTGTATATTGACCATCCCTAAGCTGTATCATGTCATTTCTTTTTTATTATTTTTTATTTATGGAGATAGGGTTTTTCTGTATAGCCCTGGCTCTCCTGGAACTTGCTCTATAGACCAGGCTGGCCCAGAACTCACAGAGATCTGACTGCCTCTGCCTCCTGAGTGCTGGTACTAAAGGCATGCACAACCACTAAAGGCTTGGCTCTCATGTTACTGCTTTGAAAAGTTTCCGTTGGTGTCTTTTCAGAATACTCACTTCTTCCATAAACAGTGCACCCAAGTTCATGGCTAGTTAATGCTGCTTCACAGAGATTCTACTTCATTTCACTTACACTCTGTCTAGTTCATGCTGTCAGTATGTGGAAGTCCATCATCAGAGTATTTTTACTTTGTGTGCTCTGTGTTTGTTTCAGGCAGAGAAAGCTGACGGATTTGTCAACCTGCCAGATTTCACAGTGGAAAGAGCCTCTGAATGCAAGAAAAAACAGTGAGTCTTCTCTTTTTCCTGCCCGTCAAAGTCCTGGGCCAGGATTGTAGCCATTTTCAATGTTCACCTAGTAATGTGTTGATTTGGAAGTGGATGAAGGTATAATTCAAATGTTTGAGAATTTTGAACATTATGAGTTGGCACTGTAAAAATATGCTCATAGAAAATGTACATAGAAATGTTAACCTCTTATTTTCTGGCATGTCAACCAGGGGTGGTGGTGGATGGGTTTTAACTACTTCATCCCCTGCGCCCAACACACACAAAAGCAAGGGAATCAATGTCAAGGTTTTGATCTTGTAAAGAACAAATAGCAAGAATAGCAAAGTGGGGGTCACCAGACAGAGTTGTAGACCCTATAGCAAGACCAGGTCATCTTAGTTCACGCTATTATTAGTACCAGCCTTGTCATTCAGTTTTCTGATGCACTTGGGTTGGGATTGCATCGTGTTGTAGAATAAGTGTGAGCAGTGATGGGGTTGAAGTAGGCTCAAGCTCATGGTTCTTGTTTTGCTAAGAAGAAGAGAACCTGGTGGGTCTAGGAACAGCCAAGAGCTCTCTAGAGAGCTGGGTAGTCACTCTAATCACATGGTCATTTCGTACCATGACTTACTATTATGTCTTCTTTCATCCTTCTCTTATCCTTTCTTCAGTGTTTTCTCCTTTATTACTGGAAAGGAACATTTCTTCACTGATAAGAAATGAATTATTTTCTTGGGAAGCAGTGTTAGCTTTTATTCTTTGCTATACTGGTATAATATCTGTGTCTTGTTTTGCATTGCTTGTGTTGATGCTTGTGGTTTTTGACTGGTTATTAAACAAAACAACAACTCTGTGCTATTCTTTGGAACTTCTGGTGTGATTGGTGAGTGGAAACATTTTGCTTGCTGTCACCGATGGGCCATAGATTTCCTTTAACTAAAGTAATTTGTACTTTTCCTTTACCAATACAGAGCCCCTTATCTCTATGGCTTCTGAAGAGTCATGTGGTATGGAAGTTGCATAACTGATTATTTTCAGATAGCTAAAACTTTACTGTATATTTGGTTGAATTTAAATAATACCTTGCTTGAATGAATTGAATACTGTTCAGTGGAAATTCAGGGACTCTCAACTTGAATGTATTGTCTCTACACCTTTAGATAGTTAGCAGGTGAAAAAGATATGTGCACGTGCACACACACACACACACACACACACACACACACACACACACACACACACACAAATGGAAACTACTGAGTGCTAAGATGCAGTGCTGACATGATAAATTGACTCTCACTTCACTAAGTGAAATAGGGACTAGATAATAGGTATTTAATATAATTACTTTAAAAACACTAACACTTTTCTCCTTTCTAGTGCATTCAAGATCAACCACCCACAGATCAAAGCCTTCTACTTTGCAGCAGAGAATTTGCAGGAAATGAATGTGTAAGTAGAGGAGACTGGTGTATCCAGTCCCTAAAAGAATCAACTTACTTCGGACAGGCATCAGAATTTTAAAGCCAACGATCATGTCAGTTATTGTCCTATTTATTTTTGTTATTTAAGTTTGTTCTGTTAATTCCCCTAGCAACTATAAAACCATCTTGCTTTCTCCTCCAGCATGTGTAGTCATTTGGGGACATACACTTATCTAAATGGCTGTTTCAGGGAGTAGTTGTAAGATTCTTCCTAAGGAGCCACAGAGAGGAGAGAGTAGACAGAAGGTGATATGGTGTGGAGCATTTGCATCACCAGGAGAAGGACCCAAAGGAGTTGTGGAGCCAGTCTCCCAGCTTTCCACATCCCCAGGCTGTCTCTGCAGCTTCTAGCATGTGCTGTGTAATTATCACAAAGGCTCATGGACTTATCACCCGTTTCTCCAAGTATCACCTGAACATTGACTTCCGGTGCATCCGACTTTTAAAAATACCCTAGCTCTGTTTTCGGCTTTCTCTGTTAAGTCAATGCACTCAATTCCCACTGCCCTCCTGGTTTAGATGAAGATGCATTGCATCCGCTGTAATTTGAATGATGTGGTCTATGAGGTGCTGCCTTGAGGCAGCGGAGGACATCCTCTAACTTAAAAAGGCTGTTATCGAGCTGGGCGGTGGTGGCTCACGCCTTTAATCCCAACACTCGGGAGGCAGAGGCAGGCAGCTCTCTGTGAGTTCGAAACCAGCCTAGTCTACAAGAGCTAGTTCCAGGACAGCCTCGAAAGCCACAGAGAAACCCTGCCTTGAAAAAAAACCAAAAAACAAAAAAAAAAAAAAAAAAAAAAGACTTATTGATATCTACAAGACCATCATATAATAATTTAATGTTTATGGAACATCTATAATATACCCCATCACCAAGGGGGTATACTCCCCCACTCCCACAATTCCTCCCTTCATAGAGTTTATACTGAAACACTGCTGTCTATTGTACATGAGAATTTCATTGCTTGTCTTCCATTCATGATCCATCTTTGCCTTATTGTTTCAGAAAATGAAATAAAATAGATGCTATCTTCCATCATACACCTCCAACCCCCTTCAGGTCACGTCTTCTACAGTGCTGTCTAGCTAGGAGCCTTCTTTTTTGTTATGTCCACTTAGCTTACCCTCACCTCATCTCTTCAGATGAGGACAAATCGCTCATAGGAAGTTGGGAAACAATGGGTTGGATAACAGAGAAGGAATTGATAACAGTGTCTTGGAAACATATCTTTGATAAAGAAAGTATCTGTTTCTACACTCTCTATGATTGAAGCTTTCATCCTTCCCTTGCCTTTCTCAAGTGTCTGAGGGGGAAAAAAAGAACAGACACATCAAGAAAGGGAAAATATTCTTCAAATGCCATCACTCATCTCTGATGGCACTGGTGACTCAGTCCAGCAGATTTGCAGTCCCATGTTCCTCAAGTGTCCAGAAGAGGGTAGTGCTCCCAACTAAAGTGTCCCGCGCCCGCTCTGTATTCCTCGCCAGCAAGAAATACACGCAGGACACTCGGATCCTTCTGCAGACAAGCTTTAATGCATTAGACTGAGCAGAGACTGAGCAGAGACTGAGCAGAGACATTGAACCAAGAAAACCATCCCTATATAAAAGGCTGACCAGCCGCCTGGGACGTATTACCCTATGAATGGCTTTAGCTCCTCAGGCTAAAATGAGCCACGGGATAGGCAGAGATCAAAGGAATGGAGATTACCCAGCGCCTGTGAAGTAATTCACACCTTGGTGTCTTCAGGCAGCATTATAATGCAGGAACCGGCTTCCTACACTAAAGGTACTTACAACCTAGAGGTGGTGACTGCCAGTCTGCAGCTGAGTCACTCCTGAAGTTCACAGGGCCGCCTCTGGCCAGTAGTGGCAGGGAGACAGGGCTGCCCACCATCCCACCCTGATAGCTTCTCTAACAGCACCTGGGCATCATGTATCTTTAGCTTTATCTCCATTATCATCTTTCCCACCCATCTTGTGGCTGATCCTTTGAAAACAGTTTACATCTTCTCGACGAGGGCTGAGTGAAAGAAATGGTCCCAGAGAAAGAGTTCTTCTGAGTGCATTGTTACCTAGCGAGTGCCTCCTACACAGAACAATCCATTTTCAATCAAGAGGAGGTCAGACTCTTATGAGATTATTGGAATCTATTGCACTTCAGGCACTCTAAGCCACACATCAAGGTTATTTAGCTCCCTGTCCCTGGCTGCCACCAGCTCAGCCTTTGTTTCTATCTTCACACTTTATAGACTTTCTTTCCATTTGCTGTTCCTATTTAATGGCAGGTCTTGTATGAGTTCTAGCTATAGATACCTTTTCCATTGTTGGCTAGTAACTCAACACCTGTCACCACAATCAAGGTTAAACTTTATTGCCAGTCTGTGCTGTGAAGAGCATTAACTGACTTGAAATTCTGTATCCTTTTCAAACTCACAAACAAGCTATAAATTGAAATCTGAATTTTGGGTGGCCTGGACTCTGATTTTGAATCTCTCTAGTTGTCTTTATATTTTAAAGGATAATTTTAATCATAGTCCTTAAATTGCTCGCTTTGAGACTCATGGCTACATGACCCATTTGCCTGTGCCTGGACACATGATGATTTCTTATATCTGTAATATCATTGCCCTAGTTTCATTTCTGCTTCTGTCATAAAATGTCCTGACAAAAAGCAACTTAAGGAAGAAAGTGTTTATTATACTTACAATTCTAGGTTCCAGTCTATTGTTGTTGGGAAGTCAAAGCATGAACTTCAAGCATCCTATCCACAGTTAAGTGCAGAGACAGCAAGTGCCTGGATCCTTGCTGGCTTGCTCTCTTTTGCTTAGCTCGCTTTCCTCATTCTTACACAGTTCAGGATCCCAGCCAAGGGAGTGTTACTTCCCACAGCGGGCTGGGTCTTCCTATATCAGTAGCAATCAGGACAGTGCCCAGAGACATGCCCATGGACCAACCTGATGTAGGCAATGCCTTCACTGAGATGCTCTGCTCTGGTGATTCTAAGCTGTGCCAACCTCACAAAGCTAATGGTCACAAACATTCCTGAGCTTTCTTATTCTTAAGACAATTCTTCCAAGAGCCAACAAGGGAGAACCTCTCTGGACTACCAAGTTTGTCCTTTCTCCTACAAGATTATGCAGATGATACCTAGAGATTTCTTTATCAGTGGTTCCTGGAAGTTCCTTTTTCTCTTGATGGAGCCTGTTGAAACTAGTTAATAATGAATCTAGGAATGACTTGGGGGGGGGACCCATGGGGAGGGAAGGGGAGTCTTTTCAGTTGTCAGTCATTCAACTCTTTGGATACCTATATATTTTTTTCTTGGGGGGGGGGTGACATTTTTCTCAAGCAGAGAAGTCCATTTAATAGAAATCTCTCATACTTAATGAAATGACATACATTTAAATGACCCTCAATTTCCAGATGTAGGAGTAAGTTATTATGAGTAATGGAAGAGTCAGTTTTAAGCAAAGATGTGGGCTTGCTGCCTGTCTCAGGTGGTATTCACAGGAAGAATGAGGGGCCCAGCTGTTTGGTCAAACACTTATTTCCCATTTGAATCTTAGGTGGTTAAACAAACTTGGATTTGCAGTCATCCACCAGGAGTCCACTACAAAGGATGAAGGTATGTTCTGTTTTACATTTCTGAAAATTTAGCAAGTGTATTAGGATAGAATGAGTCAGGATGAAGAAAGAGACAGTTCCGGTTCTATGTATAGGCTGACCCTGGGGAAACATAGTTTGACATTTGAAATGATCTGAAAGGTACAGACAGCCATCTTCTTCACACAGACTCACCATGGAGCTGAGCCTCCCTGCCAACTCGAAGAGATTTCACACTTCACCCACACTTGAGCAGCTGCAGGCTTCTCTGATACTCAGACAATTGCCAATGCAAATGTTTTAGTGCCCTCCTTACAGAGCTCTTACTCACGGACCTGAATGTGTCATGATCCAGTCAGATCGCTTGCATCCCACCATTTCCTCTGACAGGTTAACCTTTCTGCCAGGTGTGTGTTGACATTAATTACCTCGAAATTGTTCTTGCAATGCAAAGATCGGGCTGGAGACACACCATGTTCAGGCCTCACAAGTCTACATCCTCATAATATTATTAGCCTTTAGTGTGGGGAATAGAGATGCTGCAGGTGCCAGGGTCACTGACACGTACTGGTGCTGAAACACAGATCTCGGAGCAGTCAGATATCATAAGGAGAAAGTTATGTGTTTGATTATGAAATCTTAAGTTTAGAAATGGAAAAATGGCCAATGTGAACCAATAAGGGAATTCATTACAATGTTGTGGAGCTAACATCTAACTACCATGTTAGTCCTCTTTCCCATGAGGTAAGCATCCATTGGTTATCAACTGGGGAACAGAGACCTGCGTAGAAGGATTTATCCTGGTGTTTAAGATCTTTTTTGAGATGTTGCCTCTATACCCCTAAAGCTTCCTCTTACAGGATCATCCTCGGGGATCTCCATTTTTTGTGTCTCGGCCTATTTGTTCAGTCTTGTCCTTCTCTTGCTGTTTTGGGGTACCAACCATGGCTGAGTTATCAGTCAGACTCAGCTCCCATCTATACCACTGATGGTGTTATAATGACTCACACATTTTAAAGGAATTCTTTTATTATTTTTTTCTGAGTCACAGTAGCCCCCATCTTTCATACTAGATGCTCTCTGACAATAGAAACTGCCATGGGGGTGGGACACTCGTTTCTCCCATTTTTGAGTTTCTTTTCATTAGGTCATGCCATAGATTTCTTGCTTTCTATTTTTCTTTCCTTTTTGGATGCTTCCTCTTTGAATTAGACTGAGATCGTAATAGACAGATGGAGAAAAACCTTTGCTCATACATTATGGAATAAGTGATGAGAGCCTTGAAACCTGAAGCACTTTTTTCTTCTGATTACAGAATGTTACAGTGAGAGTGAGCAGGAAGATCCTGAAACAGCCTCGGAGACGCCACCCCCTCCATGTGCTTCCGCAACTTCCTCTCCTGTGGTACGAGTAGATGTGAGTGTAATCTGTTGGTCACTAATCCAATGTGTGGATGTCACTTCTGGTTATACATAGACTACCTCGGCCAGTAAATTTTTACAATGGACCAAGTTAAGGTGCCTTCCAGAGAGCAAGTGAAATTCTAGGGGTGCTGACTTAGGGTGCTGATGTAGAGCCTTCTCCTTAGCAACCCACAGGAATGACAATCTTGCTGTATTTGTTCATCACCCACAGATGGACTGGATCACAGTCAGAGGATGTATGGAGATGCAAAGGTCTTTTGAGTGGCAGCCCACCCCCTGCAGAGGCTGATTTTGCAGTGTGTTATGCCCTACTTATTTTCTGAAGGGATGTCAGGTGCCTTGCCTCGGTGACTGTGATCCAACAATGCAAAAATGAATTTAAAAGTGATATGAAAGATAGAGCACAAAAAGAGAAACAGTTAGAGACAGCAACTAGGGGGTCATCTCATTAAGAATGCATATGGACCCGTGTGGTGTGTTCCCAAAGGAGGGTCCAAGTTGTATCCTAAGCTTTGGAAGTTCAGGTCTTCATGGATGCCAATACTTTGGAGAATTACTTCCTGTTTGGATATATGGTCCCTAGCAAGGGGCACACTGGGGTCTCTGAGGATATAATTTTTAAAAATTAATTAATTAACAGGTAATTATTATTATTTTGTGTATGTCTTTGAAACTCATGACCTCCTGCATGCTAACACATGCTTTATATCTGACCCACACTAACAGCCAGATTTACAGCTTCTATGTTTCTCAAGTTCCAGGTGCTTTAAATACATGATCATTTAATGTTCACACAACCTAGAGAAACAGTAGTATTTTATTTGGCCTTTACAGATCACATGAGGCCAAACCCCTTTCTATGGCTAGAGACATTTGTATTTCCTCCTCATGTTTTCTGCCTCCCCTTCCTATTCCTCTTGCTTGTTCTTGATTGATGGGGTCTCCCAGTTTGCCCCTCTCTATATTTGAAATAACATGTATTTGTCATACATACTTGTCAGCTATAAGTAAGCCATTCTTACTTATTATTTTTTTAAATGCTTTCATGGTTTCTTCTTACAAATGGCTGTTTGTGAGTTTAATAGCTCAGATTTACCCATCCTTTTCTTTTTATTGAACTTAGTGTCTTTTTCCCCCCCCTGTTTTTGAAAATTTCTCCCTCTCCCAAGACCGTGAGGAGGTTGATCTTACTGTCTTCATTTCCTGACAGTGAAATCTTTTTGGAATTGTACCATGATACTTGTCCCATTCACAGACCTGAAGTCCAGCATTCCATGTTTGAACTTAAAGAAATGTAGGGACTCTTCTAAGAGCTAAAAGTTAGATTAGCAAACTTGGATGATTCTCTATTTTTTCCAAGTCATTAGTCAAATGTTGTTTGTTTGCTTTTTAAGGCATGGTCTCATTTGGCCCAAGCTGGCCTTTCACTTGCTATATAGCCAAGGATGATTTTGCACCTGAATGAAGATTTCTTATCTTCATTCACCACCCCCACATTTCGATACTGCAATTATAAACGTATACCACCACACTTGGTTTTTATGTAGTGCTGGGGATATAACCCAGGACAAATACACTACCAACTGAGCTGCCTACCCTTAAATGCTGCTTCTTAAATTGAAAGTCATCTGGTGGTGGAAATGCACGCCTTTAATCCCATCACTTGACAGGCAGAGGCCGGAGGATCTCTGTGAGTTTGAGGCCAGTCTGGTCGACAAAGCTAGTTCCAGGTCCGATAGGGCTGCATAGAGAAACCCTGTCTTGAAAAACAAAAAAATAAACAAGCAAAACATTGCAAGTTTGCCACTTTTAACAGATCTTCTCTGTTATCTTGTTAAGTAATACAAGATAAAATAGTCAGGTAAATGTCAGGTAGTGTTTTGCCAACTTAATATAAGCTACTGTTATCTGAGAAGAGTATCTGACAATTACGAAAATACATACATCACATAGCCTGGAGGCAATTCTGTGGGGCAGTTTGTTGATTTATGATTGATGTGGGAGGGTCCAGCCCACTGTGGGTGGCGCCATCCCTAGGCAGGTAGTCCAGGTGGTATAATAAAGCAAGCTGAGAAAGCCACTGAGAGCAAGTGGGTAAGCAGTGTTCCTTGGTGGCTTCTGTTTCAGTTTCTGCTTCTGGGTTCCTGCCTTGAGTATCTGACTTGGCTTCCACTGATGATGGACTGTGACCCCTAAGCCAAGCAAACCACCCCCAAGTTGGTTTTGGTCATGGCGTTTATTGCAGCAACAAAAACCAAATGTTGAATAGTTAGATTTTTTTCTCTTAGTTGTAGAGTATGTTCCTTCTGCTCACATATTTCTCAGGCAGATTTTGTTTTTGTTTTCTCTTGTTTCTGAAAAAAAAACAACCCAGACATTTAAGACACTTGGTTAAAATAACATTAGGCTTACTATTTAAACAGATGAAGTGAAGGAAAAAGAATCTTTTATGGTAACTTTAATCTGGGCATGAATCAAGTTATTGTTTCACTCAATATGATATAGGCTTGCCATGAATCAGATATACAAGCTCTAGTGATAAAACAATTTTTATCCAAGTTTTTTTTTTTTTTCAGTTGGGCAATGACTTTACTTCTTGAAGCAGAACCCAATAAAGTAAAATAACATTGTTCTGGAAAGTTGTCCTTGTCTCAAAAACTTTCAAGGATTGGAATAGGCAATTCAGTGTCTATCCTTGCTTAAATCTAGAGAGTTGAGGCAATCTTCATTTCCAGTGCCCTAGAATTCTGCTTCGAGTGGGCTGAATGACAAGGGGCTGAACTCCTCGAGGGAACGTAGTGCACTGTAGGATCTGGAGTGAGTGAAGACAAGTTTCCAATTCCATCCTTTCAAACTGAAAAGGCCTCATGGGAATGACAGCGGGAGGACATCCACTTTTCCCTTTGTGTGTCTCTGTGTGGGGTATGCACATGTGTATGCTATGGCCAAGTCCAGGTTTCATTCTTCAGGAGCCAACCAAAGGTTCTTCATGGGAACCTAGGACTCTCTGGTACCCTAAGGTGGCTAGCCAGGAAGCTTCAGAGGATCCCCCAGTGCTGCTGTGACATGCCTTTGGCTGCCACTGTGCCCTGCATTCTATATGGGGGCTCAGTTTCTGAATTCAGATCCTGGAGTTTGAATGGCAATTGCATTGTTCATCGAACCATCTCAGCAGCCCCAACATAACCCAATTCTTAAAGAAATGATGGTTTTGTTTTCTGAGGCTTATTAAAAAGGTTTAAAAATAGATGGCGGTTCTGTACATTTCATTTTGAAAGATAATTTGTAGACCTCATTGTTCGGATTTCTTTAACTTCTCAAAGAGTATAAAAGGAACCAACTTCTCAAGTCTCCAAATGTTCCGAGTTACTAAGCATCTTAAGAGCTACTAATAGCACTAAAGTTTTCACCACACATTTTTTCAAGTTTAATTTTAAAGGCATGGTCTGATAACCTGGTCTGTTAGGCCGACTTACTTAAATTGTGAACCCTCTTCTCAGTACTTGGGATCCATTGGTGAATGGTTTATGTTCTTTGTGGGATGAAACTTCCTGTTCAAATAATTAGATGCAGATGACCATCCTAGGTGGAGGATCTAGTGTTGCAGAAGTACAGAAGGATGGATGAGGAGACCGGGGGGACAGGGCTAGAGAGCGGGTGGTGGCAGCTGATAGGCATGGATGGTCAAAGTGGTCTCACTCAGCTTAGATCTGAGCACAGGTCTGTAGAGATACTTTGAGTCAGCTGGGTGACCCATTGAGAAGGAGTTTCACACCAGAGAAAACAGAGTCAAAGTCTCATTGGTGAGAAGTTATGCCAAGATGTCACTGGAGCAGGAGCACATGAGTCTGAATGAGACTGATAGGATGTAAAGTCAGGATAACGGTAATGGAAGCCATCCTACATGGGGCTTGTGGGCCAGTTAAGGTTTTTGATGCTCTGTTCTGAGTGATTCAGGGAACACTTGGGAGGTAGAAGCAGAAGGATTGTGAAGTCAGTTTTGAACTTAAAAGGAGACCCAGGCTGGCATATGGAAGAAATGTAGTGCACCAGGGAGAAGCACATTTTCACAGAAGGCAGGGAAGTGTGCATTGTTCTGTGGTGTGAGGCGTTGGTGGGCTTTCCTGGACAGCACTCAGGCTGTTGAGGAAGTGAGGTGACCGGGACTTGAATGCACTTGGAATGTAGACACCGAGAGTTGGATCAGATATGAAAAGGGGATAAATATTTATAGTCCCAGCTTCAGGCAGCTCAGCTAATAATTCAGATTATTTTAACAGAATGGTCCAGTCCTCACACTTCCATGATTCTGAAGAATAATTCCTTTTTGTTCCTCAGGATGTTAAAACAAGCCATCTAAAGCAAACCAAAGCAGCAGGAAGTAAAAATAAACTCTGAAAAGAGGCACACTGGCCAGGGATAGAGGAGGAAGTCGAAAGCTGAACAAACAAGGGTAGGATAATTTTAGAAATACAGATTTCATTTTAACAGGCTATGTCTTCAATAGCTATCTACCAAATGTCATTCATCCAGTCAATATCCACTGTACTAAATGGTACAAATGTTTGCAAGTGGGTAATTGTAGGAAGGCTTACCAGCAAATATAGTATAATTCCAACCCTAGAAAATATATATATATATATATATATATATATATATATGTGTGTGTGTGTGTTCATAGGCTTTATGTTTGGGAATTGAGCTGATTTTCAAACTTTGCTATAACTTGGTGTTATGTATTTTTGACTCTTACTTTAACAGTTCCTTTCCACAGCCTGCTAGCATGGCGGCTGTCCCACCACCCCTTCCTGCCTTCTGCTTCCACTGGCCAACTCCAACTCTCTCATTAGCTCCTGACTGAGTGATTGCAATGACAGGCTCTTTCTCTCCCTGCTTCTAATCTATCTTTTCCTTAAAAGGACCCTCAAAAGGTGCTTTTTAACATCACTGATTTGCCTAGAACTCACCATTCATACCAGGTTGGCCTTGAACTCCCAGACCTCTGACTACCTCTGCTTCTAAGGTTAAAGACATGCAGCACCACACCTGGCCCTACTGTGTTTGGCCTTTTACTCAAGGTCACTGAGATTTCACATTTGTTGCCACATTCTTGTCACTAATCTCTCCTTTGTCATTGGCTGAGGAAAATGCCTGTGTTGCCCTGAGTCTTTGAAGCTTGCCTTCTGCATCTGCAGGGAGAAAGTCTGAGCACTTAGGAAGCTTTGGTTCCTATGCCACCCCAATTCCACATTCATAGAATCTTTAAGTCTGCTTCAAGCAGCCCTTCCCTGCCTTCCAAACCATGACAAATTTGCCTTTTTATATTTTTTCTTTCTATTAATCCTTTTAGTTGGCATTCATAGTAATGGATTTCATTGCAGTGTTTTTCATACATGTATATCATTCTGCTTTGTTCTTATTCTAAATTCTCTCTGTGTTTCTCGAACACTTTTTTAAAAAATGCTTTTTCATGCTGTTATTATAATTGACCTTGTACTTAGGGCTTTATGTGTCTCTGTTATTTATATAATTACCACATTCATTTAAACATGTCTACAATTTTATGTGTATGTATGTGTGCTCGAACTATATATGCACAGCACATTCATGAAGGCCAAGTGGGTGCTGGGAACCAAACCTGGACCCTCTGTAAGAGTAATAAAAACTCTTAATTTCTGAGCCATCTCTCTAGACCTCTGATTACCAAATTATTAAAGTCAGAGGCTATGCTCAATATATTTTTTGTTTATTAGTGATGTTAATAAGTGTGTGTGTGTGTGTGTGTGTGTGTGTGTGTGCTTACTCTCACAGAGACATAAATAGATAAGTGTAATAAGAAAAGGCTACAGTCATTAATATGATTTCAGTTTCCTGAAACATCCAGAAATGAATTAAATCAGATGTTGTCAACAATTCCCTCATTAGAGGAAGCCATGTTGCTTGAGATTATAATGCTCCGTGGGTCTATCTTCTCTCGTAATGCTTCTCTATCCTGAAGTTACCAATTCTATCCAGGAAGTTGATGGAGCTCTGAGGAAGCTCCTCAATAAGAAACCAAACTACTGTGTTGAGATTTTCTTCACAGAGCTAGTCCTCCGAGCCATTCTTTCCCGGCAGTAATTTGTCAACTATGTGTTGGGCACAGATGCAAGAAAAAAAATGGAAGTGTAAAAATGACTAAAAACAGTCTGTTCTCAAGTAGCTCACCAAAAAAGACTTAGCAGTCAATCAGCACTAGCAATAAAAGTTGTCAGATAAAATGGTATTCATCTGGTATGGTAGAAGAAGGCATCAGGTATCGTGACTTCACACCCTGGTGCTATTGAGGAGACTTCTTACAGAACCAGGCATGTGAACTGGCTCTGGAGGAGAGATGCTTTAGTCAAACAGAGATGGGGAGGAGAGAAGGGGCCTATGCCCTGCTGCCTTCATTTCCTTTGCTGTTTTGTGAGTATATGATATACATAGTTCACAGAAGACTAGGATGCTATGCCCAGTGTTGCCTACCGGTAGCTAGAGAATCTTAGAAATCACAAGCCTTGTTTTGGCACTATGTTGCTTACAAAAAATAGTCACAGATGTGAGTCTTTTGAAATGTGCTCATGTCCAATGTGTTCCATATCACTTGCTTTCTGGTTCATGACCTCTAACATCTAACACACAGTATTTCCCTTCTCATTTTGTTTTCCATCTTCCCTAATTCTTTTCATTTTTTCTTTGCTGTTTCATTATTCACTCCTGTTTTCTTTTTATTTTAAAATAAAATCTAGGGCAGGGGAGATGGCTCTGTTGGTAGAGGGCTTGGTTTTCAAGCATGAGGGCCTGAGTCTGATTCTCAGAATCTATTTAAGAATCCTGGTGTGTCGATGAGCTTCTTCTCTCTAACAAAGGGAAGCTGATCAAATGGAAGGCGAGATTGACCAAAATAGTTCACAATAGGAAAATGTGCCAGGACTGGAGCAACATGTGCGTTTTATGTTAACAGTTATTTTGTAGATCCATCTTATGGGCAAAATATCCCTGCGTTTATTTGGATAGTATGGGGCCTGTATGTTCCTCTCCTGGAGAAGTAGGACTTACAGATCTTGGATCTCTTTGTTAATTGGTCTAGGTGACTTACGGTACCCAGCAGTCAAGCTATTTCACATTTGGCCAAATGAAACATTTTCATGCCTGAGGTCATTTTGTATCCTGTGACATGAAATTTCTTATCTTATATCTAGGCATTTTAGTGTCATGTTAATATCCAAAGTAGGTTTATTTCTGGACTGAAGAGATGGATCAATGATTAACATGTTTGCTGCAAAAGCATGAAGACATGAGTATAGATCCCAGATGATGAATAAATGCTGGGTCGCTGTGGTGGCTTGCTTGTAATTCCAGCTTTAGAAGGTGGAGACTAGCCACATCCGTGAGCTTGGTGATTGATGGAGAGACCCTGTATCAATGATTAAGGTAGAAAAGTGATTAAAGACAATTCCCAACATCATCCTCAGGTTTCCAGGAATACATGTGGAAACACATATTACATGAATGCACAACACATACATATGAAAATGGGGCACAGTAGATGTACAGAGAATTTGGCAGTCTATATCCACTGAACACCCAAGACAATACATATTAGTTAATAGCAGTTTTCTCATTAAAATCTCAGAGCACAGAGCCTTTACAATTCACAGTAATGTACTGAGTTTGAACATAGGCAAGCATTCTGACTTGGTTGCCATGTTTCTGAGACTTTGAAGAGGATCCAAATGTTTTCTTCAGTTTTATACTTTTAATAATCTCCATCATGGCACTTTGCTAATAGGATTGTCCAGTAGGATGATGACATGAAACTGAACCATCAACTCCCTTCTCCGTCTTATGCCATGGGAGATATAGGGTAACCCAGAGAACAATGAGTCTAGATATTTGGATTTTATTGATGAATAATGTTAAAAATGGAAGAAGCTGCCAGATCTTTTACCTGGTATGGATGGTTTGCATTAAAAAAGTAAACTCGCTTGAAACAACTGCTTAGTATTACCATTTGCCCAAATTCTCAAACTATTGTAACATTAAAATGGAACTCATAGAAAATCTTAGCATAAATGGTGTCTGTGTCAAGAGAATGTCCTTATTGGTGACGTGACCTTGGCCTTGGTACTATGTCAGTGGATCGATGAAATGTCCTTCAGGGTGGTCATTTACCCTTGGAGAGCATGCTAGGAAGCTGAAGTATAGGATGCTGAAGCCTGTCACCATCAGTGGGGAAGCCTTGGCTTCTCTCTCATGAATTCAGAGGCTATAAATATGTTCTTGTCTCACTTAGTGGAACTATATTAAAAACTGTAAGTGGTTGGGCCTGGCAAGACAGTGCCGTAGGTAAGGATGCTTGCTGTTAAGCCTGATGATCTGAGTTCAATGCAAGGAACCCACATGGTGGAAAGAGAATGGATTCCTCTGACCTCTAACACATGCTGTGGTATCTGGACTTCCTCCTCCCAGTCACAAAGTAGTAACATGAAAATTTGTAATTGAAACTTTTTATGTGATTTATGTTTGGCAATTTTTAATCTAGATAGTTATGGATGGATATTTGATTATGTGCTAAGGAATAGGTAAATGTTACTCAATGGTCTCGCACCTGCTAGGAAGTAGTCTTCTACTGGGCCACACCCCAAACCTCCGCTTTCTTTCTATTAGTTACTTTCCTCAGCTGTTTTTGCTCATTTCATTGTGAATGACAAGTTATCATTGTACCCACAAGCATTATAAAAAATGTTCTAAGAGAGTCTTTAAGTTGTTGGAGAGGCTTGAAATTTTGAGTCAATTTTTTTGATACAGAGATTTTTCAGATCTTATATGGTGAACTGAAAATTACACCAATCAGTTCTAGAGACTGGTCCCTGGGGGCTGCCATACATTAATAAGTATCATAGGTTGGTCCTTTGACTTTTTTATTCCTGGTCACTTTTTCAAATAATTCTGGGAGAATTTTAGTAAAAACAAAATGAAGAGAATGGTAATTTAATCATAATGTCTCTCCTCCTCTTCCTCCTGATTTCATTTGTGGAAAATAGGCTGCACGGCGGGCGTCATCTTCTTCACCTAAACTGAGAGACTCATCGTGCTCTTTCTCCTCCCTGGAAAATGCAGTAAAGGCTCCCAGCCCATTTTCTTCCTCGGGATCTAAAGAAAGACAGTCCTGGAACAACCTAGTTAACAATGCGCCTGTTGCTGAAGATGTGGGGCATCCTCTGGCATTTACTGTTCAGGTCCATACACCTGCATGCTCAGAGGCAAGCAATTGGCAGGCCCCAGAAAATAGCTCTGTCACCTCAGAAAGTGGATTTTTGAACTCTTTATCTAGTGACGACACTTCTTCACTGAGCAACAATCAAGACCATCTGACAGTCCCAGACAGAGCTTCTGGATCAAAGATGGTGGACAGAGGTAATGTAGGAAACTGCTTACTCTTCTTTAGATGGTGAATATTTGTGGGAGTGTTATAGAGCTCTGATATAAATTTGTAACTCAAATGTGTAAACCCATAAATGGCAGTTTGATAATTAGTCACATGGGGCTTAGCTTCTAGCTCCTTTTGTAGTTTGCCTGTGGTAGATCCTTTTGCCCGGCCACTAGTTATTACCTGTTGTGAATGTCAATAATCTAAAGCTTCAGACCAGTGGTTCTCAACCTTCCAAATTTTGCCATCCTTCAGTACAATTCCTCATGTTGTGGTGACTCCCAACCATAATTTTTTTCAGTGCTGCTTCACAACTGTAATTTTGTTGCTATTATGAATCATATTGTAATTATCTGTGTTTTCTAATGGTCTTAGGCAACCCCTGTGAAAGGGTCCTTTGACTTACAGAGGGGTCATGATCCACAGGTTGAGAACCACTGCTTTAGACTATGAGACAGGTAGGCATGTGATTGTAATGTAAATATCTCCATCAAGTTGAGAATGAATCATCCCCCTTTTTTGGTTCCGTAGTCTATGCTCTGGGGTTTTGTGGTAAGTAAGCCCCAGGGATTGGTGAGATGGATTTGTATTGCTTGGATGTTATCAAATGGGTTTAGAGCAGCCATTGTAGAGGGCCAATCAGTGGTCTCCTAAGTTCTCTTTGTGATTAATGAAAGGCAACAACTTCGAATGCAGTTTGGAGGGCAGCAGACTTACTATAGAAAAGGCAACAACTTAGATTTCTGGAAAACAGTTTGCTCTTAACCAAGGAAACGATTGTGTATAGGAATCAGTAATGTGTCTTTACATATTCTGTGGTAATCGTCATATTTGATTTAGGACAGACTTGGTTCTATTATTGTTCATTCATGACAAGTCTTTTCTGATTGTGCTTCACTCATTCTGCTGTTATAAACAAGGTTATCTGATATGTCAGTGAGCCACTGGAGAATGGTGGATTTGCACTGTAAGTTTTCAGTGTGCTGCTGAAAGTGGGCTTGCTAAATTCCTGCACTAGCTTGCAGGAGTCGCCCAATACATAAATGATGACTCTTTCTCCTCTACCCCAATCAGGGAGGCTGTCCTTAAGTTCTCAAGTTTCAGGGCTACAGAGGTGGTTGGCTAGTTTAGAACACTTGCTGTTCTTTTGTAGGACCTGGGTTCGGTTCCTCACACCCACATTGGGGGACTCACAATCACTTGTATCTCCAGGCAGGGCAATCTTCTATCCTACACACACACATACACACACACACACACACACACACACACACACACACACACACACACACAGAAAGAGAGAGAGGCATACACATATATATGTGAATAGATAATAATGTCAATCCTTTAAGAAAGTATCATTTTTTCAGTTTTACTCTATTAATTTAATTTTCCAAAGAGAATAATTTAGGTCAGGGGTCACAGCCATAGGCCAGGGTGCAAGTGTGTGTGTATGCATGTTATTTTAATGTATGTGAATTTGAACAGCCACACTAGTAACTCATTCTCGAAATCACCCAAATTGTCATTGCTGCCTTTGGCTTTCTCTGAGGATGCTTGGAAATATTATTTTATATTGATACCTCCAATGTGGGCCAACTACTGACTTTTCAGTAGAAAACCTTCACTAAAGAGTGAAGTTATTGGCAAGGTGAACGACTTCTAGAGGTGGTTGAGTAAGTAGGATGTGCAAGAGACAGAAAGCATCACCACTGAGGTAGAGGGCAGAGATGAGAATTGTTCTAAGAGGGAGGGAAGGAGTGTGCTCCATCTGGCAACAAATATACAATGGGATGTTGTGCAAACAAAATATTGGTCTTAATTATATCTCCTTCCACTTATGCAATTGAGGTCAGTGGTATAATTAAATTGGAGGTATAAACGTGAGTTAAGAAACTTGTTTTTTTGAAGCTATGAGCTGTTCAAAGTAAACTAGGTAGCTTGTACCTGTGTGTCCGAATCAATGGAGGTGTTTATCATTTGAAGATGGGCGTTTTCATTGAGAGTAGAGTGTGTGTTGCGTATTGATAGTATTTTTGTTCTTGTGAGGACACAAAGAATTTTCAAGTGTTGATCTTAAGTGACCTTCAGCCTGGTGCTTACAAGATGCAGATATGGTCTTGCACACATCCAAGAATATATGGGCAGCACAAGTTAGATTGAAGGTTTTTGTTTGCTTGTTTCTAAAGGACACAAAATTGGGAGGGTAGGGATGAGGACATAGAACTTGGAAGAACTGTGGAAGAGGAAGTAAATAGGATCAAAACACTGTGCAAAAGTCTCATAAAATAAATAAACAAATGAAAATAAATGTAAAAAAAAGAAGATACAGATGTTAAGAATGGGAGAACCAAACAAACTATTGTTCCCCTTTAAGAACTTATGTAATCATTCCATTAGAAGGAGAAGGAAAAGAGGGGTTGACAAGATGGCTCAGTGGGTAAGAAGCTTGTAATATAAGCCTGACAACTCAGTTTTGAGCCCTGGACAAACATAAAAGTGGAAGAAAAAAAACTGACTCCAAAAAGCTGTCCTTTGAATCTGCACATATATTGTGGCACACATGTGCACACCCCACCTCATGCAATGCAATGCAATAATAATAATAAATAAATTTAAAAAGATGTAGAAATAACAGCCTCCTCTGTGACAACGAAGACTTCCAAAGCATCAGAGATACTAAAATTCCATTTGCATTCTTTCCCAAGAGATAACCATGCAGATTGAGTTTCCCTTTAGGATTAATAGACAGAGTCATGGGAAGATGCATGTGTTTCTCATCCTTGTCTAAGTGCCATCCTGGAAATTCATGTGCTGAGGAACCCAGCTGGGAGCCAACAGCTCTTTTAATATAAAAATAAAGAGACCTGGTAGTAATCACACAGAATGACCAACAAAATCTAGGTGATTTTTCAAATAGCTTGATGGAAAGGTATTTCTCCTGGTAGAGAGGGGGAGAAAATGAAGGTATTTTCCCCTCACTGGTTTGTTGGCAGTTCTCATATGTTAGAGAATTCTTGCTGCTGATTTCCTCCTGCTGTTGGGGATTTGGTTTCATTCCCAGAAGAGCTGAACCACATCGAGTCATCTCCATGGAAACCACAGCCTAATCTTCCCTTGTGTTTGCTGTGACTTGCTGTTGAGTAATCAAATTGGGTGTTGCACATGTATATGTTTGCCTGTTGGAAAAGAAGGTAGATTTTTTGTGTGACTTCTAAAATTTATTGTTTTGACTTTCCAATGTGGGGATGAACCTCTGAAATTTCAGTGTCCAAAATACTATGCTAAGGATTTTAGATTAGACTTGAAGTTTCAGTGTCATCCACAAAACGAGTTAAAATTTCAGAAGATTAAGATCTAGTCTCATGACACGTTTTCTGGGGAAAGAGAATTTTATCCTTGAAAAGAATCTTAAAGGTTAATAGCTGAGTTCTGAAAAAAGCAGACAGCATGTATTATAGCCTTTCTTTTATTTAGACAATGGAAGAAATATTTTGCAGTTGGTATGCAATTAAAATTGTGGTTGCTAGAATTTTATTCTGAATTCAAATATCCTTTTAGACCCTTCTCCCTGTCTTGTAAGCCATTAGAGAAAGGGGAGTGGATGTTAATGACATCACCTTGCCTTTCTCCCCAGCAACTTTCAGATTGCTGCAACTCTAGAGATTCTCTCAATAAGCCTTTCAACACAGCAGAGCTGCAATAGAGGTGGAGGGGTTAATGGTGTGCTCACCTCATCTCTGTTTTACTATGGCATTTTCTGACATTGCTGTGAAGTAGAAGACTCACAAGCAGATTAAAAAGAAACTACGTCTAATACAGAACTCAACTCAATTCAGCATTTCTGTTACTATTATGAAGATGGTTCTAACATGTGCTCATGTTCTTTGTGCTAACACAACTTTAAAATCTAAAGATGAGTGTGCTAAAGCATCTTCACGTCTAATGGGGTGGGTGGGAGGCTAAGACATGATTAACAAAAGAGAGCAAGGCAGAAGAGTGTCCCAAAGGAGATACACAGGGATTTACAAAAGCAGGTACAGAGAGCACAGTCCCATGTAAGGGAGCCCTGTGGGAGGTAGGAGGGAAATTGGGACAATACTGAATGATGACTAGGCATCAACAGATAATGCATGACCATTTGTAACTGATGTAGCATATGAACCTGTGATGTCAGAGAGTTCCTTTAGTCTGAGATCACAGGCTACCCTAGGATAAAGGGAGGCAGGAACTAAGGGGTTTGTGGTACTCAGGGTAAAGTTAGAAACTGGAAACAAAGGAGAGATGGAGGATTCTGTGCCCTGCCTCATCTCAGCCTGGCATTGTTCACTTAGAATTTAATTTAGTTCATAGAGTGTTTCCCAGTGATATTATTTTGTAGTAGGATGAGAAATGATCTTCAAGTGGTGATAAATATTTACTAATAGGAACATATTGTATATGTGACAGTTGGCTGTCATGGCTTGGATCTCAGGCATGGATGAATGACTCACGGTGTCTTTCATGGCTCCCAGTTAAGTGTCAAAGATCTCTCTTAATTACCATAAAATAAACTGATTAGGTTGTCTGCAAATCAGTCATACCTCATAACTATGTCATTTGTGGTACTTAGATCTTTATCACCTTTTTATTCCTTCTTAGTTTTATACGTCTTTCCGAGGCTAAGGAAGTAGGAGTGGGAGGCTGTGGATTCTCACTGGAGCAGGAGATCTGAAGCTGGTGACAGTGAAGTCTAGATTCCAGAAGTAGGAAAGTGGGGAGGCAGCTGGTAAGAAGTGATGAGGTTAGAGGTCGTAGCTAAAGGTGGAGGGTGGGTGTGTCCAGGGGAACGCACATATGTACGGTGCAGGAGGATGCCTGTGTTGAGAAGGGAGTGTTAAGGGGGAAGGCTTTTATGTAAACACCTTCATGAATTGAAAAAGTGCTTTAAAAGAACTCTTTTCTGTGTCCCAGCTATACCAGATACACCCCTGCTCATGGCTGTGACTCCTTCTCAGAACACCAAATTTATTCCCCTGAAAAGAGAAGCCTCTAATGGGCATCATGTTGGCAATCTCTCTTAGGGCTCTTCTACCAGGATTGTGGTTTATCAACTATTGTTGAGTATTTTCTTTTTCTTTCTGTTTTCTTTTTCTATGCATAGAGTTTAGAAGAACACACGGAAAGGAAAGTTAGGGGACAGTTTGCTGCTTGATATTAGAGTCATTTCTGAATTCACCGTTGGGCTATCAATTATGCATAAGTTCTTACTGTTTCATCATCACAGGGTCTAGTGGAATGAGTGGCTTTGGGAATTACCACAATGGTCTCCAGTCATTTCCATTTTTTTTCTTATAACTTCCTTCTGTGTATGGATACATGTTTGGTTTTCTAGTTCTTTTCATGTCTCTCTGCACATTTATATATTTAGTGTTTCTATATTGAGGATGATTTGATATGGTGAAAAGCATCATATACATGGAATAACATCACACACACACACACACACACATGCACACGCACACGCACACGCACACGCACAGTAGCCACCATCTTCACTTTCCTCTCCACTGTTACTGAAATTTCTTTCTTTCTAGAACTCCATTGTCTTAAAACACCATGAGAAGTCTTATCTACTGGTGAGCACATTTTTCCCAGCTTTGGGCTGCTGCATAAAATGCTGGTGGAAGCATACATTTCAAATTCATAGGCTTAGCTTTTAGAGCAATGTTAGACATGTACAGAAACTCAGCAGTGAGCACCCTATCTGTACCTTCCTTTTCCCTGCCCCTACAGTCTTCTGTTGTTTAACTTTTCAAATGAGTGTGGTTCACTTCTTACAACCAAGACCAAATATTGAGATAATCCTTCTGAGTGCCCCTCACTCCATCTCAAATTCATGGCTTCTTCAATTATTATTGTTGTATATATATATATAATATATATATATATATATATATATATATGTACATGTTTATATTCAACCCACTGAATCCCTGGAGAAAATGGATTCTTTTCATCTTAGCAGCTATTAACAGTCTGCCCCTAGGGGTAGGGCCTTATGACATCTGTGTTGGCAAGTCAATTGGTGTCATTTGTGCAAGTCTTGTTTAGGCAGCCATGTTGTTGGGATTTCGTGGGTGCAGCTCCCTCGCCTATGTAAAAGACACTGTCTAACAGCAGACATCTTGGTTCTCTCATGCTTACAATCTTTCTGTCTCTCTTTCTGGAATGTGCTCTGGGGGTTGCATTATAGATGTTATCAACTGGGACTGTGCACCCCGCAGAAATACAGATATATTCTTATGGACTGAAGCCTATAGCAGATAGGTCACTCTTTGCTGTACATCTTTGTGCATTTGATGATATGTAATGTCATGAATACCCATGACAGTCTCTCAGAGGTCCACCATGTTTGGCATCTTCTATATTTCTTATCTGCTTACTCCTCTCCAAGCATCAGACAACTGCTGTTGTTTTTAGTTTTACTGAGATTAACGTAAAACTAGGCTTTTGTGAAACTCACTAGGTGGTCCAGCTGGCCTCAAATTTGCGTAAATCCTCTTGCTTCAGCCTCCAAGTATGCTGCTATTACTGGCATGTGCCATGATTCCTGGCCAATCATTTTTATTATTTCTTTGGGGTTATCTTTGCTGATGTCCACATGGTTACAGCCACAGAGATGTAACCTTTTCAGATGGACATTTTCCCATCTGGTGTAGGAATTATTAAACTATTCCCATGTCTTTCCATGGCTTGATGTGTTCTTCTTCTTCTTTTTTTTTTTTGTTTTGTTTTGTTTTCAAGACAGGGTTTCTTTTGTGTAACAGTCTGGCTGTCCTGGAACTCAAAGAGATCAGCCTGCCTCTGCCTCCAGAATGCTGGGATTAAAGATATGCACCACCACCACCCAACTGTCTTTTTCTTAAACAATTACTGAGCAATATTCCATTGTGTGGATTGATCTCATTTTATCTGTTTAATTATGAATGACATCAGAGCTGCTTCTGTGTCTCTAAAATGAGAGTCAAGGCTTCAGGTTAACACCTGTGTGCAGCTGTGTATAGTTACACATTGCCAGCTCTTTTGGGTTAACACCAAGGTGTGCCATTGCTGAGTTGTATAATAAGGACTTTGTAGGAAGTGATAGGCTGCTGTTTTCCAGGACACTGATGTTTTCCATTCCCACAAGCAATGTATTAGAGTTCCCTATGCTTCTCAGGCTCAGTAGTATTTACTGTTGTCTGGTATCATGGATAAAAGTCTCCAGCTTGTGACAATATTGTCAGGTGTAGAACCTTTGAGATGAGGGCAGCTAGTGGGAGGAAACTGCTTGCTAGGGACCTATAGCAATTTAAAGGGTTAATACCATTTTTACAACTTAAATGAGAAACTCCTTCCAGCACTGATTTTTGTGTGCTAGTGGTGTTTGCATGTGCTCTTATTGCTCTCTCTCTCTCTCTCTCTCTCTCTCTCTCTCTCTCTCTCTGTGTGTGTGTGTGTGTGTGTGTGTGTGTGTGTGTGTGTGTGTGAAGATGCATGTGTGCACAAGCATGAGGAAGCCAAAGGTTGATAGTGAGTCTCTCCTTTGACTCAGAGCCCTTTCTTGAGCTTGGATCTCTGCTTGGCTAGGCTGCCTCTGACCAAGATCTTCAGAGATTACCCCTCTCTTCACCCCATGCTGGGGTTACAGATGCTTGTCTTGTCCTACTAAGCCAGCTTTTTGTGTGGCTTCTGTCAATCTACACCCAGGCCCTCATACTTGCTCACCAGGCATCTTACCAACTGAGTCAACTTCCCAGTCACCTATACTGATTCTATGAGGCTATTGTTTCCTGCTGTGTAAATGGTTTGAAGTCACTTCTCTGTGCTCTGTCAACAAGACACAATCCTGCCTGGCTTTATCTACATGTGTAATCCCATCCCCCCTCAATATCTTCTATTTTAAACACAATCTTTCTCCCAGATGTTCTCATAAGTCCTCAGTGACATCTTTTATTATCAGTCTGTTTCTTCCATCTATAGGCATCCATCTATTCAATGGTCTATTGTTTTTCTGCCCTGTCTCAGACTATTCTTTTCATTTTTATTGAAATCTTAATATCTAGGAAAATATTTTTTACCCTGTTCTTTTTCAAGGGTGTTTGGTATGTCATTGATCATTTTAATGTCCAGATACTTTTTATACTATTGTATCCTTAGAATCAACCTGGAGGAAGTATGAGTTATTATGATTTAAATTTTTTCAATTCACGAAATTATTCTTTTAACCTTTTAAAGTTTATCTTCTTTTACATCTTGTAATAACATTTTATGATTTCTACTCTTCTCTACAGAAGCCATGAATCTATTTTGTTAATTTCTACAAGTTATATTTTAAATGCTACTTTAAGTCCCATTTTTATTTTGCTTGTGACAATCTATCACTGGGATAAATAAATGGTTCCCCTTGCTCATGTGTTGCCCTGCTCATGACTGACCCCAGAGCCTTCCATATGCTAACCATGTGGTCTGTCACTGCACCACACACTCATTCATGATTGCATAAGTGCATTTAAAATGAAGCATGTTTGTAAAAATTTCAACTTTTTTCTTTATTCTCTTATTTATATTTATGTCTCTATAAAAATAAATATATATAGCTCACATATATTCATATTTGATTATATTAATCAATCATATTTTATTTTTAATTAATATATTTATAATTCATTGCAATAATACATGAATACAAATGCATATTTATTTATGTCTCTGCAAATGATGAAAGTTTTGTTCTTTTATCTCCAGACAGCATATGTCTTATTTAATTGTCATGTTTTGGGAAGGCTGTACATCCCATGTGGCTATAAATGGTATAATGGACATTTTTGTGGTGTGGTTGATATCATCGGCAATGTTTCTCCATCACCACAAACTTAGAGAGGGACATTTTATTTTCACTTTCTCTTTATGAATGAAGAAAGCAGAATTTAAGGTGATAGGGTAAACTGCTTCAAACAGTAAGTATTAAAGGTGGGACTACCCCAGGAAATGTAGTTCTGTTTCAGTCTTGCTCTGAGTTCTGGGGTTCCCTCCAGCAGGGCTCAGACTGCATAGGGCCCCCAGGATCTTTAGAAGAAATGAAAGGTCAAATGTTACAGGCTAAGCCAGGAGAGGCATTACTGTGTCTAGTTCGGCAGACTAAGGACCGGGAAGAGGTGTAATATACAGTAATATACACCTCTTGATGTTGTGTGTTTGTCAAAAGCATCTGAGATATTTTAGATTAAAACACAAAGACAGTCTGTGACATTGTCCATTTCATGTCCATATTTATTGACACGTTACATGTTGTACCACACAAACAAGCGGGATCTTAAAACCACATGACTCTACTCTGAACAGGCATTCGGTGTCTGGGGTTGAGTTGTGGCACCTGGGGCCTACTGCAATCCAAACCTTAACCCCTGGACATGAAAATGCAAAGTGACTGTTGGAATTATTCTCAAACATTTGAAAGTGGTATACATCTTCCTGTGTGTGAGTAGTGAAATAAACACTGAAGCTTGAATCATCAGTGTCATCATCTGTCCCAGGGCTGCACCTGTGGGGCGGCCTGTGCCACCACACCCAGCTTACATGATCTCTCCTTCCCCAGCAGTGGGCTGGCAAGCTGGTACCCCATAGCTCTCCATTTTACATGATTTCCTAGGATTGATCTCAGGTCCTTATGCTTGTAAGGCGAGCTCTTAGCTCACTGAGCCATCCGTTTAGCATTCTCATTCTCATTTCTAATCACTCATACCTTTATTGTATGCTGTGCACGCAACTCTCCTGATGCAGAATGGAAGTGCTTCCTTATCCTATCTATCTGCCGAGTTCAGACGGAGTGGTCCTACATTTTTGGCCATCCTATGTATTTCCTATCCTTTAAGCAGGAAATGTGGGCACCTCAGCATCCAAAGCTCTGAGTAGGCCATTTTCTTTTGCAGGAGGAATAGCAAAAGCAGGGGTCTGAATATTCAGCTAGGTACTGTTCCACTATCTGCAGATTGTCTGACTCAAAAGTCTCCTTTGAGCTTTATGCGATTGAACTGCTCTGTCCAGACTGTATTCACAGTATATCATAATATAGAGAATGATAACCTTGGGCCTAAAACCCATGTTTGTACCACACCGTGTTTATAGGATGTCACAGCATAGAGAATGATAGCTTTTGATTTATAACCTACATTTGTCTCCTTGTGCCTGTGGTCAAGCTCTGTGATCTTTCAATAGGTTGAAATTCTCTCCTTGATGTCAGTGCTGATGAGGCTGCCTCACAGGGCTGTGGGAAGATCCTGGGGAATGTTGGTAGAACCCTTAATGCAGTGTCTGTCCCAGAAGGAAAACATGGTGTGTGGTAGCTGCTCCACATGCACAGTGGCAGAGACTGGAGACTTGTCCCTCAGTGTTACGCTCTGCTGACATGTGCTTGCTCAGAAACACTTTTATGTTCAAATTAGTTGTTCAGAGTTGTTCTTTGAGTAATTGAATTCTGCCATTAATTCAAGCCTTGCTATGTTGTAGGACTGTCAAATTACCACATAAAGAATGGCCATAAACGCCTTTTAATCTGTAGGCATCAGGTGCTATATGTTAAATATCATTTTCAGGATATGCAGTATGTACAGATCACCATCCTCTTGTTTGCTTTGTTGGTGACAGGTGTCTTCTTCTGTGGCTTTTTTTTATTGTTGTTGAACACTAGAACATTGTATGTGGAACTTACAGTGCTTTTTTTCCCCTCCCCAGTACTTTGCAAACTCATTACATTTGAAGGTTAGAATGATCTCCCTTGGAACATTACTTGGACTTTTCAACTCCCTGAAAAGGTTTCTTTTTCAAACCCTGGCATGAAATCTGGTGTATGAATTTCTCTCCTATCTTCTGAAGCCAGCTTTTATGTTCTAAATAGAAAATAAACAGCCTCATTCTAGAAAGCAGAAGCAAGACCAAAAATAAGACAGTGGGGGAGGCAGAGTTGAAAATGCAGCATTTCAAGGGATAATCTGCATACAGTGTTCTCGACAGGCAAATTCTGGGCCTCTAGGAGCTGTCCTGTCCTGCCAGGAGCAGACAATAGGATGGCTTGTAGGAGGAGGATGAGGAGGAGGGAGCCACACATTCGTTTTGCACAGTCTCAGGAAGGAGAGAACTTGTAAGCATTAGTTAAAACATTGGTATATCTTCAGTCTTGCTATAAAGGACCTGGATTATAGTTACTGTATATTTTTTAGATATAGTCATTTCAATATATATATATATATATATATATATATATGTATATTGTTTTGCATGCATGTATGTGTGTATGTATGTGTGTGTACCATGTGTGCCTGGTGCTTTCGAGGTCAGAAGATTTCCTGGGTGGAATCTGATGGAACTGGAGTTACAGATGGCTGTAAGTCACCATGTGGGTGCTAGAAATTGAACCTAGGTCCTCTCTAACAGCAACAAGTGCTCTTAAGCACTGAGCCAATTCTCCAGTCCCAAGGACCCGGGAGCTATGCATACCATCCATTTCTGACTCTAACAGACTCAAATCTAGAGAAGGTCTTTGACACATCCTGAGTTAGTGTAGCTGACATGGAGGGTCATCAACAGTTATTTCAAGTTCTTTTCTCTTCACCCTTTGGCGTGAGGTGCTTTCGGGCACTGGTTTCAGGTGTACTTCATTTGAGCAAAGCTGGGTTACTTTCCTTTTCTCTTTGATTAGCATATCGCCCAGAGACAGCCATGGCAGCTTTGTGGACTAGTCTCAAATTTCTGGTTGTCGTTCAAGTCCCTCTCCCCTCCAATGAATCCAGGCTGGCAAGATTTTGCCAGTAGGTGGTCCAATTTTGCTACTCAAAGTATAGTCAATGAACCCAAGAGCTTGCCAAAAATCTAGAAGATCTAGAAGGGCTGGGGAAATAACTGTGCAAATACAAAGTCGTAGATTTGATCCCTATTGCCCATGTGAAAATCCATTTGTAGTGGATTGTTTGTTGTCCCAGGGCTGAAGAGGTAGAGAGAGATGTCCTGGGACTCACCAGCCACCCCAGGCTACTACTCCATGAGTCTCAGATCTGTTTGAAAGACTTTGAATCCAAACCAAAATGGATTTGGTCTGAGGAATGACAACCAAGATTGACATCTGGCCTCTATATGCAGACATGTAAATGTGCGTGGGCACCAGTATATACAGGAGCACACACTTGTGCATGTGCACACACACATGTATGCACACATACATGCACACTTATACATACACACATGTATTCTTGTATACGCAGGTGCACATATGTATATACTTATACACACACACACAGGCACACACACACACACACACACACACACACACCACATACACACACACACACACACACACACACACACACACACACACACACACACACACACATTTTAAAGTATTAGTGCCATCCCTGATGGCTGAAACAGAACCTAAATTTTCCTAAGCTTCCCAGGAGACTGTTTCTCTGTTCAAATTTGTGAAGAATGGTCTAGAAACACATGGACCCACACAGGATGGGGCTTTTATTTTTAGTACCCACTACTAATTGGCAGTTGGGGAAAAAATAACCATTTGCTTTTCAAAACTGTTTACTTTCTTCATCTATATGATAATGCCTTCAACCTTGACAAAGTACTAGTGAGTTTAGAGTCAACAGGCCATAAGGTGCCCATGTGTCAATGGGAATAGAAGTCCTCCTGTCCCACATGGGAAGAGTACGATACACACTCGAGAGGAGACACTTCACTGTCAGACAAAATCCATTTGTTTTGTCTTGGGAGATAAGGGAGGTAGAAATAACTCACTTGGCTTTCATTTCCATTGGGAGAGAGATGAGGGATCTTTCCTGCCAACCCTTTCTTCTTTATCTTCACAATCTGGTAAGACAAGAAAGATAAATTGGTGCTCTCTACAATGAAATTATAATTCAGAAAAGAATTATGTGTGCACAGAAAGGGATGCTACATTTATTTCACTACGAGACTAAACTAGAGGGGCTAGAGGCATGGCTCAGTGGTTCAGAGTACCACTTGTTGCTGTTGCAGAGGACCTGGGTTAGGTTTCCAGCATTTACATGGGGGCTCACAACTGTCTACAACTCCAGAGAGGATCTGATGCCCTCTGACCTCTGCTGGCACCAGGCATGTATGCACATGGTGTAATATACAGACATGCAGACAAAACACTCTTACCCATAAAATAAAATAAATAGATATTAATAAGTAAGAAGATGCTAAAATCCTAATCCAGAGAGGCTTAATTGTAAAAGCCTGAGCTCACACAGCAATCAATCAGGTCACCATATAGCAGTGCCCGGAGGGGGTGACACAGCAGCACTACAGCAGATACCCCAATTCAGAAGAACTCATCTCTCCTCTACTTCATGGTCAGGGGCAAGCTGTATTACCACACTTGGGTAGCTTTGGGTTCCCCTTTATCCTATTTCCATTATCACCTGTGTCTGTTATTACTACATGTTCATTTTATGGTCCCACAATGACCTAAACACTAGCCACTAACCAGTAAAAATGATACAAATCCCCTGTCCAGGTTGTGGACTTGATTGAGTCACAGACTTGTCTCCCAGGTGTCTGGTAACACACTGTACCTCTCCTAGAATAGGACACACTGGAAAGCCAATGAAGTCTTTTCTGTACTCCCAACGGTACTGTCTGCTCTTTTATTTTCTATCAGTGTGTGAATCACTTCAGAATTGCATTATTAGAGGTCTGACATTCATCTTTCAGGTTCTGGTTTCTGCTGAGGAAGAAGAAGCAGATTGCTGATTTGTTTTTGTTTTCTAGGTGGTCTTTAACTGGACATACCCACTCCTTATGGATCTTGTTTCTGGATGGGTTGAGCAGAAAGTGGTTATCTTTCAGACATTACAGATGACTTCCAGAAAACCATGTACTAACTTTTACCCACATATACACACATACATGCACATGTACACACACAAGCTAATTAATACCTTCATAACTAACAATTCAAAGTCTAAACTAGGGAAAGAAGTGTGTGTGTGTGTGTGTGTGTGTGTGTGTGTGTGTGTGTGTGTGTGTGGTGTGTGTGGTGTGTATGTGTCAGGGGCGGGTCATGGTATTTTTAACAAACATGTTTTATGCAAATATGTTAAAAGATAATAAAAAGAATCTGAAAAAGAAATGCTATTCATTTTTTCTTTTTTAAATTTGGAGAACACACTCTGTGCCTTGTCATCCCTAACCTCTAAGGTTATTTTTATCTTTACTGATTTAATATCAGTTGAACCAGATGACTTATCTTACTACAATTTCACCCTGGCATAATTATGCACATGATGTATTAGTGGAAAACAGATTGTGTTTTTACCTCTGTCTTTGGTATGTACTGCTTGGTGAGTACAAGGCAATCCAATGAAACAATTCTTTATGTAGGTTTTTCATACATTTGCTTGTTCCTTTAAGTGTGCTCTGCAGATGTTGTTTATGAAATAAATACAGCTAGGGGTTTTTAGGCATAGTACTGCCTTCTTGGCTGTGAAAAAGAGGACATAACAGGTCATGTGTCCTTATGTTTGTGACAAGTTCCCAACCCTAATGCTTCCTTACAAGGTGTAGGTCTCTGCCTTTGTTTCTGTGAAATACGATATTTCACACAGCCCAGGCTGATCTTGAGTTTGATATTTTCTTGTCTCTACCTCTCAACTGCCAGGATCGCAGTGTCTGGCTCCATTTATTGTCGTTGTTTTTAAAGACCTTATACTGTCTCTAGATTATCTCTAGTACTATGGGGTTGTTCTGTGGGCACATCACCTGCTATCATGATACCTTTTAAGAGCCTACTTCCTTTTTTTACCACTATAGTGACATACTTCACATAGCCTCAGATTTATAGTTCTGTGGATTGTAGTTGCTCACAGACCTGTGCAGCTATCATCACATCATGGCTAGAGAACGTTCAGCCCCACAAAAACAAAGCCCTACCCACCACAGGCATTCCTCATTCCTGTCTGAGTCCTCGTCATCCCAGGTAGCCGGCCTCTGGCTCCATGAGTTTGCTTGTTCTGGATATTTCATATGACAGAATCTGTGACCTTTGTGACTGATTTTTGTTTTGTTAGAATTATGATTCCAGGTTTCATCCATGTTGTAACTTGGTGGATGATTTAGCACTTCATTAAGTTGTTGGCTAGTGCTCCAGTGTGTGCATACCACTTTCTCTTCATCCACTCATCCACTGATAAAAACTTATGTTCATTCCCATCATCCACTCATCCATTGATTAAAAACTTATGTCCATTCTCTTCATCCACTCATCCATTGATAAAAACTTTTATGTTCTTCTCCTTTTCCCTCCTGGACAATGCTGTTATGAGTAGCTATGTAGGAAGGCTCTCTGACCCCCCCAAATGTTCTAGGACCTAGTCTTTGTGGTCCCTACTATCCTACCCCAGTCATGTGCCTATCCCTTAGTAGTCTGCAGGGGTTCATTGCTCTCTAGGCTCTGGTGGGCTGAGGCCAGATAGGTGGAGTTAAAAGGGGGAAGATAGTGTATGGCAGGGTGAGAAATACTGTCTTCTACAACCAGGAAACAGGCAGGCTTCTTTCTTCCTCAGAAAACACTGGGAGACATCAGGGCAGTAAGTAGGACTTTATGGCAAACATTAGCTTGCAGGGCTTGCCTATAAGGTAACTTCTCTTCTTCACAGGTTCAGGAACATAGAGGAATTTTGCACCTTGATGAATTATCTCTGAAGCTCTCAGTATCTAACTCTGAGGATGTGCAGATACGATACTCATCTCAGAGTTGATGTCGAAAGGATTTAATACTTAAGGAGGTGTTGAAATGAGATGCGTGTGATTTGTGTGTGAAGAGATGATGAATTTTAAGGGGCTAGAAGTAGATTGAATTGTGTCCCACAAAAATTTGTAGCATTAAAATCCTACACTGTACCCCCAAAGTCTCCAAGCAATAGGTCAGCATGTGGCCTTACTAGAATAGGTTACAATCATACGTCGTTAAATGGTTCATGGTCTCCTGAGTAGCAAAGTAGAGTGATATGAGTGGCCTTCACTTCTGGAGACCAGAAGTCAGGGATGAAGGTGTGGACAGGAATGCTGTAAGTCTGTGATGTCTGATGTTCACTCTTTGGTTTTAACTGGGTTTGTGGATACTGTTCTTTTTAAACAGAAGAAATAAAAGTGTCTGAAGATGATGAGATGGAGAAACTCTACAAATCATTGGAGCAAGCTAGTCTGTCTCCTCTCGGGGACAGGCGACCTTCAACCAAGAAGGAATTGAGAAAGTCTTTTGTGAAGCGTTGCAAAAACCCATCCATCAATGAGAAGCTTCATAAGATCAGAACCTTGAATAGCACATTAAAGGTAAATCGGTCTCAGTCTGTGCTACCTGGGGGGTAGGGGGGGCAGTCTCAGACTGTGCTACCTGAGTGGGGGAGTGGGGTGGGGGGTGAGGGAACTGGGGGTGTGGGGTGGGAAGACAGTCTCAGACTGTGCTACCTGGGGAGTGGGGAGGGGAGGCAGTCTCAGACTGTGCTGCCTAGAGGCTGGAAGCGGGCAAAGAAAAGCTGGCTCAGGGAGATTCATGGCTCTCTCAGAGTGCTTGTGTGGGAGGAGGATAGAGCAGAGAAAGTACCATCTTCATAGTGGGATGACTATGATCTTTTGAAAGCACTGGGTCACTCACAGCAGCATCTGTACATAACAGGCTTCAAGTTTACATTCAGTCTGATTCAAAGTTTGAATTCCCAAATCCCAGATGGCAAGGGCTGTGTGTGATTTGGTTTGGTAATTTTGTGTCTAGCACAATACTTGGCTCTAAAGGTTTTTATTGTTAGAGGATTTCATATGTACGTGAAGTATATTTTGATCAAAACCCACCCCTATTCCCTCCCCATGCCTCTCCCACCACCACTCTTCCCACTCAACTTTGTGTGCTTTTTTAATATCTTGTTTTAAAACCCACCAAGTGTACTTAGTGCTGCCTGTATGTGCATGGGGTAGGACCATCAACTAGAGCATGGGTAGTTGCCCAGGGCCATATCCCTGAAGTAAACTTACTCTCCCTCCTGCTGCCTCAGCAATCAATCTTTTCATCTAGGGGTGGAATGCAGGAGCCCCTTCTAGGTCATGATGGGGTTTGGCCTGGGCCTGATCTTGTTCAGGTCTTATGCATAGAGTCCAGTCACTGTTGGTTTATGTGTTCATGTTCAGAAAGTACTATTCCTTTGCAGACACACACCATCACTGGCTCTTATGAGCTTTTGCTGATTAGCAGCAGATAGCAACCTTTGGCAAAAATAAACAGTAATAGAAATAAGGGTTTCACCTGACTCATTCAACGGTATCATCCCTGTGTGTTATTAAATCAGGAGAATATGTTCTCTCTCTCTCTCTCTCTCTCTCTCTCTCTCTCTCTCTCTCTCTCTCTCTCTGTCAGGGTTCCTTAGTGTAGCCCTGGCTGTCCAGGTATTCACTGTGTAGACCAGGCTGGCCTTGAACTCAGAGATCCACCTGCCTCTGCCTCCTGAGTGCTGGCATTAAAGTCAGGAGCTGCTACTACTTGGCCAGGAGGCTGTTTTCAAATTGTCAGCTGTAGTCACTGTAGCTGAGAAGCATGGTGAGAGCCAGGCAATGGAAGGCACACATTCTGTGGCAATAAACCAACAGATGTTGTCACGTGGGAATAGAGGACAGTGTGCAGGATGCACTGGGGCTATTTTCAGAGCTTCCCCTAATGAAGGATTCCTCACAACAGGGGCATCTTAATTTTACATTTAGACTACAATACCAGCAGGCAGAGGGCAGGGCGCTCTGTGGTCATCTTAAATTAGCAGAAGATCCATAGGCTCTGAAAAGCCTCACTGGGAGCCTGCGATTTAATTCTGAAGTGTGCATTGTCCTTTCATGTTAAAACCCCCAAGTCCTTTTCCAGGAAGAAATGTCACCAATCATGAGCACAATACTGAGACAGCTGAGAGGGTATTGGTAGTCAGACATCCCAGGTAGTCAAGAGAAAAACCAGGCACCACAAAACTGCAACAGCAAGGCTGGAAAGGACAGGGAAAAGAATGGTTCAGTTCTACAAAGAATCTCCAGGTTCAGAGAAATTCTCTAATAGTTAATGATGAAAAGACATCACTAGCACTCATTTTGTGGTGTGTTCAGAGCTGATTAATGTGTTGGGTTATTCAGTGTAATATGCCAGAGAAGGTTGAGACTTTACCATCTTGCAGAATGAATGACTTCATTATTGGAGAGCTATTTCCTGAATATTACAGTGTACCAGGCACCATCCTAGGTCATCGTGACCATGGAGTGGGATGCTCAGGACAATGGAGACAGGAAAATGGATAGTTAAAATGCAGCACAATAAGTGCAATAGTGGGTGCAAGCTTTGAGGGCCTTAATAGCCCAGAGGATAGAAGCAACTGAGTGTCTATGTTTAGCTGACAGCTGGTCCATGAGTAAAGAGTTAGACTATGGGGAAGATGAAGGAAAAGCCCTCAGGGAGGTAGAACATCTATTGGAGGATGATCTGTTTTGTTTCAGGTTGGGAGTAGCATGAAGTAGAAGCCAATGGAATTATGGGTAGCTCAGGATGTTATGGAGAAGACTGAGACTCCAGATTCCATAGAACAACAGATTCTAGACCTGACAACACCCTGTGTGCTCTGACAAAAGGATCAAAGGCATTTGCCGGCCTCTCTGGTTTCCTGTGAATTCTTGTTCTTCATAGTTAAGTCATGTAATGAATGACCCTGTGACTTCTTTTCTCCAAGTAGGTCTCACCATTAACTAATTATCATGAAGCTTGGGAACTTCAAGTAAGAAACATTTCCATTAGAATTTCTGTAGGTTTTTTTGGTCTGGGCATGGCTTGAACATGAGATTCTTCCATTAGCTCTTGTGTTAGTGTGTGACCAAGGTGTCATCCAGCCTGTTCATTTCTCCACTGCTTCTCAGTCTGCATGTTGGCATTGACAGCATTTAGTATCTTGTAGTTTGTGGCTCTGGGCATGCAGGCTCTGTCTGATGAGTGGAGGCTGATCTCAGGTTCTTGTCAAGTAGACTATGTGAAGCAGCTCACACTGAGGAGCTGACTTAGCCCAGCAAGTAAGAAGATAGTGATAGTGAGTGATCAAAGTGAGTGATAACCCAGTTCCCACAGCTAAGCCACTCTGTTGGACAGAAGCAGAGAATCAGGTCAGCCAATAATCCAGAAGAGGATTCCATGGGCAGATGAATCTCAGGAGGTAGGGAATGGTCGGGGTCATCTCAAGGGTCATCTCATACCCAATCTGTTGCTCTCTGCTGTGTAGAAAGCATTCCTTTCCATGGTTCACTTAGGCCTCAGAGAAGTACAGTGCTGGAGGCCCCTGACCTGTAGCTCATGTTATGTTGCCTAGTGATCCTCAACAGGCAACAAGCCCCTGTCATGTGTAAAGTGGCTGTGTTGAAAAATATCAACAAGGGCTAGGTATATAGCTCTATAGTTGAGTGTTTGCATAACATGTACAAGCTTTGAGTTCAACCCCATAGTACTGCAAAACAAACAAAAATAACAACAACAAAATACTACAACGCCCTAGAACAAGAAACAAAAATAAACAGTAATTTATTGACTGAATTATTGTGTGTATGTGTAGCCATGAGCAAAGCTATCATAATTATTTCTTAGCTATTGAAAAAGGACACAAGTGGAGCTTATAAAGTGGGCACAGGGCAAGGGTATTTTCTTGACTTTGGAGTTGGTTATGAAGGAGTTGGTTCATTTTGAGATAATTTCTCATGCACAAACCTTTCTGTTTGTGCAATTTTCTTCACACATGCTGCACTGAGATGAAATGTTTATTTAGAAATACTTTTGACATGTAAAACAATCTTATTTCTAATTCGAATAAGAATATTATTAAAAAATACTTGAAGTCTAGAGTATGGACACCTAAAGGTGTCAAGTAGGAAAATGACCTCAGGTTTACACCTGTTGTATTTGACATGACAATTAGCTGTTTAACCAGAGCTAATGTAGTTTAGGGAAGATATAAACGTGGGGTCATAAAGTTTCAGGGGTATAGAAGTAGAAGAGATTCAGGAGGCCACCAAGAGTGTGACACTCAGAGAACATAGGCACAGACAAAGACAGGCACTCTTGAACAGTCCGGTGTCAAGAGTTCGGCTAATGAGGAACCAGTAAAGTGACTGTCAAGGGACAAGGAAAGTCAAGAGTGTCTTAGAGCAGCAACCAGGTAGACATGTTCAAGGTTTGACAATGACCAGAAGTTTTAGGTATGTTGATGAATATGAAGAAGAATAATTAGCCATTGGATGAGCTAACATGGAGGTTTGGTGGAGTGGTGGGATGAAAGCCTGGTAGACCAGAAGTAAGACTATGAAGGAATGGTCACTGAGGACAAGAGAGAGAGTGGAACCTGAGCTAGACAGAGGTGCCGTCAGAGAGAACTTTCAAGCTAGAAGAAATAACATGGCACATGAGTGTCAGTGAGAATGCCCCAGTGGAGATGGGAGACTGATGAATCAGAGTGTCCTGATCATGAGAGCAGAAGCCACGATGCTGGAGTGGAGAGGGTAGCCTATGCTCAGAGCACAGACCTTTATCTGCACAAACAGGAAGGAAGGTAGTGTGTGTTCTTGCTGGTGTGGGTAGTGGGTACGAGAAGCTTGAGAGTGCTTTTCAGGTTGCTTTCATTTCTTCCAAAAATGCAGAACAAAGTTATCAGCAATGAGTGATGATGAGGAGGAGGTTTGAAATATAATGAGAAGGGCTTTCTTCTTTTCTGATTTTTGTGTATGCACACACACACACACACACACACACACACACACACACACACACACATATGCTTGTGTGTCTGAGTGTGGGCATGTGTGTACAACAGTACCTATGTAGAGGTCAGAGAACCTGTTTGAAACAGGTCTCTGCTCATTTTTGTCTCTCCTAGCTGGCCTGCTGGCTTCCAGGGACTCTCCTGCCTCTGTTTCCCAACTCACTCTAGAAACACTGGTATTTTGGTTACATGCTCCCATGTCTGGCTCTATAAGGGTCTCAGGGTCCAAGCTTAGGTTTTTATCCTTCTGTGGCTGGTATGTACTTCCTTACATGCTGAGCCTTCTTCCAACCTGAGGGAGCTTTAAATAGTCATTTGGAGAGGTGGAGAGAGAAAGAGGCAGAGTGTGATTGCTAGATGACTCTTGGTGACTCCTTTCAACCCTTCTCTCCTTGGAGATTAGGAATAGAGGTAGGGAGGACAGCTTTATTGTCATTAACACATATTAATTAATATCCCACGATTCTGTACTATGAGATATTCTTCACATCCACACTACGTATTCACCATGGACATCCATCTTTCTACTCTTGTTTCCTGGTTGCCCCTCCCTCCTAACACCTTTCCCAAACCTTAGCAATTGCTCTTTTACTTTCATGTTAATTTCTTAAAGAATTTTACATATGAGGGAGAACATGGGATACTTGTGTCTCTTTTTCTTTTTCTTTTTTTGTTCGAGACAGGGTTTCTCTGTGTAGCTTTGGAGCCTATCCTGGCACTCGCTCTGGAGACCAGGCTGGCCTCAAATTCACAGAGATTGCTTGCCTCTGCCTCCTGAGTGCTGGGATTAAAGGTGTGTGCCACCAACGCCCCGCAACTTGTGTTTATTTGCTTTGTTTTCATTTAGCCCAATGCCTTCTAGTTCTATGCCTCAAACAACAGTATTCCATTCTTCATAATGGCTGTATATAAAACCTGTAGTCAGGTTTTAAACAAGTATTATGAGAATGTGCATTGTGTGTCAGTCATTCTCTCAGTCTAGGGGGAGCAGTGGCCTTTTAGACAAACCTGTCAGTCCTCATGAGCTTTCAGTTCAGATGGGGGAGACAAAAGTGTGAGCCCCTGACATTTAGGATGAGAATGATGATTGATGGTCTTGAACTTGAGATGAGAGCAGTGAGTGAGTATGACTGTGAGTGACATATGAGCTGTGCATATGCTTCCATGGGGGTGGTAGAGATGGGTACACTGGGAAATAGGTACTCACTGTCCATGGTAAATAGGTTCTTACTGTCCACATGGCACTTGGCATTGTGTTATGAGCCAAGAATTTAATGAGGGAGAAAATGTATTTTGTCATCTTTTTTAGTCTTGGTTAATTAATTTACCTGTGTGTGTGTGTGTGTGTGTGTGTGTGTGTGTGTGTGTGTGTGTGTGTGTGTGGTGCATGCATGTGAGTCACTCATGCATGCACATGTGGAAGCCAGAAGAAGTGACATGTCTTTCTCTATTAGTTTCCACTTTTTGACTCTCAGGCAGGTCCATTCATTGAATGAGAAGGGGCCTTTCTGAGAGGTTGACTGTACCAGGAGCCCTGCAGATTCACCTGTCTCTGTCCCCACAGCAATGCTGAGGTTACAGGCACATGCAACTATCCTGGCCTTTTATGTGGGTGCTGCTGGTTCAAACTCAGATTGTCTTAGTTGGGGTGACTATTGCTGTGATAAAACACCATGACCAAAAGCAACTTGGGAAGGAAAGGGTTTATTTGGCTTACACTTCCACATCCCTGTTCATCACCAAGGAAGTTAGGACAGGAGCTCAAACAGGGCAGGAACCTGGAGGCAGGAGCTGATGCAGAGGCCATGGAGGGGTACTGCTTACTGGCTTGCTCAGCCTGTTTTCTTATAGAACCCAGGTGTGGCTCCACCCTCAATGGACTAGACCCTCCCACATTAGTCACTAATTAAGAAAATGCCCTAAGAATTTGCCTAAGTCTGATCTTCTGGAAACAAGTTATCAATTGAGGCTTCCTTCTTTTCTTATAACTTTAGTGAAGCCGAGGAAGCAGCACTGATAGGCTATTTTATACTGGCACACACATTGTTCTGGTGGAAAGTTAGGTATCTCATCTTTGAATAAAAAGGGAAACCATACTTTTCATATATAAATATGTGTGTTAATAGAATATGACAGTAAAAATCATTTAAAAATCTACAAAATTTAAAAAGATATATTTTGTTACCTTATGCCTCAGGTAAAGTACTATGTTCCAGTTTTACTTAGTGAAGTTTGGATGGTCAGAGAAGCACCCGTGTGTACAACTAACTAAGCTTCAGGGCATGCCAGCACCCAGTGACACACACTAACATGGAGTCACCCTACTGTGTGGGGTAATAGATGGGTCAAGGGGCCAGCACAGAAAACAGACTGTCTGGTTCTTTCACTAACCTGGGGAGTGAATATATACAGCTTCTTGGTGGCTTCCACATGTGAAGAGATATTGTGCCAGACCTCAGGCATGTTGAGAGATTAGAATATTAATTTGCAAAACCACTTCGGTAGTGTTGTGGTGGATGGGTCTGTGAGTCTGTGAAAGGGCTGAGGAAGTTGACTCACCAAAGTTCAGATGCTCATGTTCTCACTGATGCCCCTTCCTTCCTGTTTTCTTCTCGGCCAGTGCAAAGAACATGATCTGGCCATGATCAACCAACTGCTGGATGATCCTAAGCTGACAGCCAGGAAGTACAGAGAGTGGAAGGTCATGAACACACTGCTGATCCAGGACATCTATCATCAGCAGCAGGTACCTCAGGACCCTGAAGTTGCCTCCCAGGAACTCAAGAACCCCAGCTCTTCTGACTGTGTTGAGAATTCTCTTTGAGCAGAAACCAGGACTGCTCTCTTCCTTGTGACAGTGCCGTCCAAACCCAGTTCCTGAGGCATCATCCCTCCCTGCTAAGGACAAAGCCAGGGAGAAGCCAGTTCTGATGCAGTGGAGTCCCGGCTTCCGTGTGTTGTGTTCATCAATATTGGAGTTGTGGAGTTCATCTGAGCAGGCCTATCTTCTGTGCTCCCACTAGGAGCTGGAAGGAATGCTAGGCTCTAGGTGAGATGTCTAAGGGGTAACCCCTCCTTTGCTTTCAAGAGAATTACATTCTACCACAGACAGAAGGCCTGATTTTTACCAGGGATAATAATTCATAGGAACATTCCGTTTTGCAAAAGAAACATGTAGAATCCCTTTTGGTGGGCTGCAGAACTCTATAAAACATTTCAAGTGGAAGCATTTCTCTCGCAGTAGTTTTTGGAGCTGAACATGTGTTAGCAATTGTGGAACACAAGGCTCTTCTTGTCTTTGGTACAGAGAGCAGTGCCTTTTCAACTTGTTGAGCACTTATTTGAAGAGTCTACCCTAGTGGGATAGAGAGTGGGGAGTCCAGGGAAAAGGCATGCTTTCTGTTCCACTCAGAGGACATCTTCTTATGTGCATGCTTTGCCTAGGGTGGGGAATCTGATTAAGGTGGCCCTGCCTCACAATGTCTAGGAGACAGACTATGCATGACAGTTGGAGACCTTTGTCCTCCACCCCAGCTTCTCTGAATAGTGGTAGGAGATAGTAATCCCCACTGCAAGGGATGGCATACTGTGTTCATCCTTGACTGTGGTGCCTAACCCAGTATGAATTTATATCCAGTTTACTTGGGATCCAAATTCTTAAGGTTATTTCTGAATTGTTCTGAACTTAGAAAAGAACCTAGACGAACAAAACAGTTAGGATTGTTTTATTTTTGTATGTTTATGTGTCAAATAGTATGAGATGTGAATAGCTATGTTTCTTATTTAAATGTATTTATAGAAGTGCAAATTATAGTGTTTTGAAAGACAGTGTTCTATTATGTGTTGTTCAATATATATATATATATATATACATATATTCTAGAAGCATATCATTTTTGCTTGAGAAAAATAGGCATACTAATGACTTACTGAAGTTGTGCTGCACTATAGTATGTGAGGAATGCTCAGGAAATCTCATGGGAAAAATTACGGGAGCATGTATTGATAATTATTCATTTTCTGAATGCCTTCCTTCTATTCCTGCTGCCCCTCCTGCTCCACCACTCTTAAATTTCAATGCTTGTTATACATAATTTTCTTACCTTGAACCTTAGGCTAGCTTTTCTACTCATGAAATTTAAAGTTTATGACATTTATGCCATAAATTGTAAACCCAAAGAAACACATCTCATGAACTCTTGGGCCAAACAAAATATAAACAATATAATTCCCAAATAATATTAATAGAAATTAAGATGTGTTGTTAAAGAGAGCTCATAGAAAAACAATATATTAGTCACAATGACCTCTTCTCATCATAAAAATAACCATTATTTGAGTCCAGTCCCTTTTCTGGGATATAAATAAATAAATAGATCACAAAAAATAACCCAAATTCACTAAGAACCCATTTGGCTCTCACCTGCCCTTTGCAAATTGTTGACATACATATTTGTATCATAGCACCAAATGTGGCTTGACAAATTCAAATAGAAGTAGCCACCTGATCTATATCTACAAAGTAAATGTAAAGTATCATTTCATATTTCCCTGTACTTTACCAAGACTTTTTGTATACTGAAATGAAAAAATAATACTTGCCTCAAGAAAGGAAAAGTTAACCAAGAAGCAAGAGGAACTAGAAGATTCACTGAGTTGAGAGACAAAGTCTCAAGTTGAACCAGGAAAGGACACGCTGGCTCCTCCTTCTGGATAGCACTCAGTTCTAGAGGCTGATGCCTCAACCTCAGGACATCACTGTTGTTAGAAGGGTGATGCTCCAGGACCCAAAGCACAAGGAAACATCAAAGGAAGGTGAATTAGCAATGGAACAAATCTTAGCCTGGGAAAAATCTTCATCCACTTCTTTATTTGCAACATCAAACTACACATTTCCATTACCCTCCTACCCCATGCCACCCCTGCCCCAACTTTTTTTAGTCAGGCCTTATTGCTATATTTAAATGTTTTACTTTGGCTTCTCATTAACATGTGTTTAACTGACCTTTGAATGTAAATTTCTTCAGTAACATTCAGATCTAATGGCAAAATTAGTCCATGAAATTCCTTGACCAATCTGTAGGGTGGTTTTTCAAAGTAACTTCAAGAAAGCCAGAGGAGAAATTTCTGCTTTGATAGAGCCAACCTGCAGAATGTTTCTGAGTTGGTCTCAGTTGTGTCCTGGCCCCCTGGACATGAATGAGCCACTCCCTGTTTCCAATTTTGTAAATAAATACTTTTTCACTCTGTGCTAGGTTCAGTTAGGATGTAGGGGTTTGGTGGCCCTGTGAATCCTCAGCAGTGGTGAGGTGAGGCGGGTGAGGCTGGAGGGAAGTGACCAGATGGCCCCCAGGGCAGGAGAAACCATGATGATCTTTCTCTTGGCTTCAAGTCTCTTCTCTGGTCCAAGATCTGGGACAAGTAGCTCTCCTCCAGCTAATTGCTGGGGAATGGGTTATAGATAGTTAATAGGACCCTGTGGGAGACTGCTGACCTGTCTGTACCAGAACTATGGCTGCTCAGGACACCATCAGTGGACCTTTGAGTAGTCTTTCCAAACCTGTGACACTGGCTAAGGGTTGGGTTTCTCTAGGAGGAGGACTTTTCTTTATTCTTGTCTGAAGGCGAGAGCCTGGTGGGAGAGCCTCCCTGGTTTTGAGGTTTCTAACACACACGGATCCCACATTCTTCCAGTGTTTGGAGGATGTCTTGTTTAGAATAGTTCTTAGTTTTGCCTGTAGCTTTAGTCTGAGACTACAGAGTCCCAGAAAGATCCTGCAGCAAACAATTGCTAGGATTCCAGAACCGAGAAAGAGGTCAGATCTAGAGTCAGATTTCAGTGTGAACCCATGCCTTACATTTACACAGCACTTTGTAGTTTGCGAATTGTATGTTCCAGACTCCTTCCCCCGGTGTCCACTGCCCCATAGGCTAATCAGGATGATTGTCAACTGTGAGTGTAGTGGAATACCTGGCTCAAAGCCTCAAGTGGGAGAGCCAAATGAGTTTGAACTTCAGCTCTGTCAGCCCTCTCTGTTGAGAAAATAATTTCTGGGCCCAGCCTGTTGGCAACAAGAGGTCTGATGGGCTTCTGTGTCTATCATACCAGGCTGGGCACACTTGACTGCCATAGATGGCTTTTGCTGAATCCCCAAGAGTTCTGCTGGGAGCACCTCCTCCCTAATAGTCCTGTCACCTCTGGGTTGTCCAAGCACTGGGGCTTGACCTGATTGTTGCTGCCTCATTTATTCCCGTCTGTAAAAGACACTAGTTGTTCCTATTGTGAGAATGTCAGGGCTGAGGAAAGCAGCATCTTTAAAGAGATGGAAAGTATTTATTTCGTTAATTGTTTTTTCCTTTTGAGCTCTGTTATGTCAGATATGAGAGAGTTAGTGGTTAGGAGTGAGTCCCCTTGTTCTCAGTTCTTAATTTCATCTCATGTGATTATAATGATGTTTATTTCCTCAGGGAGACTTCAGGTCATATTGTCATAGAGATGAAACAAATTAAAAGGAAAATATTTTTGAGTCTTCTGAGGAGAGGCGCTCTACCAGAGAAAGCCATATTTAATTTTATGGACACAGACTTCTTTGTAAAAAAGAAAAACAGTATTTTAATATAGCAATACAAATAATTTAGGTACAGAGAGAGGGTGACTGTCCAAATGTCACATTATATTGAGGAGCTGCTGTGTCCAGATGCAGTTTTAGAATGTATTTCTATTTCCAGCTAACAGAATGGGCTGTATGAAGGAGATTTCCAATTTATTTCCCCTCAAACCCTTTTGTATACTCACTCACAAGAGAAATTGAGTCCTAGATATAGGGGGTGACTGCCTCTCTAAGGTTTTGTCAGACATAATAGTAAAAACTCCTCACACTAGATTTTATTGTGGTCTCTGTGAAATGGGTGGAGGAGGGGATGTTCCATTCACAGAAATCCAAGTGATTCAGCCACACCATGCCACATTAAAATGGATTGTGCATTAAAAAAAGTTTCCCATATCTCCTGTTGTAAAGAAACTTAATTGCTTTGTACTGATGTCTCTTTAGCTTTAGTCCAAAGGGAAGCATACCCCATGGGGACATTTAACATCCTGTAATAAAAACCATGGTTTACGTCACCACATGTTGTGATATTTGCATGGTGGGGATGGGGTTAAACAGTGCATGGTATTGGGGAAAGATGTTAATGTGGGGTTGATATCTTAACTGTCATTGTGCTTTTGGTCTTTGTCATCTATCTGTCTTGACTAAACTGAAAACACGAGGCATGCCTCATTTCTCCTGTCCCCTGTTCCCTGGATAACATGTAAGATAACGATTAAAGCAAACTGTCTAGTAAAATGCTATGAAAAAAATAATCAAAATACACTACTGGTGTTCATTTTCTGCCTTGTATTATTTCTTCCTTTTTGAAGACTGAAATAAAAAAACTCAAATCAAGTAGACTAACAACAATGCAAAATATGCTACTCTGTAGCTAGATTTTGAGCTTCAACAAAGGTTATTGTGCCCTCTGGTGGCCAAAATAAAGATAACGGATTTCCAGAGTTGATGTGATTTAAAATGAAAATAATGTTATGTTGGGAACCTTATTTCTACACACACCTTTGCGGTCTTTGTCAATGTCTTTCATTTTACAGGTCTATGAGTACAATTATTTAAAAAGTTGTCATTGGTCCATGACATCTGACTTGTCTATTCGATCACATAACATTATTGACCATCTACATTGTCTAGAGAAAGTTTAAAATGCAGATCTAAAAGAGTTACAAGCTTATTAAAATATAAACAAAGAATATATCAAAAATAGAAGAATAGATTGCTTTCTACTTGACTCAACCGACAACAGGAAGCTGGCCTGCATTTAGACCTGTTTCACAATCCTGGGTTGTGGTGTCCACAGATGGTGTAGTTTCCTGTTTCCCTTCCACTCCTGCAGTTCTCTCCTTTTCAGTGCCATTCTCCTTCAGCTCCATCCTGTCTTCGAGTATTTCTAAGCACCCCCCCTCCCCGGCGCCCCCATTCAACCAGAAACAGTAACATTATTTTAGGTTGAAAGGATCGAGGCTGGGGATGGAGTTGAAAAGTAGATTGCTTGCCCGGCATGCACGAGGGCCTGGGTTTGATTCCTTGTGCTACATAAAGTCTGCATGGAGATGTACACACATGGTGATGGGAGGACCAGAAGTTCAATGTTACCCTCTGTGTTGGATCGCAGCCTGGACTACACAAGACCCTGTCACCACAAAAAGAAATAAAAAGGTATTAGCAAAAGGATTAGCAAATGGCATAAGTACACTGCTTCTTCTAGAACAACCTCTGGGTTTCCAAGTGCTGCTGTAGCAGATTATTAACATCAGCAAATTACACACATTTGTTACTTCACAGTTCTGAGGTTGGGAAGCTACATCGGGGGTTCCCTGTCTAAGGTCAGGCATGTTTTGTGGAGTTTGGGAGGAGTTATTCCCTACAGCCTTCAGAAGTCACCCATGTCTCTTGCCTCCTCGTCTGCTTTCCCTGTCTTCCTAGTCAACAGTGTCCTATTTCTTTGTGCCTTTTAAACGTTGTCTTCTTCCTCAGGCTGATTTTTCTCAGTAGCCTTGTGGTCCTAATGGATCTTTAGGAATAACCCAGGCCAACCTCTCTTAAGATCATTTGATCTACACTTTTAAGATTCATTTGTCTTCAGTTCTCCTGCACAGCCTGCTCACAGGTTCCAGATTTTGGTGTTTACCACAAATGTCCATTTCAAATATCCCGTGGAGTGCCCCCATAGACCATGAATACCTTCCAGAAAGTCTGAGCTTTCAAAGCCGTAGCAAGCTTGAAAGTCCATCAAAGTGTGTTCCTGGCTGGGAATATCCCTTCCTTTTTTACCATCACAGGTATACAGATACAAAGGCAACAGCAGATGCTGAGTAACCGCATCAGATGTTCAGTGTCTGCCTGCAAGGACAGGAAGGCTGGCATTGTTGGAGTTTGACACGTGAGTGGTGAGTAGTGGCTAAGTGCAGTTAGGTTGTTTGGCAGCCTTCAAAGAAACAGTTGGAGGGAAGAAAGAGTTGAAAGCCAGACTCAGGACTAAATTGGAAACATGACAGAACTTCAAAGAAGACAAAATCTTCTGAGAGAAAGAACAAGAGCCTACAACTTGAGGTAGGGATGCCTGAGGTTTTCAGAAGCAGCAGACTCTGTAAAATGTGCCTGCCCCCTTGGTGGTAGGTAGAACTCCCCAGCTCCTCAGATCTGAAGACTTTCTAGATTATATTTTTACATGAGGCAGGTGCTATGTAAGGCAATGCAGTCCTCTCCAGGGACAAGACAGCAAGGGAACTACTTACTACACCCTTAGAAAAGCTTCTTGGCTGTTGCTGGAGGTTGGAGCTGTCACCAGAGGTTGCCACAGAGCATATATATGCACTGTTTAGAAGCAATATGGATGATAGGATCTTAGAATAGTAAAGGAGGCCAGAAGCAATGAGTCAGAATTACTGTAATGGGAACTAGGTTGGAAACAATGGTCAGGGTCAAGGTTGTCATCAATTGTGGTCTTGGGAAATTGCCGGTACAATAGGGTATGGAAATATACAAGTAGCTCTAGCCATCAGCTTGATAATGTAGAGACTAAGATTAGATACCTAACTTTAGAGAATGAGAAGTGAGTGCTGTGAAGATTCAGGGGCCCATTAATTATGGGAAACATCTGGGTCCAGTGAGATGGGGTGAGTCAGGATCTATTACTCAAAGGGCAAATTACTGCACCTAGCATTTCCCCAGTAAAAATGAAGCACAATGCTTGGTGAAACCTGTCCAAGCTTTCAAGGGAGCATATTCTACACTGGAGAGCTTTCTGACTTCCTGAAGCGGAATGAAAAGATTCTACTTCTGAACAAGAACGAACTGTGTGGCAGGAACAAGCTGTGCATGTCTTAGAGCATCTAGTAGAAGAGACACGCATAGTATAGAAAGCCACAGTGCAGATTCCCTGGAAATCAGTCTTAAAAGGAGAGCCGCAACACAGATAGCAAAAGTTCTGGAGTGAGGTGACATCATCAAGAAAGTAAGGGCACCTACTAAAACATGTCCCTGGTGTGTTACTTAGCACTGGTAGAGTGTCCAGGAAGGGGTGTAGGTAAATTTGCAGCCAGAAATCTCAAGATCTAGGCACTATTGGACAGCAGTTTGAGGTAGGCCCAGATGCAATCCATTATAAAGTGGAAATGGTCCATTCAGTATTGGTTTAAAGTACCTAAGGGGGCACAAGAAAAATGGATGAACAGGTGGCCCAGGCACCTCTGTCACTTACCACTCCTGCACACTTACTTACAACCCAGTTTACATGTTTGACCTCATAGGGCATTTCTCTGTAGGAGTACGTTCTGGTCAGGACTGTCAGCCCACAAACAATGACATGGGGTCTTCTGATTAATTATGAAAGCTTGATATCTAGCTTAGACTTATTTCCAACTAGCTCTTATAACCCAATGAACCCATGTTTTTTAATTGGCTCAGTTTGCCATCACCCTATAGAAATCACTTAAGGATTTATGGTTTCTGTCCCCGAAAATTTAATCTCTGTGTACTCAGCTCCTGCTTCTACCAAAGGATACAGTGAGAATCTTGATTAATCTAGAGTGAAGTCTACTATCTGGGCATTTGGGTTCTTCAAACTAGGAAAACAGGAGGCACCAAAATTGTGTGCTGTATGGATGACACTGATGATAATGGTAGTAAGGAGAGAGGCTGGCTGCTTCCTCGCAGAAAAGTGGCGGATGTGACTGATTTGCTGGGGCATTTCTTGGTACTCCCTGGCCCCATTATAACTACCTATGTAGTTAAAGAGAAGCACAGCCACCAGGCTTGTAGGTTAATGATAACCAGGGGCTTAGTTGTCCCAGGGTGAAGGTCTGAGACCCGAAGGGAATCCAGCATGTGTAGAAGTAGAGGGGGACTATGTGTCTTAAACACCTTAAGAGAGGTGAAACACAAGGGCATACTGTTCACCACCCCTCACTTGCCTCTTGCTGTTATTCAGAGGTTGTGATTGCAGGCAAACAGTTTGCACTTATACAGCAAACTTGATATGAAAAGGTAAGAGGTTACCAACAGCACGTGAGGTAGTTCCACTGGACATGAGTGTCTTGTTTGGGTCTCTTTATTCAGGCAGATGGGCCAAATGGCCAGATAATGGTGCCTACAAACAGCCCACCCCTTTCTCTTTGTCTAAAGCTTTGGCAATGGCTGAGGAACAGTTGTCTCTCTGGAGATGGTGCCCTTCATCTCTTCTTGCCCATCCCACCCCCAGCAGTAAGAGATCAGAAACTGATTTCTGTAGGGGGTTTCCTTTGTCTTAGGGGTGGACCAGCTCTGAGGCTAAGTGCCCACTATGAACTCCAGATCTTCCTGGAGATTAATTTGAAGCTGTTTTCTATCTAGCTCACCTTGTCAGTCACTTTCTTCCTCTGCCACTTCCTCTGTCCCTTCCTCAAATCACCACGTCAACAGAGTTCTCTGTGATTGACTCTATTTTAGTGACACCTAACCTAGGGCAGTTAAGTGACTCTGAATGGCTCTTCCATGAAGGGAGTCCTTCTGTCCCACGTTTCATAAAGGTGCCTTGGGAGTCATAGCACAATGAAGATGACATTGTATCCTTTTTCGTTCTGTAGTTTTTCAGCCCTGAGAATGAAATCACAGTGCAGACTCTCCTTTTACACATCCTATCCTGTGAATGAGCTATGAGTGAATTTCAGAGTCTCTGGCCAGCAATTATATGCACACTACAATATTTATTTTAGATATTATGCACAAAATGCTTTATTATGCACTCAGAGGCTTTTGTTGGAATTGAAGACACTCAAGTGAAGCAAACACCTCTCCAAAGAGTCGCTGCCTTGCAGAAATGCTGATTGCATAGTTAACTCGTCGCAAGTGAGAGTTATCTGGGGAGAAGGAACCTTAATGGAGGGATTGCATCCATCTATTTGACCTGTAGGTAAGTCTGTGGAGGCATTAGTGATTGATGGGGGAGGTTCCAGCCCATGATGGGCGGTACCACTCCTCAGAAGGTGGTCCTGGGTGGTGTGAGAAGGCAGGCTGAGCAGGTCATGTGAAGCAAGCCAGTGAGTGGTGTTTCTCAGCAGTCTCTGCTTCAGTTCCTGCCTCCAGGTTCCTGGTTCTGGGTTCCTGCCTTGAGCTGCTCTCCTGACTCCCCTCAGTGATGGACTGGAATGTGTAAGTCAAATGAACGCTTCCTTCCACTAAGTTGGTTTTGGTCAGAGCTTATTCCAGCAACAGAGAAGCAAACTAGGACACCCAAGAAGAGGGGATTTCATTTGAGGAAAATAATTGAGCAAGCTGGAGGAAGTGAGCCAGTAAACAACATTTCTCCATGCCCTCTGCTTCAGTTCCTGTCTTGGCTTCCCTCCATGATTGACTATAACCAGGAAGATGAAAAAAAAGTATCCCCTCTCCTGCCTAAGTTGCTTCTGGTCAATGCTTTTTAATAGCGGCAGAGAAACAAGCTAGAGCAAGCACCTGTCCTATGAGTGCCTTGGAATAGGTGATTTTTCCAAGGAAAGTGCAATGGATTTAGGTAAGGGGCAATGCTCTTGGCCTTATGAGTCATGGTTCTTGTTCTTGTGTATATGAATGTCCAATTACTCCAACTCCATTTGTTGACAATGCTCACCTTTCTCACTGAGTCACCTTCGAGCCTTTGTCAGAAACGAGGCTGGCAAGCTAGTGAGTTTATTTCTGGTTTTTATTCTATTCATTTGATCTGCAACTCTATTTGTCACTACCAGAATCTTTGATGGTTGAAGCTATCTATATAAATAACTATCATAATAGGCCAATTGCTTCTTCTCACTTTCTTCTTCCTTTACAAAATGGCTTAGCTATTTTACTCCCTTCCGTTTAAATGTAAAGTTTAGAATAATCTCCTCTATATCTATTTATAAAGCAGACCTTGTGGAGAGTTTGATGGGAACTATATAATAACCATTTTAAGGAGATCTGACACCTTTAATATATTGGTTCTCTCAATCCATAAACAAATATGTCTTTCAAGTTATTTAGAGCTCTGATTTTTGTCATCAATGATTTATATTTTAAGCATAAATAGCCTATGTATTTTTGGCAGATTAATGCCCAAACATATTTTGAGCTGCTAAAATAGAATTGTATATTTAATTTTGGTATCTACATGTCTATTGCAAATATCTAGAAATATAGTCATCTGGGGAATATTTTATCTTGAGTCATTTGATTTTTTTAGAAGTCTCTTATCAATGATAGGACATAATTTTTTTTAATAGTTCTAAGAATTTTCTAGACAACTATGTAATTTACAAACAGGGGAATTTGTTTTTCCTTATCTAAACCATATGCCTTTTAGACCTATTCACTTATTTTGTCTTGCTGCATTGACTATTATTTCCAAAGTCATGTTTAGTCAGTGTGATTAAAGTGCATATCTCCTATTTCCAGTCTTAGGAATAAAACATTCAGCTTTTCATCAGCAAGTGAAATGGCAGAGATGGGCATTTGGTGGATATTTCTTATCAAGTTGAATAATTTTCTTCTTTCTACTTTTCTTCTTATGCATGTCCTAGTCATGAACAGATACTGAATTTGGTGAAATGAAATTTCAGCATCAAGAGATATAATCATGATTTTTTTTTGGCTACTGATATGATAGAACTTTTTTTAAAATTTGTTTTGGAATAACAGACTAACTTTGGTCTTGGTGTAATGATTGTTTTATGTATTGCTTATCTAATTGGCTGATATATTGGTAAGAATTTCACTTCTATATTCATGAGAGATGTTGTTCTTTATTTTTATTTTATACTATGCTTGCCCATTTTTTTCCAGTGGTATAATAGTCACTTTAGAAAATGAATTATAAAGGTCTCGCCTCTTTTCTTGGAAAGACTGTGTAGAATTGATTTAATTCCTTAACTATGTGGTAGAATTCCATAGCAAAAAATTTGGCATGATAAAACCTGTTTTTGAGAAAATTTAAGAAATCTTATTTATTTAGGATACTTGTATTATCTATTTCATGTTTCCTAATTTGTGTTACTTTGTGATTTTGAAGGAGTTACCCAACTCACTGAAGTTGCCACATTTAATTTTATTGTTTTATGTAATTATTATATTTTTATGTCTGTGGGGTCTGTACTGATAACCCTTGTTTTAATCACAGATTTCAGTAATCTGTGTCTTTACTCTCCTTTTCAGTCTTGCTAGAGACTTGCAAATTACTGTTCATACTATAATCCTTTTAAGTGATTTTATGTATTGTGTTTGTGCTCAACTTTTAGTAAATTTTTTAGGAGAAGTAGGGAAAAGTAGCGTATCTATGCCATCTTCCTGGAAATAGAGTTTTCTGAGACTTTATTTGGCTGAAATAACTTTATGGTGTTCAACTCTTCCTGCTTTCAAGGAGTCTAAATGGTGGCTGTAACTATCTAGAAAGGAAATGTTTAATTTATTATGCCAAGTGTCGTGATAAGAAAAAGTACAGGGTACTTTGGGGAACACCAAGCAGGATGTGGTATTGTAGAGTGCTATCTAGAGGTGGTAACACCATATACGAGAAAACAAAAGCAACTGATTCAATGAATGGAAAGGGAAGGAGGACACTAATGAGCAAATAGTCTGTGTTTTAGGTGGGATGATAAGGAGTGAGGCTATGGCTTTAATCAGGGACCAGACTATAAAAAACATCACAGGTCATGTGAAAGAGTCTGAATTCAAGGGCCAAACTGGGAGCCAGTGAGCTGAAGAACAACAGATTTGATTACCACAAGCCTTGAAGCAGGGAATGCAGGTTAGGCCCTTGGCAATTGTCTAGTGGACATAGTCATAGGCATGTGGTGGAGACGATGGCATAGACAGTATTGGGTAGATTTAAAGCACCTCAAAATCATGGAAGCTGTACTGGGTGGTTTTGTATGTCAACTTGACACAAGCTGTAGAGTCATCAGAGGAAGGAGCCTCAGCTGAGGAAATGCCTCCTTGAGATCCAGCTGGAAGGCATTTTCTCATTTAGCAATCAATGTAGGAGGACCCAGTCCATGGAGGGTGGTGCCATTCCTGGGATGCTGGTCCTGGGTTCTATAATAAAGCAGGCTGAACAAGCCATAAAAAGCAAGCCAGTAAGCAACTCCCCTCCATAGCCTCTGCATCAGCTCCTGCCTCCAGGATGCTGCACTGTTTCAAATCCTGTCCTGACTTTCCTCAGTGATGAACAGCAATGCTGAAGTGTAAGCCAAATAAACCCTTTCCTCCTCAAGTTGCTCTTTGGTTATGATGTTTTGTTGCAGCAATAGAAACCCTAACTAAGGCAGAAACCATAGAACCTGGAGACTACTATATAGAAAGGGGAGAAGTCAAGAGCTTTGTGGGTATTCTATGCAACAAGATGAGTGGAATTGTCAATTATGAAAACAAACAGAAGAGGAAGTTTTAAGTAGAGTTTGGTTTAGGAAAATACACACTGAAGAGGCAGTGTGTGTAATTATTTAGACCACAGGCTGTGAGTCAGCCTTTCTGAGTCAAATTCTACTCTTCCACTTTAATGCTAGATATTCTAAAAAAAATCATTTAACTTTGCTGTGTGTAAGATTCGACATAAAAATGGCTATTGACTTGTTGGGGAAAATAAGTTGGCATCTACTTCAGAGAGAAGGGGGAGGTAGATGATGGTTATTTTGACTGTTCTATAGGTGATCTAGGTTGTATTATCAGATAAATAAGATGGGGACTAAAGACTGTGAGACTTTAAATCCAATGTAAGATCTACTTGGTCTAACCTTTTTAGTTTAGAGATTGTAACAAGAATGTTTTCCTTAAAGTCACCCTGTAGTAGAGTAAAACCACGAATGCCTGACTTCTAATTATCATCTCATTTATTGGTTTTACACTCAGACTACGGACACTGTGGCTGTATGGTAGACTGAATCTGAGGCCCTAATCTTTTCTCTACCCCACTGCAATTGCTTCACTGTAAGAGGAATGTGTTCAGCACTTTGGTATAGGCATTGGCCATATGGCTTGCTTTGATGTATGACAGTGATACCATGCCTCATGTTCTTTCTTCCTCTGGAGGGTTGGTTTGCAGGCACAAGTTATTGCCATGGAGCAGAAGTGCTGCAGGAGATATGTAGACCTGAAGCAAAAAGCAGAACCAATCAGCTGAACAGAATCCCAGTCTACCTGCACCTCTGTGGATGCATGAATAGAACTACTCATGCTACTGAGATCCTTTGTATTTGTCACACAGCAGTATTTTGGAAATAACTGATACAAACATCTGATAGGGCATGCTTATTTTAATGAAAAGCTTGCCTCTCCAAGATGCTCAGAATCTACTGGTAGTCCTCTGGAAGATGGAAACCACTGTTACACACACACACACACACACACACACACACACACACACACACACAGAGAGAGAGAGAGAGAGAGAGAGAGAGAGAGAGAGAGAGAGAGAGAGAGCTCATTATGCTAGGTTCTCTCAGACTCAACTGTCAATCATCTATCTGTGGGGGTTCAGAGTGAGAGAAGTAACAGAGTGTGGGACTGTAAGACCCGAAGTCTCTAGTGAGGGCTACAGGTTGAAAGAGACAGATCAAAGGGCCAGAATGACAGCAGGTAGGGAGGAACGCTAGCATTTTTTCCCTGTGTTTTAAGTACCCAAACATGCAACAAAGAACAGAATTTTAGTATTTCAGATGCCACTGTTTGCATGGGATCCTTTATGGAAAAATAGGTCCTGGCAGGGGTGAGAGAAGTAGCAAGAGGATTTAGAAAACTGTGTGGTTCTCTGGAAGGACACCAGATCTCAGGGTTGCTGGAGTTCCACTTTCATGGAGGCCCACAGAAAGGCAATTATTCAGGTGTGAATGAATTGAAAGGACCGGGATTTTGTATACTAAGGGTTTGGGGACAGAGTACTAAGACTTGATGGTAAGGATATTTTACTCCTGGCTCACAAAGAGTAGGCTGAGCTCTTACCTTTAACACCTGTATGTGTTGCTTATGGGTCATCATGTGCATAGGAGCACATTTTCTGAACATGGTCTCGATTTCATGTGAGGTAGATTTGATGATTTTGTCAAATAAGAAAGCAGAACTGAGTCTCAGATTAAATGCTTTTTGCTGGTGGCCATGCCAGAGGAGCAGTGAGTTGCAATTGAAGTTTCACGTGTCAGCCCACCAGAAAGAAATCCTCTGAGAGGTCAATCTCATTTAGGCAAGGCCACAGGACTGCAGACCCTTGCAATGTCTTCTGCTTCTGCTGTGCCTTTACATGTTTGCCACAGCTCTCTTTCTCTGGTGTCTAGCATGGTGTGAGTCGACTTGGGGAGGTCTCCACACCTGTAATATAGTGTGCTTATCTCTTGGAAACATTCCATTCTATTGGGCATTTTTGCCTGTGGGTTGTCAAGAAGATGACACTTCCCTAATTTGCATTGTCTAATTTGACAATAATAATGATAGTTTATACAGAGTTTTGATGAAATAAATACAAGGATATGTTTCACAGCCAGGGTCTGTGAGTTTCACCTAAGGAGCTGCATGGATTGTAGCTCAAGTTAAAGATTAACAATTGAGTCCCAGTAGCCCAGCTAGTTTAAATTTTTTTAACCTTAATGTCAGGGGATGTGTTAACAGGTCTTGGAGAGCATCACAGCTGAAACAAAGCTTTGAAAATAGCAAAGTTAGAATAAGATGTTTTTTGTTAAATAACTTTGAGGTGAAAAAAAAAAAACCCAAGAAGACAATCTAAAGTTTTAGGAAGGCATATAGTTGAATGTGAAACTCTTTAGGGTCAGGGAACAAGAACAAAGCAACCCAATTATTACTGGCTGACATACTCTCCTTGCTAGGTTTGGTTGATGATTAATTCATTATACCCATTTTTGCCCTCAATCTCCTGATATAAAAAACTATTAATGAATGGATACGTACTCTAAAGATTTAAAGTAGAGCTGGTTGATTCTTTTTCATATATGAAAGTTTAGGTTTGTGATTCCTTTAAGATTCCTTATAAGATTACCTTTCAAGATAAGAAATAAAAGTAATTGGTCCTTTGAAGCTGCAAAATGCAGCCTGCCAGTAAAAGACCTGACAAGAACACCTTGCTTGCCTACACAGTTAATCTATAACAAGTCGCTTAGGTATGAATGTATGTAGGTTCTTGGGATAATTTGTTTTTCTCCTATAATACATAAAATGTTTAATCATGTGAGGGAGATGAAAAACATATTTTTATCTCTAATCGTCCACTTGAGAAATGAAATGCAACTGTTTTGACTCTTGTACTGCCTGGAAGATTCTATTGGGGTGTAAGAGCTGTGAAAAAACATGTGAGGAAAGAGAGAGAGAATAAAGGAAATCAAGAGAGTTTGTGAGTGCCTTTTTCCCTATACCCCTCCCCAACTGGTAGAAAAGTTTAGCCTTGCGACTCTGTGAATTGATTCCTGTCAAAGCCCTGTGCTGCTGGAGGCTGCCCCCCCAGACAGTGATAGCTTTTCTCTAAATTATGCTCCCACCGGCACTGGAGTTAGACCTGACTGTGGTCAGATGGTTCTGGATCTTAACCTAGTCAGGAGACTAACTGCCTTTGGCTGCCTTCCTCAGTTTCTGGTCAAACTGAAAATCTATGGCTGAAGAGAGCCAGGTCCATGGGTAGATGACCCATTCATTCTGGCTTCTCTGAGTATCTAGTACTGACTCATGACTGGCACATGATAAGCAATTCTCATGCTTGTTCTGATCACATAGAAACATAGGCATAGTGAGGGAAGGAAGCTTGCAGGCAGGGTGCCATGATGGTTAGCTTACATTGTCAACTTGACACAAATTAGAAGCATTTCTGAAGAGGATCTCAGTGGAGAATTGGGTGTGCCCATGAGCATATCTGTGGGTCATTATCTAATTAGGTTATTAATGTGTGATGACTCAGTCCACTGTGGGCAGCATTATTCCGTAGTCAGGGGACCTGAACTATATGGGTGGAGAACTCAGGCAGGACATGGCAAGCAAGGCAGCTTGCAAGCAAGTATGCCTGCGTGCATTAACTTTTCCCTCTTCTCTTGATTGTGGAAATAGTGTGAAATTGTGGAAAAAGTTCCTGCTTTGACTTTTCCTCAGTGATGGGCTGTCACCCTTCCTCTCTCTCTCTCTCTCTCTCTCTCTCTCTCTCTCTCTCTCTCTTTTGGTTTTTGAGACAGGGTTTCTCTGTGTAGCTTTAGAGCCTATCCTGGCACTCGCTCTGGAGACCAGGCTGGCCTTGAACTCACAGAGATCCACCTGCCTCTGACTCCCGAGTGCTGGGATTAAAGGCGCGTGCCACCAACGCCCGGCTTTAACCCTTCCTCTTCTAGGTTGCTTTTTCTCAGAGTATATTTTTAAACCTCAGCAATAGAAATGAAACTAGAAAGGGTGCCTTTCCTAGGAATGAGCCAGTGTGAGGGGTGTAGCCTGGCACCCTCTGTGGGTTGTTGACTTAGTGCCTCCATACTCCCCAGTCTCTGTGAGCTCCATGGGAACATTGGGAAGTGCACCTGCAAGCAGCTCCTCAAATAGAAATGGCTGAACTTTACATTATTTTTAAGGTTGGTGATGCAATAAATCATAGGTCTGGGGAGTGTTTGAGCCTGAAAGTTGAAGAGTTCTTAAAGTCTTCCTTCCTCAGAGAGGATAAAAGCTGCAGTTCTTTTGTGCAATAATGACAGACTGTCAGCATCTGTCTGTTTGCCTGACTCCCATTCACTGAATAAATGCTGGTAATTGCTAATTGCCTGGAGAAAACTGACTCACAACCCCAAAGTGCCTTGCATCTTGATGTTGCAGGCTCTCTGAGCTGGTTTCATGTCTAAATCAAGGGATGTCTTGTTGGAGTCTTGCCTTCTCAACTGTTCTGGGGTTCGATTAATTCAAGTGAGATTTCTCTCAATGACACCTCCCTGGGAACCTTGGGGAGGCCTATGCATTGTATCTTTCCTTACATACACAATAAAGAAGCAATATACATTTGATAAAATTTCTCAAAAGTTGGATGTTTGCTAGAGGTTGATTGAAGTGGTTACTCACACTTGCCAGAATCCCTAAGTGTTTTTCTCTCTGATTTCTTCTCTGAAAATATATTAGCTATCATGGATTTATGGTTGCATAAGCAGCAGCCACAGAAATTCCTTTTTTACTTAAAGATAATTGTGAACTTGATACAGAACCCTCAGGGCCCACACATGAGAGGGTTTTCTGGCATGTTGGTCACATGAGTGAAGATGGGAGTGTGACCAAGGCACCACTCAATAGGCCACTGATATTGATTATCTAGTTCCTGTGACATGGCACTAGGGGAGTTTTCTTTTGGTGGAGGTGGGTGGATACTTACTTTTTGCTTGGTTTCCTCTTCTACCCTTCCACCACAGACAACATGTTGGAATCCTTTCTAATCAACAACACCCCATCCACACTTTATGATGTAGTATAGAAGGCAGCCTCAGATGCTGCCTCTGTCCAGTATGTTTATATTCACTGCTCTAGAGAATATTTCATATCACATTCTTTTAATTTTCATTCTCTGTCTTGAAGTGTTAGCATACTTCCTTTGAGTTTTCTCTTATAAAACATGCACTTCTTTTCAACAAGAATAGCCATAAATTACAGGCTCTCTTGGGGAAATTTTGAATGGTGTCCCCAGCTACCGACTTCATTCTTTGGGGGCTCCAGGTCTCTGCAAGGTTTGGGAAAGGCCTATACTTCAGGACCTCTGTCTCAAGTAGACCAGAGAGGCCAGTATTGCAATTGTTCAGCTCTGGCCATGGATTCTGTCACTAGGGAGAAGACAGAAGTAATAGCAGCTAAAGTTGCTCTTATGTAGACAGAAATCAAATGTATCAGGCATGGGTACATAGCCTTACTAACAGGAGGGAAAATATGGCTCTCTTATACATCCTGTTATCATAACTTATTTTGTCTTCGCAAATGATATCTCCAATTAATTGTATGCAATGAAAAAGGAAACAGTAAAAAAAAAAAAAAACTTTTATCAAGACATGGGAAATGGTCCAAGATTTGCCTGTCCACAGGTCTGCCCCTGGGAGGCCTATGACCCCATTACAAATGCTGGATAAATAAAGGCCGAAGTTTTCTCTTCCCAACATGAACTCTTGTTTCAACAAGCCATTTCTATCACCTATTTTTGACAACTGGGTTAGCTCTTCTTCTCATTTTCACTTCTTGAATAGTGTTTCTCTTTGACTCTACCCTGAAAATGCACATGAATTTTTAAATAATCTCCTTTAGCTGGCCAGTTTCCGGAAAAATGTTTCTTCAGGGTGACCTGATTATTCCTGCTATCTGGGTCAGCAGTTTGGGGAGGGAGCTTCTGAGTCATGGCTAATATCTTTTAACATGTTGTTGTCTTGAATATGATTTGTAATTCTTGGTATGTCACTGGGTGTGTTACATCTCCAGCGTTTTCAATGCCTAGAATGCCACCTTTCTCAGCTATTCCTTGAGAGAGTAGGAATGTTCCAGCAGCTGAGGGTGGGTTATTCAGGGACGTTGTAACTGCTGCAATCATCAGGTATACCATGTAGGTTTGAGCTCTTTTGTTCTGGATAACACTCACACACAAAGACTTGGATTGAATGTTGGTACATTAGAAGGGACACCATGTTAACAAAGTCGACTATCCCATGAGGCTATTTCCCAATCCTTTGCATGAAACAACTCTGCTTCAGAATTTTGTAAAGGGTAGCTCATTCCTAGTCTTGGGGTAACAACATAACTCTGTTTTCAGTATGTATCTGAGCAGAATTAAGTGATGTATCTCTATTCTACATCTATACATGCACACAGTTATATATACACATGTGTATCTATGTATATCTCCAGTGAGAAAATATAAAGAACTATAAGCCAGTTGAGCATGATACACAACCTAGTAAAGATTAGATAAAATATTTATATAGGCATGTTATATAAAGGAAGTATTTAAATGTTTTTAAGGAAATGATAAGTATCTTATCATAATTTCTTTCAACCATGACTTTCCCAGATTGCAGGTGGAAAAGGAAATTAGCACAATGACTTTAAGGAACCATTGGGAATTATATACCAAATTGTTTTGTGCTGAAATACACACCTATGATCTCTGGGGAAAGTAGGGCATTCATTGCTATGTCCTTGAAATGCCCTTCTCCATACCCAAGATCCTTGTCAAGTAAAGGACTATGAGAACAGGTCAAGACCGGAATATGCAGATAAACTCAACCTACTCTCCATACATACCAGAAATCAAGGCATCAGTGTTGTCTGCAAGGGCAATATGCTTTTCGGCACCTATGCTAGGTCATTGGCTCTTTGGAAGCTGGTAGTGAAAGGGCGAAATGAGCTGATGATGGACTGTTTAGGCAGTTTAGCTTACAAAACTCCTTCCTCTATAGGAAACAGTCCAGGACTGAGCACTGTGGGGAGAATAGGTGCTGTTTGTTCAACTAGCCACCACTGGGGAACTTTCTGAGGTGTGCCATTGGCCACATACAGTTTCATGGACCTTCTGAATAGCAGTAGTGTTACTACATGCGTGTGCCTCATGGATTTTCCTTATTAGCTTTTCTTCTTTTAAACCGTGTCTCAGCATGTTGTTTTTAGTCTTCTACAACCTGTTTTAATGCCCTATTACGCTATGGACATACCAATACTCAGGGAAATGGTTGTCTCATGTGAACCAGATGTGTACATATGAGGGTTGCTTATGGTCTAAGACTGGGAGCAGCTTAGGTGTCTATTGTGATATATTTTCTATAAGTATGAAGGCTGCTGGAGGTAATGGGAAGAATGGGTCCCTAACTGTTAGGGAATGGACATCATTAAAGCTTTGTCTGGGCAGTAGAAGAGTAATGAAAGCCTGTGTCAGGAAGCTGCATCTGGTGGTGGTCTATAGAATTCACACAGGAACAGCTAACAGTCTCTGTAAATAAAAAAATGAAGTTATTCAGATATTAAAGTAGTTTATTTTCTCACTAAATGTACAGGCATGGCGAGATCCTTCCCACTCAAAATAACACCTAACCAGTAAATGTGCCCTCCGCTTCACCTATTGAAATCCTTATTTCTTACAAAGAACTTCATTGCTTAATGTCTATCAATAGCATGCTTATTTTTGGAAAGCATGTTAGAAATGACTTTAGTGATTCATATTTCCAACTCTGTAGTTTACAACAGAGAAATTTTGTTGCTGTTTTGCTATTTGACTTGATTGATAATTTCATCTAATAAAACTATACTTGTTGAGGTTTGGGGCTAGTCTGATTCTAAAATAAGAAGCTGTGACGATAACATCCTACTTCTGTCATTTCTTTGAGTACCAAAGTTAATATTGTTTAATTTTTTTGGTTATTTTATTAATTAATATACAATTAGTATAATCCTTTAGCTTAAGCCTACTTTACAACATTTATCTGGAGAATATACAATACATTATTTGTGTGTGTGTGTGTGTGTGTGTGTGTGTGTGTGTGTGTGTGTGCACATTTCTTGTATGTGGGAACCTGTGTGTACATAGACATGTATGCATGTGGAGGTCAGAAACCAACTTGGTTATAATTCCTCAGGTGATGTCTACCTTATTTTTCAAGACAAGGTCTTTTACTAGGACCTAGATCTCATGATTAGGGTAGGAAGACTGGTTAGTGTTCTGTGGGGATCTGCAAATCTTCACCTCCCTAACTCAGGAATTGCAAGTGCATGCCATCATACTTGGCTTTTATTTATTTATTTATTTATTTATTTATTTACATGGGTGCTGGAGATTGAACTCAGGTTATCATAAGACAAATAACTTCAAACATGCCTGTTATCATGTGAGAACAAAAAAAGACAAATTATATTAGCTTTACTAGTAGGTTTTCTTTATTAGTCATAGATAATCATACATTACATGCAAGAAAAGTCACAATACAGCCCAAAATGTTTATGGATTCTGGCACATCAAGAGTAACACTGTGCAAGAGTTTGCATGTTGTTTTGCACACAACTTCCATTAAACAGTCAAATAGGAATGCTGCAAAAAGAATTCGGCAATGTTCTTAATGCTTGATATACTAGTCAATACTTTGATCTGTATAGGAGTCACTGTGATGTCTCAGATAATTTTTGGAAAAGCTACATTTGATCATCTTTTCCTACCTGGAAATACACACGAAGTACGGAATGATAGCTTAGTCTTTTCTGCAGGTGAGGGTGTTTATTTTGTAATAACAACATTATTGTAGGTCCAGCATAACAATGTAAACAAATAAGCAAACATTAAAGGAAGGACTCTCAGGAAAGAATGCTGCATGCCTTTGACCATTCCTCTGTAAACCATCACAGCAAACCGTGTGTGTGTGGGGGTGGGTGGGGGGTGGGTGGGTGCACACATGTATGTGTGTGTGTGTGTTTGCAGGGAGGGAGATTGTTAAAAAGAACCCAGCTAGACAGCATGCTGTGTTCATTGCTGTGCCCATGGATTTCACACACAGTTTTGGAAGATATGATTGTGGTTTCATTTACATGGATATAAAAATCTGCAAAGCATGAACTCTATCACACTTCTGTTTGTGTGTGTGTGTGTGCTACTTGCTGGCGTTTCTCCATAAATTAAAATGTTCTATTATTATAGAATCTGACCTCATATGCTGGGATTCCAGATTCATTTCACCTCTGAATTTGAGGAAAGGAGTCAGTTCCAGTCTTCTTTCATACCCCAGAGAGCAAGGAAGAGATGAATGGGTGGGAGGCTCGATGCTCTAATTAGAGTAGACTCAATGCTATGGTCCAAAGAAGGGTACTCTGCCTCCATTTCTGCAGCTGGAGAGAAATGCAGCTCCCAGGTGATGATCTACTTAAAATATTTGAACTTAACTACATGAGAATCTAACCAGATTCATTACTATATTTTGATGCTTTTTTTTTTCTCCTCTGAAGCATTATGGGTTATCTTTAAACACTGCCATTGGTTACCAGAATTTCAAATGTAATTAAAACTAGGAAATACAACTTTTTTCTTTTTTCTAGCAGAAATTGTCTTTGAATATCAAGATTGCACTGTGGTTGTTATTAAAAATTTAATGACAAGCAACACACCTGGTGTTTAGACTTAAGCTTTTCCTCAAAAAAGAAAACTTGTTTATTTGTTGCATTTTATAGCTGTTGTTCAATGCATTTTTAGAAGATCCATTTGCAAACTTATTTACTTATATTCCATGTGACATAATGAGATGAAAACAAGACCATTGCACATTTCAAATTGTAACTACTAATTAGGTGAAAAGCTCAGGGAATGTGTTGCTGAGTGGAAATCGTCATTTCATCTTTTGACTCTAATTAAATTAAAATATTACTACCTGTTCATATATTTCTTTTATTTTAATAGATATGTTCCTAAAGACATGTAGAGTTCCTTATAATGGCATTGCTAGCATTATAATCCTTATATAATTGCCATGTAATAGGGATATATATGTATATACACATATATTAATATTTCTAACAGTTCTGGTTAGTTTTTGTGATTGATTTTCTCAGTGTGCAGTAAAATGCAAATTGTATTTCTCTGTGTGGGAATCTTCAGCATTACATGATGCTGACATGAAGTTGTTATGCTTTAAAATATTATAAAAGGCAGAACTAGGTCTAAGCTCCTCTGTTCTTTTAACATGACAGAGCCATGCTGACTTTTGTATAGAGAGCCGATCTAACATTATTTTCCTAACTTTCTCTACAGAGATGTCCAAATACCAAGCAAATGTGAGCCAGAAAGATCACTTCTGACTTAAAATTTATGTCAGAGATAGCCCAACCACTCCCTGGCAGTTGCCACTCACTGGCCTCTTTTCTCTTCTTTAGTTCTGCAAGTAGCTCTTCTCTTCATGGTGTCTGTGGTTGCTGGCTTCCGGCTGACTCTGAGAAGCCAGGCTAGTCAGAAAATAGCCAACAGGATATTTCCTCTGTCTTTAGAATCAATAAGAGAACAGTAACTTAATTGATCTCTCAATTGTTTACTTGAAGCTACAGTCTTGCCATTAGAACATCAGTGCTCCACAAGAGAGACACCCATTTCTATAAACACACCCATGCTGTCTTTTTGTACAGATTGGAATGATGTGTGGTCCCAGTGGCTAGATTTCACTGGGATTTGTTGTATTGAACATTGTAGGGATGGAACATCCACTACTGGGAATTATTTTGTATAATTTGGTTTACAGATTATTGAAAATATTTGATTGGGAGGAAGGCATTCATTATAAAGGTGACTAGGCATGTGTCATTGGGATTAATGCCATTTTCATTTGGTTCCTTCAATAAGTGGATAGATTTTATAAAACAAACAAACAAAAAAACAAAACAAAAAAGTCCCAACTAGAAACAACCTGGTAGCTCTTGCCAGTAACCCTGGAACTCAGGAGACTGCGGCAGAAAGATTGCCAAGAGTTCAAGGTTAGCTTAGGATATAGAGTGAGCATCAGAATGATGTGGAATATAGAGTGAGACCCTATCTCAAAAAAACAGACAGAATAAAATAACAACAACAACGACAAACAAAAGCTCTCCCTAACAAACAACAAACAAAACCCAACAAACAAAATCTAAAGCCACTGACAGTTCTTCAGGTTAATTCAGAATTTTCTTATTTTGCTCCAGTTCATGTCTAAGTTGAGTGATTGAGTCACAGACAAAGGGGACTCTGAGAACACTTGTCAGGTTACTATCAGCAGTGCTGAGATTATAAATCCCTAAAATAACCTGTCACTTGAATTTAATTTGTATAGATTCAGTAGCTTGCATGGAAAGAACCAGCTGGGTAGGAGGCATGTTGAGTTTCTCTATTCCCCTGAGAAATAAAGGCCCAGAATTTCCATAGACAAATGAGTTGTGAGTTAATACAGCCCAATCAGCAGCAGCTCCCCACCGAGTAAGAACAGGGGTGAGCCTGGGGGCAGCAGGGAACAAATTGTATCATAGCTCTAGAGAGTAACAAGAGGCCTTGTTATTTTCAGGTTTTCTGTATGGACCCCTGCAGAAGGAGGAGCCAGCAATGGGAATCAATTTTGCCACCTGCAGAGATTCAGGAGAACAAGAACCAGCTGATTGGGTTCTGGGTTGGGAGGATGGACATCGGACATTAAATGCTAAATGGTTCTATATTTAACATGATAGAGCCCAGCAAGCCATTAATAGACTCAGTGAAAGGGAGTGGCCAGCCAAGAAGTCAGGCTGGGAGCTCAAGACTGTCAGTAGGAAGTGCTGATAGGGGGCATTACAAAAGGAAACCCACCTAGGACGGAAGGCAGAGGGGGAGATGGTGGGTGATGTTCTATGGAGAATGCATCTGGGTAATAACATATGTTTCAGGCAGAAATGAAAGATGCTGAACACAACAAAAGATGAACTATAATGACAAGCAACATATCCCCCAGTCAGAAAATAAGCAATCAAATAACAACAACCTAAATGTCTTAGAAAGTGAGCCAAGGAGGACCCAGGTTTCACAAACACTTGTGGGACATTTTGGGCACATTTGTCCTCAACAGGACCTTCTGTCTTTTGAATGCGTCTGGTAGAATCCTAAGAGGATAAATCCACTCATTTTAAAGTATGAATGCATTTTATCCACAGCAAAGGAAAAGTCACAAGCTATTCTAAAAGAAAGAACAGAATCCAACACTCCATCTCAACACTGTACTCTAGAAAGAAAACCAATGCAAATGGCACATTCTTGTTCCAGGACCCTAAGAATTCCAGTGTCACTCAAGATCCAGCAGGATCTATGGGCTCACCTCTTCCTGGAAATCTTTGGTGGGTGTACTGAGGACTGGCCACCTGCACTGAGCTTTCCTGAGGATGCTGGCAGCCAAACTGAACCTATCTAGGCACCTGTAACCTAGAGGAGATAGGCACTGAATTTGAGACTTGGTTGTTTGGTGGGTGGTCACACCAAAGTGTCTCTGCAGACTAGGTGCTCATCTCCAGATGGAGCCCGGGCACAGAAAGCATCACACACTGGATTCAAGCATTGTGAGGTATCACAGTGTTTCTGCTCTCTTTGAAATGGAGAAAATCCCAGAGTCCTCTGCTTTGACATGTTTGAGAAATCATATCCTCAAAGTCAAGCAAACATAACCTCTGCCTTCTCTCTGGTATGCGTTTGTTAAAATGTGCTTAGATCACCCAGCTTACTGCTGCTGTTTTGTGTATGTGATTCTGTTCAGTTCCGAACAGATTCTTAGGGAAATCACTACGGCCTTCATTTCTTCCCTTTCTCTTTTTGCGGCTTCCTCAGCATACACTACTTCTCTCTGAGTTTCCATTTGGCATTTGGTAACTTTGTATTCATGGAAAATTTCCCGACATTAGTTGATAATGCCAATTAAATAAAACATGTTCATGTTTGAAGCCAAACAACAGAAGTTTCTTTCAAGAGGTTTGAAAGGAAATGGAATATCACAGCCTGCTTTGGAGACTAAGATTTTTTGTTTTTGTTTTTCTAAATCAAGTCGAGAGGTAGGAAGAAGGAACTCATAGACAGCCGTTAAGCACACTCTTCCTGAAAGATATTTTTGGCTGCTAAATACTCCTATTATGGAACATGTGACAATGTTGGGATAAAAATGTGCTCCCTCTCTCCAAAAGGGCTTCTGTTCTACCTCTGTGAAATCACAAAAGAGACATGCATTTTTGACATAAGAGATGCATGGACTGCTGAAAGCCTAATGTCATTAGGGGGATTTTGAGTCCATCTTAGATTTCATGAGTGTGCCATGAAAAACACTGTTCGCCACAGCTCTGGATGGCAGCTGCTCATTGAGAGAAGCAAACCACTTCCTGTGAGATAGAATCCATGTTGCTATTCTTTTAGAACCAAAAATGATAAAGTGTCATTTGATCATTAGAAATATATCTGTATTTATGTTGGAACAGATAGGAGCATTCTGGCTAACACTGGGTGGTTTAGATGAATGAAAGAGTGGCATTATGTTTGTAGTGTACCAACACAGTTTGTTTTTGGTTCTTCTTCTTCCATGTGTGTGTACCCATAGGCTGAAGCAGGAGGATCCTAAGTTGAAGGCCAGCTGGGGTTACACTGTGAGGTGGAGGACAACTTAGCCTATGAGCCTGTCTTGGGAAGAAGTGAGTAATAAGAAAGGAAAAGAAAGAGGGTGGGTGTGGGTGGGCTGACGCTGTATCCTGTCAGATAACATCCAATGAACACTGGGTAAGTCAGAAAACATTGAAAGGAAATATACCTATTATGTGTGAGATGCTTCTAGACGCTGGGTACATTTTCTGAGGAAGAGCCATTTTTTTTTCAGGATTCTTCTCATTGCACACTTAATATAGGTTTAATAACAGACTTTATGAGATCACTTTGTGCTTCCTCTAAGCTGGTACTGATAAGTTTAATAAGTCTGTACTTGTGGCTGCACTTCTATGTCACACAGAGGAAGGCAGGGGGTTACTGCTTTCTCCTGCTGTGTCCCACCAAGGGTCCAGCCACCACACCCACTTTTTATAGTTCCAGTTTTAAGATTCAGGCATCTGCTGTTTGCAATGTAGAGTGCCTAAGACACAGTCATGCTGGTTAGATGAAACAGGACTCCTGCTTCCACTACGAAATGCCATGACCATCTTCACACACTGTACACAAGAAGTTGTTGGCACCTGCACTTGCTCACTCCCTGAATGGTGGGCCATCCCATAATTTCTGGAACTTTTTATGACAGTGTGGAATATATGACTGTAGGATGAAACTATTTGAGTTTCATCTCCAGTATAGATATCGCAAACTTGGATCATCTTCATGTGCTCCTACCCTAAGTTTTAGTCCAGAGGCCTTAGATACAGTCTGTATACCTATTCTCCGAGTCATATCTAAGCAGGGAAAAAAGATGTGTTCGTGTTATCCCAAAGGTGGATATGTGCAGTGAAGCTCCTACACTTCCCACAGTCACTGTTTTGTTTGTTTCAATATTGATAGTTTTCATTTATAATAGAAAACATTTAATATAGGACAGGCCAATTTTTTTTAAAAAACATCGTATAATTTAATCCTGATATTTCTTTTTGTTTATCATTTTCTTAACTTTAGATCACAATAGAAAATTAACTCCGCCAGACTGAGGGTTCTCACTTCTCTGTGTGAGTTGCAAGTTAGTTCTAGCATACAGGCACTGAAAGTGGCTTTCCATAAAAACTCCTGGCTTTAGAATGCATTTTTAAAATGAACCTTTCATTGTGTGTTTTTTGGAGAATCTAAGAGATGACATGGAAGAGCCATGTGCACACATATATGATGTCTGTAGAAAAAAAAATCATGGATCAAGTCCAAATTGCTCTCAGCCACATGCCAGATAACTCACACCAAGAGTGACTCATTATACAGAAACAATGACAACTGAAAAGCCCTGTGAGCAGAGACAACACTGTGTCACCCCTTGAGAGAACTTGTGTCAACTAGCATACTGGAAGCAAGAATGTTCTTCCTCAGTACTTACACAGAGATGTTTCATTCTCCCTAATGAGTCTCACTTGCATTACCCATTTTAAAATTCCGAATCTTTTTAAGATTTTGGTTTTAATTACTTTTACCAGAAAATGTAAAAACTGCAGCACAGTACCCATGTAGCATCTGAGAAATGGATGTTACTAGAGGCATCATTGGAAGGAAACATTTTTTCCTCCTCTAATGGATAGATACATGGCTGGGTCCATGTAATTATAGCCAATCAGATCTGAGACAGTAAATCAGGTGTTCTGATCTCTGACAGTTGTCTTCCAGAAACTGTGGGGAATATTTGTGTCTTATTGGACAGATGAAGGGATGCATATTTTACAGTGTATCTGCCAGCTGCATGCACAGTCTGGAACCCTGTGGTGGGTGGGAGAACCAGGGCTCTTGTTTTCTACTTCTATCTCCATAGAAGATGACAAAAGACTCAATTTGTTTAACCAGTGCTGACAAGTTCAAAGTAGAGAACTCACTTGCATGGGCCATCTGACTTAGCCATTCTTCCAGATCTAAAAATAGGAGATTGCCAAATCTCAACTGCATGTCATGTCCATGAAAACTAGTCAGACAGGGCTTTTCTTAGAGATGCTACATCGAAGAGTGACATCTTATCAAGGAAATCTTGATATTTATCCAAGAGCAAAAAAGATGAATATAATGATTATGACATTGCAATAAATGCAAATCTTTAGGGAAAGTGGTTTGGGATATTGCTAACATTTCATGTTTGAGTAACTACATAGAATTGATAAACAGATCACATATTTTTCTATATGGTTGTTTGAGTCTGTCTTGTAATTATGTTTATTGGGTTCATATTTTTAAAAAATGCTTACACTTTCCTGGCACCCAGTGTTAACATCTGTTGTTTTATCATGCTGATTTAGAGGGCATCCAAGAAAATAACATAGAACAGAGCATGCAGTGGAGAAATTACAGAGAAATGAAGACAGCAAAACTCTTGGCTTCCTGCTTGGATGGCATGATTTCACTGGGTAACTTTGTGAACACTTGGAGGACAGCAAGGGAGTTAGGAAGGACCATCACCATATTATAACTCCCAGGAAGTCCTTTTAGTGTGAGATCAACCATTCTGCCATTCTGGGCTTCACATCCCTTCCATTTTCATTATGGAGCCAGGGGAGATGTCCTTTCAAACAACACAAAACCACGAAATGCAGGTGCCATCTATGTCTTAACCAGACAATGATTTCAAGGTGAACACTATAGGTCAAACATAATGTATTCCCTCACAGAAGACTAGAAAGACTGGGACTTTCCATAGAAGGTGACTGGGTCAGAGGTCAGAGGTAGCATTTACTTTATGGGTTACTGCAATGAATTTAACAACTGATGTTTTTTCTTCGATAAGGTCATAAGTATTTTCTTGAAAATAGAAATTCTACATATAGAAGGGTCATCTTTTATGATGACTCCAATAGAAATTCTACATATAGAAGAGTCATCTTCTATGGTGACCCCAATTCACATACCACAGAGTATTGTGGTTTACTGCATGTGTTTCTGGTGGTTCTGTACACGAGCTGGATTCAGTAGTATCATATAATCTCTTCTTCCGAGTGCTTGTTACAGTATGAGTGTCTCTCATGTGCAGAGTGAAGTAGCTAGAGAGGACAGACTTTGAATGATGCAGGATCAGGTGGTTTCCTAGGAAACCAGAGCCTCCTACACACCCCAACAGCAACCTGATTCCAAGAAGATGGTGGCTTCTAAGCTCAGCGAGATTCTGGATGGCCTGGGACCCAGTTAGGGCAATGGAGCTGTTTCTGCTTCCAGATTGTCTAGCTGAAAGAAGAGAAAGAACAAAGGCAGTGAGTACTTGGGGACTGGTCAGAGAACACATTTATGGTTATCTTCTGGTCAGAAGAACTGTGCTGAACACTGTCATGTGTATCTTCATCTGCAACCCATCTTTGTTAAGTGCTCAGACATTGATTAATATTTTAGTTATTATAAATGTCTCTTGGGTGATTATAAATGTTGGTATGTACATTGCTCATTATAAAGCTGTAACTGATGGTTTTTCTTGAAAATTTTTATTTATGTTTCTTTAGCTAGAATTTTACTCAGTACCCAGGCTGAGCTTAAATTCGAGATCCTCCTGCCTCAGCTTCTTGTGTGCTAGGATTGTAGAAATGTGCCATTAGGATAGACCTTAGAAAATGCATTTGAAATAAAACTTTCTTTTGCTACATTTACATTATCCTTTCCTATTGTGCCATTAATGACTGGACCAAAATATCAAAAAGAAATTGAATCACTTTCTTTTACAATTTATTTCTAGATGAAAACATTTTTCATTTTGGAACAGATTCTTAAAATATCTTTTTGTTTTCCTTTCAAGTAGTGGGTGTGGAGGACATCGCCATTCAACTCCCACCATGAAGCATGTCCATTGAGCAGCAACATGAATTCCTCTGGGTATGTGAGAATGTTGTGTGGCATTTTCAAATAAGCTAAGAGGATGATGAGACTGGAATGCCTTGCAATGAAGCAAGCTATTGTTTCTACTGTTGTAGCTGGTGAGGTATGAAGGTATCTGCATGGTAAGTATAAAGGGTTTCAAGGGATTTTACAAAAATTAGTGTGTTTGAGTAAGTTTCAAGCTTCAGGAAAGGTGCAGCAGTTGAATGGTACAAAAGATGTTTATTCACTGGTTTTACAGATGCATCTGCTAACAATCATCTCACAGGCTTTCTCCCCTTTTGTCTATGTGTGCACACGCATTCATACATAAGATTTTTTTAACCATTTAATGCCATGACAGTATGCATTTCCTAAGAATGAAGACCACTTCAGATTGATGTCATCATCAGGTGGCACAGCCCCTCATGGGCCAGAAGTCAATGAACACTGTTGCTGCATGTGTCAGAAGCCAGCCTTCCCTGTGATGACCATTTCTGTGACTTGTCACATAGGCAGCTGAGATGGTACAGGCATCTGACCACTGTGTTGGTGCTTCCTCTTGGTTATTGCTCCCTCATGTGCTGAGACTTCGGCTTTGGGTCTGCCAACTGTGACAGAGCCCACAGTGTGTGTAGTTGCCATCTGGCCTCTTTGCATTACTCTGTGGGATTCGTGGATACAGGAAGTGGTACCAACTTGCTCACGGTCTGTTGTTTGCTGCACTGTAATGAACTGAGTCGTATTATCTTCCTGCTGCAATCTGTAGAGAGACTGTGGCGAAGCCACCTGCTTGCTTAGTCATCTCCTTTGGAGTCTCGTTACTTTTTTGCCATCTTCTCAGAAGTTGGGATTCAGCCCCCAAAGTGATATAAGATTCAGGATGTCAAGGTAAGTAAAGAAAAGACAAAGGTTTGTGGTCTGTGTTCAGGCACATTTGGAAATTTTTTGTGGCTGGTAGAAATGTGGTACAGGAGGGAACAATGACTGGTACACCTCCGTCCTACTTCTAGATAAAAGCAAGTTGGGATAATAGATGGAGGCTGATGAGAGAGGGGTAAAATTTAACATGTGTTTATAGTTTCCACCTGGGGGTACATACTATGAATCCTATTGGGGATATGGAAACCTAAGTTGCAAGCAGAAACATCTGAAGGGCAGTATGTTTCCAGAGAGAGTGCTATGATACAAACCAGTATAGGGAAAGCCAGTATTGATAGGGAGACTAGGAATGCTTTGATTAATTGGATATGCACTGTGAGTTGTTGGCTTTCCATCATTGTGAAGACGAGTGGGCAAAGATTACACTTTAACAAGCCACAAGGAGCACACAGACTACCTCACACGAGACCCGATATTTAAGGAGTGTGACTATTATCAAGACAGATTCACTTCCTACAGTGAGGATGACTCTTGATGTCTACTCTGAATTTCTGTTTTAAACACTACCTATGACCAACATGAGATGACTTCTCCATATGATTCCATGGAGAAGATATTCAAAATGTCAAGTCTGGTAACACTCTCAACTCACTCAGTGCTGAATGGACAGACCCTCCCTTCCCAGGCATATAACTATTGAGTTTATAAAACTGCTCTTCCCTCTGAAAAGTCAAGTCCTCCACACAACTGTTCTTGCTAGATCTTACAATGATAATATGCTCCCTTAGGGCCATAAGCTGCCTAGGAGAAAGGTACCACTTTAAGTCATGGGACACCCCTGAAGTCCAAAAACAGCCCAGAATGGGAACATCCAATGCATCCACAAACACCCAAGGCCAGTTGGGTGTGCCCATGAAGACTGAGATAACTAAATAAGAGTCAATTTGGACAAGCACCAGAGAGAAGCACAGTCCAATCATCGCACCATGACCCCCATTCTCTGAAAAAAAAGGAAGATGGCTGTCACAGGTTAAAGCCTTGCTTCTATGGGACACGATTCCCTTGTGGAGATCATCAGAAGAGCTAGGGAAGCATTTGTGGCTGTTTTAGAGCAATTGCTTCTTTATAGCCCTTTTTTTGATGACCTCGGGACACCAGAGGACTCATTCAGTGAAATGTACAATGGAGACAGGCAAGAGGGGTTGGAGTGAGGATGAACCTCTATCTCTTTTTGAAATAAACCTGATCACTAAGCACTTGTGGGGCTAGTGTCATACATTTCATCAGACAGTCTTTAAATAGTGTGATAGGACATGGAGTAATTGTGAACATGAATGAGGCTGATTGGACCCCTTGCTTGGCACCACAATCTATTTCTACTGATAATGGACATGCTTGTCTCATGAATGCTTGCAATGTTCAAGCAGAGAGACTTTTCTCTTCTGTAAGAACCATTTGTAGAGAGCTGACCATGGGAGATGTGTGAGGAAGTCATAGCTCATCTTCTGGTTCTCTTCTATGTTCTAAAAGGAAACAATTTAGAATCTCTAGGAAGAGAATAGGAAACCACAGCCTTGATGAAAGAATGCTAACCCGACAAGACTAAGGAAAAATGCAAATCTCCATATAATCACTCTGTGTGGCCAGTGACAAAAGTTAATGGGATCTGGAGGTTTAGAGTGGATGGTCCCCAACTGAATTCAGTTAATGCGATAGCACTGGCTGCCATAGCCCTGGGCACTGTGATTGTAAATGAATCAACTGGCTGTGACAGCACATGCTATGCCACATTGGATGTCTGTCTTAGTTACTTTTCTAGTGCCACGAAGAGACCATGGCAACTTATAAAAGGAAGCATTTATTGGGAGTTTGGTTATAGTTTCAGAGGGTTAGTTCATGACCATCATGGCAGGAAGCATGGCAATAGGCAGTTAGGCATGCCACTGGAGCAGTATCCGAGAGCTTAATTTGGTCTACAAGCAGGAGGCAGAGAGAGACAGAGACATAGACACACAGAGAGACAGAGACAGAGAGAAACAGAGACAGAGAGAGACAGGGCTTTTGTAGCCTCAAAGTCCACATCAGGGAGATACCTCTTCCAAGGCAACATCTTATAATCCTTCCTCTAAAACAACTCTATCAACCAGGGACCAAGCATTCAAATATATGGGGGCTGTTCTTATTCAAACCAACACAACTTCCATCTTGTATTTTTCTCAATCCTATTAACCACCAAAGATGATTCTTTTCCTACCCAAGACTCCAAATCATGTTATTGTGCAGTCAAAGCACTAGAGTTACAGACAATTGTGAGTCACTCCATGTGCGTGCTTGGAACTGAGAGCAGTGAGTACCTGGTCTTAGTCATTCAGCCATCTCTCCAGCCCCTGAAGTACAGTTTGGATTCTCCTGCTATTTGCCACCTTATTGGAGAATCAAAACACAGGCCAATCCCATTTACCAAAACCTGAGCTGGAACCATTACATTGACGATTTTGTGTTCATAGGCTGCTGATAAATGGTCTTGGGAAGCTCATTAGCCTTGATAAGACACAACAATCAACCATTTATGTCAGAGACCTTAGAATAAATATGGTCCAATCCTAGAGACATCAATGAAATCATTCCTAACCTTGGCTTGCCACTATCAGAAGGGAAGCCTGGCACTGAAAGGGACTGTTCAGGTGTTATCTGTGTATCCATTCTGTTGAATTAAATGGGAGTTTGATCAAATTTGGCTGGAAACTTAAGTAGCAGCTGGCACTGGAAGCTATCCCAATAGATCAGCCAGAAGCCTCTTTTGAATTTCAGGTCTCTGGGAATGGAGTCAGCCTCTAGCCAACAATACCCCTTGGGATTGTAAACCAATATGCCCTGACTCCTGACTCTAACTACTTCATCTCTGGAAGGAACACCTTAGACCCTGGAGGTACAGGGAGGACATAATAACATTCCTGTTATCTCACAGCTTCAGGCCGGCCGAACAAACTCATGACTCACCAGAAATAAGCAGTGGCCTGCCAAGTGTGCTGTCACTGCTTTTACCACCTCTGTCCACCTGCTGTGGGAGCAGAAGAACTGCTGTTGGCAGACTTGGCCCTAAATGATCCTGCTGTGTCTGATGTTATTAGAGGCAGCTCTAGACAGTGAGTCCCTCTTGTATGTGAACTCACAGAGAGTTATATTTGTTATGCTCAGGACCATTCTTACGCCTCTCTTGACAACTGAGTATATATATGTATATATATTCCCTGGATATATAAATATATATATATATATATATATATATATATATATATTGTATAGTGCCTAGACTACAGCCACTGGGTGACTGTGGCCATCTGGCTCAACCAAACAAATACAATGACCATCAAAATCAAGTTTATCAGTGGAGCCTGAGAAGGGTAACCCCACCCCATTCTGTTGTATGTTTATACAAAAGGCAGAGAAATCCATATGGTTTCTCTCTCAGGGCAAGATTGCTCTTGGGCTCATTAATTTTTGTGTATATGTCCTTGCATGTAGAAGGCAAGTCAACATGTGTTAGCTTCCTCTGTTGTTCTCGGCCTTATTTTTGAGACATTGAATCCTCAAATTGAATCCTAAGTTCAATGATTTGATTAAACTGGCCGGCTGGCTGTTCCCTATCCCCAGTGCTAGGGTTGCAGATGTTCCCTGCTGGGCCTGGCTTTTATAGGGGTGCTGGGATCCAAACTCATGTCCTCATGTTTGTCTAGCAAGCACTTTATGTATTAAACTGTCTCCTCAGACCCAAGCTCATTTTTAATGATCAGTGGTGATGTTACACTCTGTGGATTTTTTTCTGAGACCCTAGGTAGAGAATACCTATCATTGTGAGGACTGTCCCATTCTAGAGACAACTCAGAAATCTATCTTTCATGCTACAGACTGTAGACAATGAGAAAGAAAGAACCACAGAAATGAATAGTTGCAGCCCAGTCAGCAGGCTCTGATGGTAGATGGGTCTCTTATTGGCCTTAACCCATAGTCTGGCTGAACAGGGTGGAGAGCTGATACGGCTTCCAAATGCTTTTTTGTTTGTTTGTTTGCTTTTTGGATTAGTACCCACAGCATGTTGGCACAATGTATACAAACTGTTATTCTTTTGCTTAAATTAGAAATGAAGAAGAGGCGAAAGATGAGACATGAGACTATTAACCAGTTTATTATAGGCCCGGCAGAGTAGAGAGAGTAAGAGAGAAGAGAAACAAAGTTAATGGCTGACTGCCATGTGCCACAGAGAGGAGTGAAGGGAGGAAGAAAGAAGAGGCAGAGAGAAGAGAGGAGCAAAGCAGGGAAGTTGGAACTTTTAAAGGGAAGGCTGTGCATGTGCACTGAGGTTCCACACATGTGTAGAGTCCTCATGCAGGTCGTAATGCATGACAGGTGACATAGCATGTCCCTGTGAGTGCCCCGACTGTTGTCAGAGGTCAGTGTCTGTCTCTTAAAGAGGTAGAGCGGATCAGCATTAAAGCCTGAACCTTTGACAAACTATGAGTAAGGAAGCTAAGTGACTATCTGAAATTAAGCCTATTCGTCTTCTCTGGGATGTAGCTCAATCTGCCTAGTGTGCTGTATAGTACACAGTTAAGTTCATTACCACCCATAAACCTCATCCTGTGGATGACATTCTGTTGGCAGTAATTCTGATCAAGTGTTGATTGAAATAAATGGGGACAGACCTGTCTGAGCATTTACAACTATCCAATCTCAGTTGTTGATGGAGTCATATGATCAAGTGAGCATGTCAGCCTTAGAAGATGGCAGATTGTCAGGTGGATTTGGGGGAGGTGCAGTGTTGGGAGCTGCAGAGTACCGCGCCTAAAAGATGGCGCCGGTTTCCGACGTCCGCCAGCCCGACAGCGAGTGCTCTCTGTGGTAAACTCCTTATTAGGAGAGAGGCCACGTATCCTTCTAAATATGCTTGGTGACAACCTATCCTAGCGTGCCACCTGGGCGTAGATGATTGGTAGTTGCTGGATATATTAAGCCCCACCTTCCTGGGTTTGGGGCCACTCCCTGTAAAGCAAGGTTCCCGAGTAAAACTGTGAGAAGAAGATTCCTCGGTGTTGCTTCATTCTTGCTGGTCAAGGGTGGTCGAGACAGTGCAGTACCCTAAGCATCTCTGGAAGTCTTTGCTTACTGTGTGAGGCTGCAAATCCTGGTGATTCTGAGTGGTGACAGCTAGTCACATAGTTTAGAACCATCACTGCCAAACAACACGAGGATTACAACAGGATAGATTTGTGATGCTTGTTCTCGGGGAAGGAAGATCAGGCTATTTTTTACTTGCTACAAAATATGTAGATCCTGATGCTCTGGGATCCCAAGCTGCGGTGCAGCTCACCATGTGTGCCAGTGGTCTGGTCTTACTGTGTTATATAGTGAGACACAGGGAAAGGGGACTGCTCTACCATGCTGGTGGCTCTGTTGTCTTCTCTGTATCTATTCTTATCCTTGGATCTGTGGAAAGCTCTTGCTGAGACATCACCATCAGAACTCTATAGCTGAGCTTCTTTCTGACAAGAAGGACCTTGCAGTCACACACGCCCATGGAACTGGCAGTTGGTGTAAAATACCATCCTTAGATCCACACATTAGTGGCATAGATATAATTCTCTCTAACTTTTCCAGGAAGTCAACTAGAAAATCCCATTCAGCTCTGTTTCACTCTATTTAAAAAATAAAATGTTTGAAAAGCTTTTAGGCTTCAAGGTGAAGCTTATCTAAGGAAGTTTAGTTCCTCTCTATATAAAGGTTGATGCATTTCCCATAGTTTTAGGGCTGGAGAAAATGTGAGAGATTGTTTCTCAGATTTGTCAATGTACACAAAGAAATACACTCTTGAGAAGGGAAAGGATGTACCCATATGCATTGGATAAAAACGTTGATCTGATATTTGATTTTGCAGCCGTCTTCTGCTCTTCACTTACTCTTCACTATTTGCAAAGCCGTCTAAAGTTGCAACCAAAGCCAGTAACCAAGTCAGTTACTTTGGAAGCTGATCAGTGTTTGCCCGTAATAGACTTCTAAAACTCCATTCATTAGAGAAATCATAAAAACAGAGTCACACAAAAACCATTTGGAGTGGATGACTCATAGGCAAAGATCTCAGTGTTCCTAAGTAACAGGAGCCCATCCTTTTTTCGAGGCTCATTGCCTGAGTCAGGCATAGTGGGATTTCAGCTTATTTCTGATTGTACAGTATAGGTTTCTATCAGATATGGGGACAAGAAGCTTCACATTGTATTTCAAAAGCACATTGATGCAGATAGGCTATGCACAGAACATTCCACTCCATGAAAAGTTTATATGTGATGCATCTTTCCTCTAAATTCCCTAGATTCACTTTCACTACCACTCATTCCCCGCTGGGTTTAATGCAGCATGGGGCAAGAAAATTGTTTAAGCACCTCTGTCTGTCTGTCTGTCTGTCTGTCTGTCTGTCTGTCTGTCTGTCTGTCTTTGTCTGTGTATGTGGAGCTCAGAGGACAACTTTCGGTGTCATTCCTCAGGTGCTGTCCATTGTTCCTTGAGGCAGAGTCTCCCAGGGAATCTCAAGTCTACCTATTAGGTCAGCATGGATGGCTAGCAATTCCCAGGGACCCATCTGGCCACTTTTCCAGAATGCACATCTTCATGTCCAGCCTTTTTGCCTGGGTTCTGGGGTCTGAACTTGGGTCTTCATGCTTGCAAGGTAAGCACATTGCCAACTGCATGGTTTTCCCAATATTTGTTATGAAATTTCTAATAGTCACTGATACAGAGGGGTAAAAAAATCCAGTAGCATTTTTAACCAAATGTGGTAAAGCAGTGGAGGAGAATCTAGGAGGTCAGTGGATCCACACATGATATTCTAGATGCTTCCTCCTGTTTTTAATGTGGAGTAAATTTTGTCCTGTACGGTGCACCTTTTCGGCGGTGGGAAAAAGCTTAAGTGATGGCTTTTGTTCACTGAGAGAAGCTGGCCCCAGACTCTGAATGATGACATCAACTAATGATGACATCAACTAGGGCAAATGAGGTCAGTGACATTCTGGTCACAAAGAGGTTCCTTCAACAGCCACCAGCACACAATGTACTCAGACTAGGGGTTGTCAGTGGGGTTGGCACTAGAAGCATGGCACCTGGTTTCCATGCTTGCCTTTGCCATAAGGAGACATAACATCTTTGGCATGCTTCTCCAAGCTCTGTGTACATGTCTTTTCAAAATAAACCTATTTTCCACAAAGATATTGTATCCAAAACAAAAGAATGTGTCACTTATAAGGGTTACTCTTAGCAACATGCAATTTAATTAGATAAAAACATATCCTAAAGCTACACAGACTGTTTCCCTCATAATTATAGCCAGAGAGTGGTAAACTTCAAAACAAAGCAAAACAAAAATGAAAACCCAAACAAAGCACAACCTGCCCCACTTTCAGAGAAATAAAGTTTTAGCATTTTGTTTGTATATGGATGGATTCAGGACATTTATTCAAATGCATGGGAATGAGAGTTTCAACAATCAATTTTAGAATTCTGGTGAATGTCTGGAATTCGGAGACACTGCTATTTATTTGCATGAAACTTTGAACTGTGAGTCGATTCACAGCTTCAGGCCTGAGGACCTATGGTGGGCTTGTCAAGCCTGACAGTGCAAAGTGCTTTCCTGACAATGGGTTGTGCACAAGTATTACTTCTACATAAAAAAATAAGTTATACACCCAGACATTTGTCTGTTGAGCTTTTATTTTCCTCTTATTTTTTTCTTAAAGATGGTACTAACAGTTTACCATAATAGTGTTCCACAAGAACCTGACACACCAGAAAAACACACTATCCTAATTAGATTGTCATTCCATTCCCTTTGCTGCTCTAATTCTCAAGTCTCAACATGAAGAGTCTACCAGTGTCTCTTGAATGCACACCTCTCACCATTTGAAACTTCCAGGAACGAGGACATAGCAAAGTCTCAAGGCTTGGAAATGTTTTGTTTTTTTTTTCTAAACTCAACAAATTGCACATATGAATTAGTTGCAGCTTTTTGTCTCTCAATAACATGGCAATAAAAGTCTTTTTTTTTGAAATTCTTTGTTTGGTTATGTTGAAATACCTCCCCTGTAGCTTTCTTCTTGGCTTTGTTAGTGGATAAGGCCAGTTCACTGCTCACATTGCTCTAAGTGTATGGTAATCACCAGGTCCTTTGCAGTCATATCTTTTCCTGGTGTGCGTATTCCAGGTGACAACATGAAGATATTTCAGGTAACTACCTGAAGATATTTTGGGTCCCTCCACCATTTTGCTTGCATATCTAATTTGCTGTTCCATTACTGAAGTGTGAGGTCTGTCTGTGTGAGGCTAACACTTCTTTACTATCAGATGCTAGAATTGTCTTTCTAGTCTAGTCACCATAGTTCAGGTGCCTTGGTTCATGTTGCTTATCATGAAACAAAACCTCTATGTGGTCTTAAACTCTCTACTCTCACACTCGTTTTGTTTCTGTAATTGAATTTTTGGATTACAAATTTTCTCTAGTAACCTCTATATTTCTTGTTTTGTATTCTAATATTCTTGGAACCTTGTCTAATCAGTTGTATTATTCACAGGATTTCTCTACTGATTGAGGCTCGTAAGAATACAATGAGATAAAATTTTATAAAGCTATGCCATGACATCATTAAATTCAGATCAGAAATAAACACAGTATAGGGCTTATAGAGATTTGTAGAGGTTTTCATATCGTAAAATACTGGATGTTGAGTTCACCCAACTTTGCCATCTGGTAGTTAATTTCATTTTCTTTAACTTTGTTATAGGCAATCTTGCTTCTCAGAGGCACCTGCTTCTCTCTCAGTGCTCTAGGTCTGGGACAAGCTTACAATGCTAGATATTTTGTGAGCATTTAGTTCTTTCCCACTAATCTTGGAACTCTAATTTCCTTGATATGTCAGAGATTATATTCTCATTCTTGGGTTATAATTTATATTTTATGAGTTGTATTTCATCAAGTCCTTCAAGGTTTTGCTATCACCAGGAAGTTTGGCCTCATTGAAACCTTGCCAACTTTAAAAACACACCTTGCTTGGCCCTTAATTCTTTCTGAATAGTGGTTAAAGCTGTCGGCCATTTTCTCTGAAAGAGAAACTCAAAGTAATATTACACCTATGGGACCTGAATGAGACTGTATTTAGTTATATATAGGATATTTTAAATATGACAGCATTCTAGCTGAAATCACAAGGCAGAAAATGCAGCAGTATATTCTTAGCTGTAAGCTGATTTATTGTCAAATTCATACGTCATATCCAGTTCCATATTTATTAATTCTGTAATTTATTAATTGGATTTTCTTGTCAAAAAATTTTAAAAAAGGCCTTTTCTTGATTAAGATATTTTTCTTCAAATTATCTCCTATAAATTCTGTTTGCCTGTCACCTATCTTTTATTTATTTTTTTTGAGACAGGGTTTCTCTGTGTAGCTTTGGAGCCTATCCTGGCAGTCGCTCTGAAGACCAGGCTAGCCTCGAACTCACAGAGATTCACCTGCCTCTGCCTCCTGAGTGCTGGGATTAAAGGCGTGGGCCACCGACACCCAGCCAACCGGTCACCTATCTTGAGGGCACCTATTTCAGCACAATGAGAAGTCATCTCCAGAAGGTCTGATGCCATCTTCTCGCCTTGGCATGCATAGCACTCACATACAATAACACACACACACACACACACACACACACACACACACACACACACACACACACACACACCACACACTTAAAAAATTTCAAAATAGTAAATTTCATAAATGAGATATTTCCATTAAAGATGATTACAAATTAAGAATTTACCATATAAGTTTAGCCAAGTATGATAACATCTAATTCAAGAATAGTTTTAAAAAGAGAAATAGTTGCTACATTTTAAGAGTTATGGGCAAAGTAAGCACAAGGAAATTAGATGTTATTAATATCAGTTCATCTAATCTTTAAAATTCTCTCCACCAAAAGAAAAAAACACATCAAAATCACCACAAAACAAAACCTAGAGAACCAGGAGGTTGATTGATTGACATTGATCTACATTGATTGACAGCCTGGGTCATAAAATTAGTTGTAATTTAGTTAATTTTCAGTCACTGCATTTTAATTATGACACTGGCTAAATTCTTCCATAAACATTGCTTTCCACAATTATAGAGGTCATAGTCTGTATTGCATATGATTAAATAATATATACTTACCTAGCTACAAATATATCTGTAAATGTTATTAAAGCCAAGTTTGTAAATAGGCCTATTTCTAATTAAACAATATTTTACCATTATTATAGTTAAATGATGGAACATACTAGCTGATTCTGTTATCTGTGTTATACCTTCATATAAGCCCAGATAATTCTAATTTCAGACATACATAAAGATGCTCATTCATCTCTCTCTCTCTCTCTTTCTCTCTCTCTCTCACACACATACACACAAGATGATTGAACCATTTTCCTTTTGAACCAAAGAACTAAAAGAAAAAAACATTTTGGTTTCATTCACAAAGAATGCATTAATGTGGTCCAGTACCATAATTTTGTGAGCTATTCTCATTTGGCACTTTTGTCATGGAATTGAAATCATTTCCTACCCAAATTAGCTCTCCATAGTTGTCTTACAAAAAAACACACGAATCTAGTTTTTGAGAGTGATGTAGTTCATTTTAAAGATCTGGCTTTTGTGTTTCCTTCTCTGGGAAGACTATAGTTTTATAGTTTATTCAAATGTAAGTAACTGCTGATACTTGGCCTGCTCTTTGGATTGAGATACTAAGAAAATGCTTTCAGAATGGTAATCAGAGGGTTTAGGAATGTCCTTAACATGCCAATGAGAAGAAATTCACGTTGTGTTAGCTTTTCTGCTGTTACAGGATTTAACCCTGTAAGGCTCATTGCTAAAAGTGACTGCTTGTTTTCAAAGGTAACTATATTATTTCCTAACTCTTATGCTTTCCTTTGGTGAGAAAAAATATAACAATGGCTCATCAAATATGGTAGTAATTGAGGGTAAAGGTACAATTTATTTACTGTGTGTGCATGTGTGTGTATGTTCTATGAGTGCGTGTGTGCGTGCGTGTGTGTGTGTGTGTGTGTGTGTGTGTGTGTGTGTGTTCTATGAATGCATGTGCATGCTATGTTGACACATATGTGTGTGTGTGTGTGGAGGCCAGTTGTTAAATTCAGGGGTCTTCCTCTTTTCCTCTGTTCCTCTTCATCTTTTGGGACAGGGCTTCCCATTGAACTGGGAGCATGCTATTTCAGCTCCACTCCAGGGATCTACCAGCCTCTCTAGCCCTAGTGCTGAGTTTATAGATTCATACCACATGACCTGGAGATTAATGATATGTGCTGCATGACCTGGAGTTTTATGTGGGTGCTAAAGATGCAGACTCAGATCTTTGTGCTCATGTAGCAAGCATCTTGCCTACTGTTAAAATCAGAAATTTTGGTATTGTCTTTTATTTAAAATGCAGATTCTTGGACCCACACAATGAGCTACAGTTCCTTCAAAGATATCTTATGACTCTGCATTGTCTGGAGGTCACCATGAAGACTGAGAATCTCTGGCTATGGTCACACTCACAGAAAGAGGCATAACATTGGAATTAGGGGTCAGAAGAGAACAGCTCTCACTTATTCTTAAAGCCAGTGGTGCTTGTTTGGAATGTGCCTGTTACTAATCATTGGAAGTTGTATAATCATTTAATCTCCATGAATATTTGTGCTCTCATGATTATCTGTCAGAGTTGTTACTGGAAAGAGATGTGCTGGACCACATGTAATCACGTTTTAATTTATATGATGGTATAGGAAAGTATCATAGCATTCTACTATGGTTATAGTTACTGTATTTAAGTAATAGCCAGGCTGACTTAACAGAGTCACCCCTTTTCTTTTATGATGTTAAACATTTTCAAAAGCATCCAGGTATCAATAGAAAGTGCTTTAAAGGGTAAGGTTGGGGTAAAAAAACCAGGCATTGAATTGACAGTGACATTTCAGGTCTAAATGAGACTCATGTTGCTTGGAGTCCATAGTGGGAAGTGTTCTGAAGCAAAGTCCAGTTCAACAGGACAGCAGGATGCTAAGTGGGTGGGGAAACTCAATTGTAACAGGAACAGATGGAACACAATGCTTTTGCTGGACTCCACCTAAGCAAGTTAAAAAAGCTGTGAAGAGGACACAATGAACATAAAGCCACCATGGGCATTGCAGAGGGGACGGAAACCTGAGCCTGGGAAGAACAAAATCCAGAGGAGAACGTTACCCTTGCCTCATTGTCAGTGATGATAAGACTTCTTCAGGGTAGTGAGTTCAGGTCTTGGTCTTTTTAAGCATCTTGTTAAAAATCAATTAGAGGACAAGTTGCAAAGTATAACTTCTGATCAGAATATCACAGTCTGGGGTGGAGAAAGCCAACTCTTCATTGTTTCTGAGTGGTGGGCTTCAAATTTCAGTGTTATGGGGACATTTGAGTTGTCAGTCAGTTACAAAAGAAAGAAAATATTAATGTTATGGGGTCATGAGTTGTCAGTCAGTTATACTAGAAAGAGGTCTTTTATATACATCTATATCTAAAATACCACAGCTCTTCCCTTAGTCAGCCATTCTGTAGATATCTGTGGAGTGCTTTCCAATGTGTCAGGGACTGGGCTAGGTAGATACTAGAGGCACAAGAAGAAGCAAGATGGATGTGTTCCTACTATCAGGAAGCAAATGGGGTAGCTGTTTACTGCAGCATGAGTGACTGTGACAATAGTGACTTTTGCATTCCTCTTGCTCCATCTCTTCACAAGGTGACCATAGCTACTGTCATCAGGAGGTAGAGTCTTTCTCTCCCACCATTCAAACCTAGGTTGATGGGTTGTTTGAGCCATAGTAAGCATTGATATAACTTTGTCATTTACTTTAAGAATTATGTATGAGTTGGTGGGTACATGTGCATGCAGAGACATGATAATGATATTGGGAGTTTTTCTTGATCACTTTCCACCTTATTAATTGAGGTAGGGTCTCTCAATTGAGCCCAGGGCTCACAAACATGGTTGGTTTATCTAGCCAGCTTTCTCTTATATTTTTGGTTGTGAGCCTAGCCTTTAACAGCTGAGCCATGCCTCCAGCCCGTCTAGCCAGCTTTCTCTAGGGATACCCTGTCTCATGTTTTCCTATTGTTTCAGTCACAGCAGACTGTCGCCCCTGCCCCTCAGCATCCATATGGGCTCTGGAGATCTGAACTCTGGTTCTCATGCCTGTGTAGTCACTGAGTCCTCTCCCCAGGACCCTTTGTCTATTTCTGTCACCAGGCCCGAAGAGGCCTGTTCTCTCTTCTCTTTCTCAGAACCTATGGCTAGGATAAAGACAAGCCTGAGATGATATTCTAGAGGATGGCTTGAGTGAAAACAGCCAAAACTCAAAGCACAGCAAGCCTGGCCCAAATTACTAATGCACTATGCAGTTGTAGTTTGTATAGATGGCTGCTTCAGGACTCTCGGCATTGGAATTTTGTTTCACATGGAAAGCTTAACTAGATGCCTGTAGCTAGAACATGTGACCCCAAAGTTATGCCAGGCATAGAACTTTCTTGTATGGCTTATCAAATTACCTTGGTAACTGCCACACCATCACTTCACTTTGCGCTGTGTGGACATGGCTTCAGTGCTCAGCTGTCACAATACAGACACCCTGGGGAGGTTTGACATTGGGTCTCTGGTCTGCAGAATAGGAAGTTGACTAATGTGCTTGACGTGTGACACGTGGCATATAATTTATATATATTTTGGAGAAAACACAAATAGACAGAACGTAAACATTGATCACCATGACAAACTTCTCATACTTCTAACCAAAAAGTTCCCGCCAATCCAATTAGCATTGTTTCCTAACAGGATGGCTATTTTAAACAAATAAACCAGCAAACAGGAAAACCCACAGTCACACCACACCTGCTCATCAATAATTTACATCGTCACAGCCACATGGTCAGACCTCCTTCAGATCTGGTTGGAATGTCTGCTTGGAAATAACCATCATAGGATTTCCCATCATTCCAGACATCTTCCCCTGACTGCCTTACTCCTAAGAAAGGCACCCCTATAGAGATGGGTGTTAATTTTTAAATGTGTCAGGGCATCTTTTCTGCTTTGTTCAGCTTCTCTTCTGGGTCCAGCTCTCCCAGCTGGGCCTCTGGGAAGCAGCCAGTTCCAGGCTAATGTGCTTCTATGTTATCTGATGCTGCTACACAGGGAGTGATAACGATAAGTGCTAATTGGATGTATTTTTAAAGCAAACCTTTTAGTTGCTTAGGACAGAACTTCTCCAATTAGCTCCCCATCTACTCTCTGGCTGTGCAGAAACCACACTGATGTGCAAACACTGGGTTTGAAGGGAGTCGAAGGCAGCCTTGGGGAAGCTGACTAGCAATCATGTTAAATCGGGGATGGACTGAACTGGAGAGGTGGGGGGCTGTGCTTAGAGGAGGGGACAGGGTGGGTCAGGCAGGGTCGAAGGGCTCAACAGTGTCCTCGAGTAAAGCTTCCAAGTAGCCACACCCCTGTGAGTCTGGGAGGGAAGACACAGCATGACACTTAGGGAGGGAAGGAAGAGCCCAAGTTTCCTTATTCCCATCCTTTTCTGTAATGAAAGTAAAATATATCAGTGCATAGAATTTGAAGTCCAGCTTGGGACAGGTAGTTTTAAATTGTGTTTTCTAATAGGTTACCTTGGGTTTGAGGGAAAAATATCAACTTTAAATCCTTACCCTTTTAAAGTGACCTGTAAGAGTTTGAAAGCCACTAAAAATGAAGGGCTTAGAAAAAGGGACAGGTTATCTGTCAATGTAGATAACAATGAGGGGGGGGTGCAAAGTAGAAATCCTTTTCTTTCTAGCTTTGATTTCTGAACTGGAAGCAGGGAGATACATTTGCTGATATTTGTCTTTGAGATGCCACCTGCATGCTCTCCAGGGGAACTGGCTCACATGTTTTGTGTTAGCTATGTGTCTCATTTAGGTATGAGGACTAATGTCTCCTGTGGTAGACTCATCATGGCTGTATTACATGACTATGAGGTCAGTTAGAAAGACTGAGCCCTGGCTGGGCTGGGTAGCCAAAGTTGGGGTAAAAATGGACAGCAAGAGATGGGTGGGTGATGGGGGAAGTCCTTCTGTGTATATGTTTGTCTTATTGGTTGATAAATAAAGCACTGTTTAGCCAATAGGGAAGCAAAATAAGTGGGGCCAAGAGTTGAGGAGGATTCTGGGTAATGCAGTAGAGAGAGGAGTTGCCATGTGATCACCAGGAAGAGAGGACGCATAAGGCTGGCATCCTCGATAAGATAAGTCCTTATAAAATATATAGATTAGTAGTTTATGGTTGATAATTAAGACTGAGATATCATAGAAGAAATCCTAGTCATTGTCCAGAAGCATTGTAACTAACATAAGACTCTGTATGTTGTTTGGGGGTCCTAAAGTTTCAGAGGAACTCAGGCAGTTGGTGGAAAGACTTATCCTTACAAAATGGTGCCCTCAACGTGTGGCACAGATTTCCATTAAAAATTGACAAAAGCTTAAAAAGGGATTTTAGAAGCAAAAGAACAGAGAAAAGCACAACTTCTTGGTAGCAGCATTTTCATAGGTGATCTCTGTTTTGCTAGAGACAAGTAGAGACTTGAGCAGCTCCCTTAAGGGAGGCTTCTTGACTTAGTATAAGCAGAAAAAACTGAAGGGTTCTTTTAAGAGGCCCTGCTAACAATTGAATGGTGTGTATGAGCAGATGGCAGTGGCAGTGACCACATCTCCAAGTCAGCAGCATGCTCCCTGATGGCAACATAGACTGAGGCAGTGAACACAGCCATGGCTTTAGTTTTAGCAATGTTTTTTTAGGAGATAAAAGGCTCATGGTCAGAAAAAGATAAAGATATACAGTAAAGACAGATTCAGAGGGAAAAAGTAAAACCTCTAAAGGTTTACAATGTGTTTAAAAATATATGTAGGCTTGTGAGAGAAAAGAAACAGGACAAAGTAATTTAAAGAAAGAGAGTAGCCGGGCAGTGGTGGCACATGCCTTTAATCCTAGCACTCCAGAAGCAGAGGCAGGCAGATTTCCACATAGAAACCCTTTCTCAGAAAAAAGAAAGTAAAAGAAATAGAATAATAAAAAGCCAGGTAAAGATGGAAAATACTCACAGAATCTGGATACTATATGCTATATTGTTGTCTTTAAATTGTTTCATTGCCAAAGAAAGAACCACAGCTGCCAAAAGACATTTGATTATAGGTGCTACTAAATTTATACAACTTATATATTTTAAATGTGCTTTGACTTCTAAATTTAAGTATAAGGACAGGTTACTTGGGAAAAGAGTTTTTGCTTATGTTCACAGAAAATGTAACACTATGGATTCCTTCCAGACTAATATGGTTTGATGAAGCAAGACCCCCCTGAAACAGTGTCCCAGGTGATCCAACAACTAAAACAGCCCTACAGACTACAAAAACAAGGATCTGGCCAGGTTTCTGTGTTTTATTATAATCCCATGGTATGGGCGTCACCCCCAAAAAGCAGGAAGAAATTTGGAATGAACAATGACCAAATTCCCAAATATTATTTATAAATGTTTGGTTTCATTTAAATGGGGTTGGTTATAAATGGTAATGATCACAGTCAATCTCTTTTTAAAGGGCAAAATGGGGAATAGGATATAGGAATGAATACTTTGCATTGGTATGGATTTTCATTTATTGATACAACTTTGAGGTCAATTTGTTGATAATTAAGACTGAGCTATCATACAAGAAATCCTAGTCATTGTCCAGAAGCATTGTAACTAAAATAAGACTCTGTGTGTTGTTTGGGGGCCCTAAAGTTGCAGAGGAACTCAGGCAGTTGGTGGAAAGACTTATTGTTACAGATGGGCATGATGCAGAGTCAGCAAGTGGGAGTGGCTACCACTGTGGTGGCTAAGACCTTCCTCTGGCTGCTGCTCTGCTGGCCTCTGTAGTCTTTGTGTGTGAAGCTGCTGTCCTCATAGCCCCGCTCCTTGAGAATAGGAACTTGACCCAAAGTTTGGACCCACGTGTTTACTTCACGTGTTTCTGTGTGAGACAAGGCTTGAATTCCAACTCTGTATTATAAAATTATATATGCCAATTTTTAGGTGTGGGAATACTTATTTATTTAAATTTTATTAATAATTAAGTCATATGTATACTGCTATTTTAGTTTAGATGTCAAATTATTGCAAAGTGGTGAATATTTAGGAAGTTTTGAGAGTATTGGAGATAGGATTAGGATTCCCCAACCCTCCTTGATTACTTCTTGTATGGTTACAATATCATCAATAAATCCTGGATATTCCTGTGTCTCTCCTGGACATAGGAACATAGGTCCAAACATCTAATCACTCTTAAGTCATTTCCAAATAGCACAGAGTGTTTAAAATTGATTTTAACATAGTAGTTAGGTAACATGCTGGCATTTGCTCTAGTGTTCAGACACCAGACTCTATAAACCAAAGCCTTAACAAACATAGAGATGGCTATACTTTATTGTTTTTGTCTTTTTTCTTTTGCCATGACACTGATTTTTTGGGAATCTTTTGTTCCTATGACCACAGCAGACCAGGCTCTTTAACCACAGAATTGGAGTTGAGTTCACTTTTAAGTGGCAGAGACATTAGGGTGATATTGTTGGGATGCAGAAAGTTTCTGTGTGAGACAAGGACTCCACAGTAGGATTATATCCACTATGTACTAAAACCATTAATTTTGGAAAGCAGCCAAGGCTATGAGGACAGTAACTTTTAGCAACTTGATATATTGTCAGTCATCCTATCTTTATACCTAAATGAACATATACAAATTTATCGAGCACGTTTATGTGACACATCTTTCAGACAACACGAGGAGAATTTGGTCCCCTCCTCCCTCTACTCGTTGGCGTGGCCTCACTTCCCCAGTAACTGATCTCCTAAAGGATTTAAATCTTGTACGGGTACCAGGTACATTATATTTTATGAACTACGCGTAGTTATAGAAAGCAAGTACCTGATGGTTAGTTCGGTCCACTGTATTAGCCGTGGAGGGGTGGTCTCTAGTGTTCTGACGGATTCGAGTGGAGTTCTGCTGTTCAATCGTGGAGGGGGTCGGGATGCAGAATTCTCTGAAGCATCGTTTGAAGTTTTCATCGAGGAACGCATACAGAACTGGGTTCAGGCAGCTGTTGGTGTAACCCAAGGCAATGCAGAAGTGCCAGGAAACCGTCTGAAAGGTGGTTTCTGGGATCGTGATCAGGGCTTTGATGATGACGTAGATGTGGATGGGGGTCCAGCAGACGATAAACACAGCCACGACCACCAGCACCATCCTTGTAATCCTGCGCAGGTTCCTGTCCTTTTCTTTGGAGCCCGACAGCATGCGGACACTCTTGAGTCGCAGGATCATCAGTCCATAACACACGGTGATGATGAGGACCGGCATGATGAAGGCGAAGATGAAGACACAGATTTTGAGCAGGTTCTCCCAGTACCAGGTGGGGTGTGAGAACGTGAGGGTGCAATCTATGGACCCTGGAAGAAAAAGAATTTTCAAGAAAAATTAGCAGTGACATTTTGTTATGCTACTAGGTACTGGAGTTGCCTTTGACCTGAGCTAAGTGAAGGTTGTTGCTTATACAGACCAGCAAGGAAAGAATGAAAGAAATTAAAGAAGAAACTCATCAACTGGTTACAGAGAATTTACTTCCTTTCCCCCCTTCCTACATTTCCCGTTTTTCGGCCCACTTGGATCACATTAAGATTTTATGAAGTGAGAAGTTATGTGCATTTCACAATGAATCAGACACTTGTGGGGTTTATGCTGTTATAAAAGCTATAACCATTATCCAAGATGCCCAGGAATTTACTGCTAATGGATGTTTCCCCTCCATGTCAGGATGGAAGCTGCTGTTAAGTCAGGATGGGTAAATTTGTTCAGTAGTCAACTACTTGAAAATTTAGAGCAAGCCTCAGTGATGCAGTCTTTGGGCTTCAGCTTTAGCTACTTTTAGAGAAGCTATATTCCGATTTATTCGGTATTTTGATGAAGTTCAGCAATGCGTAGACTTTGTTCTTATTAAAATACCCAGAAGGTTTGTAATTATAGAGAAATCTTCCTGTTTCAGTATATTTAAAGGCATTTTCTTATTTCTTAATTAACTAATTAATTTCCTAATTCAGTGTACAGTTTGACAAAGGTACTGTACCATGAATTCTGCTTGGCTCAGGACATGACCAATATATCAGACTATAAATACCCCCATCCCTGACTCAGGCCCATGTTCACCCTTACCATGTCTGTATTTTGTGGTTGCCATGAACATTACAGGCAGACCAATGGCAGAAGAGATGATCCAGTTGCAGACATTGACAATTTTGGCATTTCTGGGGGTACGGAAATCCAGGGCCTTGACTGGGTGGCAGACAGCAATGTAGCGGTCCACGCTCATGGTGCAGAGGGTAAAGATGCTGGTGAACATGTTGTAGTAATCTATTGAGATCACAATCTTGCAGAGGATGGTTCCGAAGGGCCACGTCCCCATCAGGTAGTTGACACTCTGAAAGGGCAGTGTACTGGTCGCTAAGGCATCTGCCAGGGCAAGATTGAAAATGTAGATGTTGGTGGCTGTCTTCATCTTGGTGTATCTAGGAAACAGGTGAATAGTGGAGGGATTATTAGAAACACTACCTGAAAGACGGGTGTCATCCCCTGAAGAAAACATCAGTGGTTAATGGAAGATCCTGAGAGTAGACCCAGGACTCTTTCAAAGTTAGTAGTCAATTGTTTACAACTGTTGCCCATGAGATAAATAGTAATTTCCATAATTAAATTTTTTCCTTCCTATAAAATAGTTATCACAATAGAAAACATGGCAATTTTTGCTATTGTTTATTTACTCGAGACAGTCCCATCTATCTCAGACTGGCCTTGAACCTGCTATAACAGAGTGGCTAGTCTTGAACTCATGATCTTCCTACTTATAACTCCCAAGTTCTGGGATCGTAAGTGTGCAGTGCCACAATTAGCTTGTTTCCTTGTTTTTTAAAATGTGGCAATCACTGTGACTGGTGCAATTGTCATGGGGAACTACCAGAGAGAGGGTTATGATTCTAAACATATAAGAGAATGTTTAGATGTATGAGTAGATTGTAAATTATTGAACGCTATTATAGTGTAAGGATATGTGTTTCTCTACATGCACATAGATGCACATCCATATACTGGCTGCTATGGAGCACTGAAATGATCATTGGTACTGAATGGAACAGGTGAGGGACTGGTAAGGTAGAAGGCATTCCAGAAGCACACATTTTCTCTTAATGCTCAGGTTAGAACATGATGGCATGAGTAGACCATTCTAGAAGAACTCCATTCTAGAAGAACTCCAGCCAAGGGGTAGAGTTGAAATGGTGCAGTGAACATATTTGGCATGCCAAAGCATGAAATTCTACCAGGAAATGGCAGTGAGGATGTGGGTGGGAGTAATACAGAGGCCAGGGAGTAGGGGGAAGTGTTATGTTGTAATGAATAAGCCCTCATGTAGTGGTGATAGAAATTTAAGATTTTTGCTTTATGTTTAAGATCTTTATTGAATTGTTATTGACATGGAAGACAGTGTACATAGTATGTGCAAATTTGGTAAGTTTTAACATACATATATCTGTGAAATCGCTGTCAGCAAAACCAGTGTTTGGTTGCATGCATAAAAACCCATGTCATATTGCTAAGGAGTCTTTCATTGCATGACTATACCCCAACTTCTTCAATCATTTATCAACAGGAAGTGATGGGCATAAACAGCTTTCAGCTATAGTATATTAATGTACTATGAACATCCAAGTAAAAACAACATGTGTTTTCCCCTCCTGACTAAATAGCTAGGAGTGTTGTTTGTCTTTCAAGCCTACAGACAGCTGAATGATGAGGTCGGAATGCTACACAGAAGCATTTATAATAATAAACTAGATTGATGGTAGAACACATCCTGTACATAGTTACCACCGATTGTTTTTCCCATTTAGTATTTATGTAGTCAGATTCATTAATATCATCCCAGCTTTACTCTGGAGAAAGACTCCTTCCCATTCTCTATCTGTGAGCTGTGTTGTTAGTTCAGGGCATGAAGACATTAAAAAATGGGGCTCATAGGAAATAGAGATGGCCTCAGGTTTCAGTGGAACCATGATGGTTAGATTTTTTTTTTTCACATGGTTCACATATTCAGTTTGGCCTCCATTGTGATGACATTTAATAGTGAGGAGTCTTTTAAGAGACAAGAGTAGCAGGAGATCTTTAGGCTGTTTGTTCAGGTTTTGTTCTCAAAATGAATTGACCTAGTAATTCTATCCCTGGTTGGTACTTAAGAGAGGAATGTTATAAAAGGGCAGGAATGACCCCTGCCCAGCATCTTTCTGGGCTTCCTCTGGCCATGCCATACCTTCCTCTAACATGAATGCCTGTCATGACATCGGCTGTGATATGATACAATGAAGGGCTCTCATCAGAGCTGGTGCCATGTTATTTAGAATTTTGGCTTCTAACGTTATGATCTGTATAAACCTCCTTCTTTTATATCTTATCCAGCCTAGGTTATTTTTCCTCAAATATGTGAAATGAGCTAATTCAATACCTAGAATTTTTCCTCCCACTAGGGGAGGCTTAAAAAATCAGGGAATCAAACCTGAGAGATTTTATAGTCAATAGTTGTTGGGAAAATTCATTTGAAAATGGTGTTCAAAGGCCCCATCTGAGGATTTTAATGAACACAAGAGAATGCAATCTTTGAAAAAGGGCTTCCTTGAACTTTTTTTTTTTTTTTTTTTTTTTTTTTTTTTTTACGGGAGATAGTAAGCTCCTTTTGAATTTCAGTTTGTGCTTAGGGGTTTTCTGTCAGGTGAGGTTAAAAATCTAACTCATTCAGCCCCAAACAGTTGATTTCTGTGGGATATGGTATTATAGAACCTGTGGTAGAGGGCCTTAATTCAATGTTCCAAGACTGTTTTAGTCTCCATGAACAGTAGGAAACTGAAACTTTAGATGATTTCACAGACATCACCAGGACCAAACAGCTGAGACCGTTTCCTGAGTTCTACTTCAGACACCTGGTTCATGCTGCAGAACTTGCAGAATAACTGGGGGATTTCAGATACAAGGCTACCCTGAGTTGTTTTAGAACCATCACTTCCTGAAAAGATTTTAATATGGGAGGGTAGAGACAGCTGGTTAACTTGAGATAAGTCAGTGTGATTCAGTAAAGACCACATACCTGACAAAGTAGATAATTTTAACGGAAGCAAATGTTATGGAAATCAAATTATAATAACTATTCTAAGCTTTTAAAACCACTCACTTTGATGTTCAAGAAATTGAAACAGTTTTGATGTTTTGATAAATGGAAAGATTTTTCCCAAGGCAGAAAATGATTTTTTTTAAGATAAGCTATTGATGATAGGCCTATGATTCAAAGGCATACCTTATGACATTAGTCACAATCTAGAGAGAGGACCTTAAGGCAGTTTCCTGACTCATTACACTCTTAGCATTTTCTTTAAACTTATTTTGCTCACCAGCTACTTAGAATGCATAGTTTATTTCAGTTAAAAAATCATTTCCTCCCTTGGAATGAGGTGTTTGCAAAACAAAATTTGATTAGCATTTATCATGAAAGGAGAAGCGACAGGAGGACATATTAATTTTTCCATTCTACAGTGCATATGCATATCAAAATATCAAATGATATGTGGTTAATACCTGCAATATGACCTGTCAATTAATTCAAACAAAGCAAATATTATAAAGATCTCTCCATTGGCATTTTATGGGGGCACTGATATTTAATTTTTTTATTACATCTGTAGATCCTTCCTCTGAAGTGACCTGAATTTTTGATGCCAGTTACTTGTGCTTAGAGTCCTGTCACTAGCTTTCTAAATGGATGAAAGAGGATGATGATAGAGCCTGGAGGTTTGGTGATGCCCTCAGCGTACTTCACAGTCTTTCATCTGAAGAGATGGTTTGTTTGGGGAAGGAAGGTATTGCTACTCAGCAAAGGAGTAGAATGAATGTCGTCCTAAGAAACTCAAAGGAACTATCAGAGACACACTAGATGGCATGAGGAGTAAACAAACCAGATTTAGCAAGTAGACAAAGAAGCAAGCTAAAGTAAGGACTGTCTTTGCCATTGCCTTTGCTTGAACGGGTCTTGGCAGAACCCATGGGTATTGGATACAATCCCTTCTCCAGCCTTTAATGTTTCTTCTTCCTACTGTGCAAAGTGAATGGGAGTGAAGTGAAGCAAATGAGCAGATATATACTCAAAGTGATCGAGCGAGGCATATTGCCTGGGAGACTGTCTTCTGGAGTCTCAGGCCCTTCCTGGTGTTGGCTGCACCCTTTTCTACTAAGCAGTGACCTAAATCTAGTTATCTCTCTAGTTATCTCATTAAACGTTTCATAATAAATATTTAAAACACGTATTATAAATGATTGATTGTCTATGTTCTGTAAACTTAAAGGCATTACTATGCAAAATTGCTTCAAATACTGTGTTCATCTTAGGACCATCAATGTTTGACTACCGGGGTATCCATCTGTACCAGCCAGGTACTAGGCTGTGATGAGGCATTTCAAAGTCTCTTTCATTGGTACCTCTCTATTCGCACATGACATATGTATATCTTCTGTTTATAAATGTGGTTATAAAGCAGCTACTATCTGTCGCTACACGTATTCTTTATGCCATTTCCCCAATTATTGCTGCTTTCTAAGACCTCACTGATTTCAGTTCAATAAGGGCAAAAGAAACTTCGGCAATTCAACTACTTGTGTGGTGATTTACCAAGTGGCCTTGGCCAATCTTCTGCTTTTGTTTTTGAGTTAATTCTTCAAATTGTGATGACTCTTAGTTCAGAACTAGAACTGACAGGGGAAATCTGAAAACAGGGAGAATATATTTTCCAGTTTGGTTTGATGGCTTTATGCCATTTTTCTTATATATCCTTCACATAGCTCACCCCTTCCCTCATCATACTTTAGGTATTTGCAGTAAAGCCCATGGGATTTGTAGAAGAAAAGTCTCCTTGCCTTGGGCTCCTTCTAACCTTTTGGATTTTACCAATTTGAGCAAGGAAGGAAGAGGTTTAATTCAACAAGGCTTGGTGAGTTTCTTTTATAAATTTGGCATGGAATTGGAAATGTCTTCTTGTTTTGTTGTGACCTTTGTGTCCACATCCCCACACAGAAATCCATATTTTTAATGGAGGAGGAAACACTCCTCTGAGTATTACCCTTTCGATCTCATAATGAATGAGGTAAACCAAATGAAATAAAAGTGCTTGTCCTACATTGTAGGTAATCATGCAAGTGGAGACATTGTCAAGTGAACACCTGCCTAAATTTCCCCATTATTATTCAGACTGGGGTGTGTATGAGTGGATGGGGCTGAGAAGAAGCAGGAAATGAGGTGGGGGAGAGGAATTCTATAACAAGTCACAAAGGAAAACTATAGTTTTCCATGACTATAGAAAGAGGTCATATGTTAGTTTGCTATTTTCTGTTATAGATTCTACTGCCTTGGTTAAGGAGGAAACAGAGATCTCTCTGTAAAATGCTTAAGCATTTAATTTGTGTGTCTTCTAAAGTCATGCTACATGGCCATTGATCCCGTTTCCCACAAGTCAGTATTAGCAGAGTATAGTTGAATGACCTTGGAAGTGGATCTTCCTCTATAGGTAAAAGGTGATTTATTTGTCACTTTGACCCCAAGAGAAGACAGATGGAAGTTTCCAGAAAATTAAACAAAGAAGCATAACCTTCAGCAGTGAATTAGCAGCTCTCCATGTGTCCCTAGAATAAGGGACCATAGGAGCCCTTGCCTGAGCTCACCCTCTGTTTACCCACGTGCTCTGTACCTGTTTTCTCTTTGTCTACTTTTTTCAACCTCCAATTCCCCCAGTGATGTCACGAGAAAAGAATCATCTGGACAGAGTTACATAAAGTTTTACTTTCTTGGAGCATTGGTGAGCTTTATGCATAGAAAATTTAGGATGAATAACTGATATTAATTTTACTTTTGCATCTGGGGCTAGTAAAAGTCAGAGTTAAGTGCATATCTCCCATTGCTTGAAGTCTAATGGGGATGCATTTTATTGTTCTAAGTTTCTTACTAATACTAGTCTTCATTTTATTTAATTTTACTTTTTGTTTGGTTGTTTGCAATTTTCTATTACTTTCCTGAGCACATTTTTATTAATTTTAAAATTACATGTGTATAGTGTAAACTGACTACATTCAGTGCCCTCACCCTTTTACCACTCTTGGGTAATCTCCTCTTCCCCACAATCTGTCTGTCTGTCTGTCTGTCTGTCTGTCTGTCTGTCTGTCTGTCTGCCTGTCTCATATTCATGTTTCTTTGTTTTATTTTGTGACATACCAAGATTAACCAGGGCCATTGGTGTGACTGTCATGTCCTAAATTTACAAGAAAAAAACCATGGTTTGCCTTAAAGAAGCTTTTGATTCTATGATAAATGTATATTTTTGAGAAACATTACTTTGTTGCATTGTATGATGTAAATAGGCAGCTAGAATTGAATAAAAATTTCTTATCTGTAACCTAGAACTTTTGTTTGCTAATAAACAGAACATACATTCAACACCCCATCACCCCCACCACACACACACCTTGAAAACATCATCAGAGCATCCTTTTCAGAGCTACAGCTTTTTGGTTCATGAATAGTAATGTTGTATGGCTTTCAAATTCAGAGATTCAGAGAGAAAGAAAATGTGTTTTATTCACCCACAATGCATAAAATCTAACAACTTCAAATAATGGTGTGTCTATATACATTTTCTTAATATTGAAGTTACTATGAAGAGCACTCTGAAATATGGTAAAACAGTGTCAACATTATGAATGAACTTTGGAAACAAATGTCAGTTTCACAATTAGATAACTACATTGTAGAAACATGTAAAGCCCTGTAGGTAAAGTTTTATGTAGGTAAAGTTTTACAGAAAACATAGGCTATTGGTAAATAATTTTCTTTTGAAATTAGCTAAATAGGTTTAATGTCTCATATGCACTTTGGGTGATGTTTACTGATCTTATTTTTGGTGGTAATTTGGTGATGTTGTAATCAACCAGTATGAGTAGGAGATGGAACAGTGACACAGAGAAGGAAAAATAGCAATAGAAACAGATACAAAAATTATCTACCCTTTAAAAAAACACAAGATGGGTACTGTCAGATGCTTGTTAAAAGGGGCTGAATAAAGGAACAGGAGTACAGCAGTTTAATTCATTGTGATATGAGCAAAGTTTTCTTAGCAATGCAGAAAGTTTGAAATAAAATGAATAGAGAGTATTTATTTTTGTCTGGCTAATTCATCATCAAAGTTTATAAAGACATCAACTGAATTTGTCACAGAAGCTTGTGGATAAGTCTGAGATAGAATATCTCAAGACCACAGTGTTGAATAGCCTATGTTATGGGAAATGACCCAAGGCACAGAGAGCTGTGAGTGTGAGAGTGTCCTCTCTGCTCCATTTCTCCAGACTGCATTGGGAACTGAAATGTCCTCACTATACTGCCTAGCAAGCCTTGCATATTTATGAGTGCTTTGCCAGCAAGGTTATAAAACACTTTGCCCCTGAATATCTCTGCTCATGGTCCAGTAAAATCAGGGTAACTGTGGAAAACATTTATTTTCTTTGCAAAGGTATATCTGCTTAGAGTATCATTGAAATCAGTTTTCTATGATTTTGTGTGTGTGTGTGTGTGTGTGTGTGTGTGTGTGTGTGTGTGTGTGTGTGTGTGTATGTGTATTCATGTGTGCATTCATGTTTGCATGTGTGTGAATTCATGTGCGCATTCGTAATTGCATGTGTGTGCATGCATGCATGTGCATCTGTGTATGTATGTGAGTACATGCATGTTATTCATACTTTCCTTATTCTGAGGTCATTAAAATGATCTAAATAGTAACATCAATAAATCATAGAATGGGATTTCACTGGGTCTGCTTGCAGTTCCCCTCTGCCCACCTCTAACAGAGAGGAAACCAAAGCAGGGTTGAGTCTTATAGTTCTTTAGTACATAGCAGACACTCAAAATCTTATGTCAGTGCTATAAAAATAAGATTGGGGCTGCAGGAATGGCTCAACAGTTGAGAGTTCTCATTGATCTTGCCAAGGCCCTATGCTCAGTTCCCAGCTAACCTGGTGGTTAGCACCAATCCATAATGCCAGTTCTAAGGGATCGGACACCCTCTTCTGATCTCTGGGGGCACCAAGCAAAACATTCATGAGCAGAAAATAAATAAAATAAAAATGAGAGCGTCCTTGTGACAAAACATCAGCGCCATTTTCTCCACTTCATTTTTGTATCTCAAAGACCATTTTGTACTGAAGGTGGTGGCGTTCACTTAATATGACTAATAAAACACCCAGCACATGTTGAGGATGCAGTCTCGAAGCTGTCCAGTTGACTTCGTACTCACTGTAGTTTTCATTTAGTTTGCCTGTAGTATTCTATTCACTGTTTTCTTTTTCTCCAATCATATTCAAATGAACTCATCTAATTATCCTAAGAAATACAGCTTTCATAGTTTCCTTTTTTATAGTATTTTAAATTTTCTTTTCTTTATGTAAAATGTATGTTTATTTGAAAAAACTGCATTGTATGTGGTGCCTGGTGGCCTGCCCGGTTCAGGATGTGTGGGCAGTTGTTTCAACAAATACTGCCTTTCCTCCAGCCTTTTGGTATCTACTCATGTCCAGTTTCATGTGACTCTTCCTGTTTCATGGAAACATTGATTTTATTCATTTGAAAGTATTGAGTGTAATATTTTAAAGTCACTGTATAATTGCTTTTTGTGGCTTTTTTTTTGGTTCTGTCCTCACTTGTCTCCTTCTTGGTATAACACTACCATGCATAAGCAGTACAATGACTACAGATTTGAGAGAGATCTTTGCAGTCAATATCATTGCAGCCTGTCTGGAGTCATGGCTGGAATTATCCAGGTTTTAGTAAGTATAGTGGATGGGGTGGGCTTTATTAATATCTGATATGCTCAGGACTACTAATCTGACTTTAAGTGCCTTCTAATCCTCCAGAGAATTGCTAATCTCCCAGATGCAGCCTAACATTTCTGCCCCAACCACTTCACTATTGCTTTTGTCCAGTTTGAAAACTAGAAGACACAGTGTCAACTGACACAGTTACTGCCACTATGTGGAACTCCTTTTTAATGTAATGACATTGGTTTTTCCTCTACAGCCTTGGGTCTTAGATGGTAACTCCTAGTCCTAACTATTCATACAAGCTATCTGTTTGTCTGGCTAGGAGAACGTTCTTTCTTCAAACTCCATGGCTCTGACAATTTCAGTTTTCTCAGTTCTCTTATTCGACCCTTTAAAAAGAAGGATAAAAACACCTATCTTATAGTATAAGGTAAAGAAAATTGTATGGGTGTAGCTTTCCTTTATCTTCCTTTCTGTGGGATTTGACTTCCTAATGGAAATTCACTTTTTATCCCAGAGCTTTGTTTTGTAAGATTTAAATGACTCTTCCTCTTGTAAAGAGGTCACCAGTTTAGGGTTGTGACAAGGCAGGCTGGTGTTTCAATCTGGATTGGAAACAGAAAGACAGCAGGATATAACTGAATCACATCCATCACAATTGTATTGATCAGTAGCAAGGACAATGATACTACCTCTTCACTTGCTAATTCATTTTATATTCCCACAATGGAAAAACAGTAACACTTAACTGGACTCCTCAAACGGATACATTATCCAATACAAATTTTATTGTTTTCATAAATTTATGTGTGGACATCCATTGATATGTTATTTACTTACATTCTTTCAGGTACAATTTCTAAGGTAGTCTGGATATAGGGGCAGAAAATAAATTTTTTGGTCATTCTTAGTGGACCATATTGAAAATAAAGATTGACTTTACCTCAAACAGTACAGAAAATCAAAGGCAAATCTTGTGTTATCCGTGGACTTGAGAATCCATTTCAAATTCCTTATGCTTACACATGAAACCACTGAAAATGAGTAATGTTCATCAGAATGTCGGCTGCTCTGTCTGTTGGTGTTTGCTATGCTCCAGAGCTGTCTGCAGTCTGCAGTGTCCTAACTATTGTGCTTTGCTTAACCTCAGTAGCCTGTGAGGTTTCCTGGCTCTGATGTTCACATATATAGCTATCATCAGTTATGACAGTTTTGGTCATCATATGGAGTCATAAAAGCTTTAAAAGACTTGACTCCTATGGGAACAAAATATATTTGCTACATCACCTTATCATTCCCACATCAGTACTCATGCTTAAGTTCCCTCATTGCTGCTGGAGGAGTGCGAGTGGCATACAATAGTGGTGAAGCTGAGGAATAGGGAAAGTGATAAAGGGCCTCAGACAGGGTTCAAAGAAGTAGTTTAGTTGTAATCACTGGGATTCTCTGTGTGGGACAGAGTTCCACTGGGTATCAACATCATAGGAAGATTCTCCATGATGCAACAAACAAACAAACCACCACCAATGAAAACCCCAACCATCAAAAATAAGTGACTTTATAAGCTTGTTTACAACAGAGATAAAGTAGAATCTACCCACAACCAGAAAAACACAAAACATCTCCAGATCAACATCAACACTGTTTCTCAAGCAGACAACCTCATCCTTACTTCTTAAATACACTTCCTACATACAAAGTTATCGATGCCTTTTTATCTAGTTGCCTTGGTGTGTGCTTTCAGATGAACTTCTCCTGATTCTTTGAATTCTCTTGCAATGACCAACCTCAAATTTTTGTGATGTTTTCTTTTTCTTGGTGTAGCAAGCTTATTAAATCTCTTATTTTTAAAATCACAGACATATCCCTGCTGTTTTGGGGCTCATGTACATTGATTATGGAGTGTACTTGTTCATAGTAACATAAATTAGGAGGTTGTACCATCACCAGGAGGCCAAAGAAAATCAGTCATGGAGAGAGGCATTAGAAATTCTCCAGTGATGCGAACAGATGAGAACAGGCCATTTGGGGGCAGGGGGCTCCTATAACTATGGCAGCTGCTGTACCACTAATGTTTTGGCATGTGCACTCAGCAGTGTCTGTAGAATAGGAAATATCTATTCCGGATGGAGCTAGGCAATTATGGAGGCAAGTGTTTTGTTCCATCTCACCATGTTGTCAGCACTGTCTCCCTTTTTCAGAACCTCTGGCCATGCACTGTGCCTGTAGCTAGACCTTTACCACACTTTAGGTTATCTTTACTTGAGGTCATGAGGAAGCAGAAAGGTTGAGTCAGGTGTAGATTAGAAGAACGGACATATGATAGGTAGGATTTTTGTTGGGGGGGTGGTAGGGGAGGAAGGGAGGGAGAAGGAAACTGGGATTGTCATGTAATTCAATCTTGTTTGTAATTCAAATATATAAAAACTAAAAAAGAGATACCTCTCACTTCTTTAAATCGTAGCCCAGACAAACATACACACAACCACCACCAACAAAACCCTGAACCAAACTTTAATTCTAGATGCCTTCAAAGCAGAGAGCTATTTACTTCCAATCAACTGATTTATATCTATAGTGGGTACTTTCATATCTCCTAGGTATAATTTATATTTTACAAAGAGTGTGTAGTATTCTCTGAGTTAAAATCTTAGGTGTAGCCACACCTTGAATGCCTGAACAACTGTCCTAAGAGCAAGCTTAACCCCGTTCAAGAGCTATGGACCTACAGACCAGTGAGTAAGAGAAACTGTCTTGATTCTGTTAATTTCCTTTAATTTTCATGCTTTATCAAGTAAGAAGTAAACATTCAGGCATAGCCTTATAGGGACATTGTGCTGAGAATTAGGACCCCATAGGTCTGAGAACCTTGTCTGTGGCCTTAATCGTGTGACTGAACCTTGATTGCCACATCATAAAGAATTGATTCTATTATGAATAAAGATGGCTGCTGAACCAAATAAAAAGAAGGCGGAGCTACACACTGCTTCTGCACATTGCAGTGACAGCCAGCAGGTATGACCTGCTCACCCTCTGCCCTATAGGAGTCATTATAAGAAGGTTCTTCTGATTTTTCTCAATCTTCATAACAAACTTACACAATACAAATCATTATTTCTTGGTAGATGGATAATCTAGGATTCATGGAGGCTGAATAACTCACTCAGGAATAACCGAGGCAAAGAATCAAAGCAGATGGCTGAGTAGGAAGCTCTAAGAGTCTCTCTCCCCACTGGGCTATGATTGCACTGGCAGAATTTGTCTGATGTAAATATTTTGGCACTTTGGAGTACATTGAACTCTTACAACTTCCATAGGAACATTTGGGCAGTTAACATCAGTTAATTTTGGTCAGTTCTCACTTGTTTACTGGCCATCCCCCATGCTCAGCTCAGTAGCAAGACATACACAAGCTGCAAGAGCAACTTGCACATAGTGTGCAAGGTAAGCAGCAAAAGCCCCACCTGGAAGTATCAATGTGTGTGTGTGTGTTCTGGTCATACTAATACAGATACAGGGGCATGGAACATTGGTGAAATCCCTTCAATTGTGCAAATCCCTCCTCCTATAGCTGAAGGGACTTCAGGGAAATATAAAGGTCCTGGGATTTTCCATCTCCCTTCATTTTTTAAAACCACCTTCCTTTTGGAAGACAGACATGAAAGATTAAGACAGCCAACAGAAAGTGCACATATAAAGAAAATGAGAAAGTGACTATTTATGGCCAGTGAAAAGTACAGACTCAGAAAAGGTAGGAAAGACCATAAATTTGGAACAGATGATGATCTAAGTGATTTAAATCCCAAAGCCAAACAAATACCTATGGACCTCAGAGAAAGGAGAGAATCTGGTTCCCAGATTCAAGATGTTATTGTATTTAAGCTAGATTTCTGCCAAAAATACCATAAGGCACAGACATAGGAAAATGTTGACTATTTAGAAGGAGGAGAAAAAGGCAGGTGGAAAAATTGAGCAAAAGCTGTCACTGAAAGAGGGAGGTTGTCAGACCAAGTAGGGAAAACAACAACCTTTAAAACAAGTCTTAATCATGATCCACAAAGTGATGGGCCATTGTGGAAAAGTCAGGAAAAGAATGAGTGAGCAAGATAGAAATATTGGGTAGAAGTGAAACCCATAAAGTAAACCAGAAATCCTAGAGCTGGAGATTATGGTAACTAAAATGGAAATTAGCAACAGGGATATCTGGGCAGATTTAAATGAGCAGAAGTTTCAGAGCTGAGGGCCATCCAAGTTGGAAGTGTTCAAGCTGAAGAACAGAAAAAATGAAGAACAAAGCCTAAGGGATAATGGGGAAATACAAAGAGGACTAAGACACACAATAGAAAGAGAAAAAGAAGAGATGGTGTTTGAAGCAATGCCAGGCACTCCTTACAGCTGGATGGATGATGTGAACAGTCAAGCATCCAGGAAGATGATGACCCTAGGTAGGATGGAATCAGAGGCTTATTTTGAGATGTACAGGGAACCTGCCCAAAGACAAAGCAAAGCTTAAAAGCATCAAGCTTTAATCACATGTAAAGATTTGCTGTAACAGATTTCTCATCAGAAACACTGGAAGCTAGAAGACAGTCATAGGGTTAGCAGATTTAAACTGTCAAATGAAAAACATTATCAAGAACACATTGACCAAATTTCTCCAAATGTGAGGGAGAAATTAAGACATTTCTAGGTAAATACAACTTGGTGAAATTTGTTAACCTTGCATTTCAAGACATTCTAAAGGCGGTCTTGTAGGCTAAAATGAAAACATAGTTGACAAATAACTTGAGGCCATATGAAGATAAGCTCTCACTAGCAGAAAACTAACAGGCAATTATAAAAGCTAGCATGATTACACTAGCGGTTTGTAGCTGCACACTTCTGTTTTCTTCATGAGTTACATACTAAGATGGTGAAAATGTTATTCTAAAAGCTAGTATTTCTCCAACCTTGTTTCAGAAGCCCACTTTTTTTTCTACACAAGATACTAAAACCTTAAAAAAACACCAACAGGAAGCAGGAATTATGAGTAGATTGATAAACAATAAGAGAACAAGCCAATAACCATCAAAGTCTTCCAATAAATAAAACCTTTGAATTTCAGACATCTAGACAGACCTGCTACCAATCATCAAAAAATGTGTTTAAAGTCTTGAAGAAGGGAAAGTAAACACTTCATCCTTTTCGGAGGCTAGGACTAATTTGACATTATTTGAAAAATCACTACCAGCAAAGAAATTACAATCCATGTACAAATAAACTCATGAAAAACTGATGCAAAAGTTCTAAACAGAATGTTGTCAAACAGGATTTGCAGCATATTTATACATTTTGCTAGTCCAGGGGACCTGATGCCCTCTTCTGGCATCTGTGGGCACCTGCACACAAGTGCACATACATGCACACAACGACTAATAAAATAAATCTATAAAAACAATTAAAATAGGCTTGGCTATGGATGCATGGATCAAGATTCACAGGACTAGGCTCAATATAGGTTAATATAATTTTAATTGGGGAGAAGGCACTTACACAAGAAACAGATGACCACTGCAAGTTCCCAACTCCAAGGATCCAACCAGGCTACTCTCTGTGACCCGACCTGAAGGTTGGGACCCCAGACCTAGTCCTACCTTCTGTCACATTTGCACCTATGACCATATATAAATGGGCGTGGTCAGTGCTACAGGTGCAAGTGGGGTGGGTGGGATGGGGAGTGGGGTAGGGGTGGATATCTCACTACACTGGGAAAAAATGACTCAGTAGGTAAAGCACTTGCTGTTCAAGTTCAAGGACATGAGTTTGATTCTCATGATGTTTGGCAGAGGGAGGGAGAGAGTTAACTCCAGAAAATTGTATTCAAGTGCTGTGACACACAATTAGAAAATAATAAAAATGATAAATTTCTATACTGTGTCAGTATTACTTCAAAGAAAAAATGAATCAGAGTAAAAGGAATAATCAAGGCAGAAATTATAGCTGTTATCATCTGTTTGTTGTGAAGTCTGGCCTTCTTAGCACTACACGTCACTAATACAATATACACACCCAAAACATGAACTATCTGCATGACAATCGGTTTCACCAAGGTTATAAAGGCTCAAAAACATCTCAACCCATGTTTGTGCAAATAGTTGCTCACAAAATCCCTGGTAGCCCATATCTTAAATACCACTGAGATTCCTGACACATTTCAGACAGGAAACTATTTAAGACTGTAGTTAGAAATATGTTGATGTTCCTTGTTATGCCAGTAGAAGATGTGGATAATTAGGATTTATTTTATTTGTTGTCTGGACTTTATATTGTGAAATCTGACATTTTTTGGAATTATAACAACACATAGTGTTAAATAGAATAAAACATTAGAACTATATAGCAGGCTTCAGAATGAGAGGAATTAAATGTGGAAAAAGAAAGCTTTTCTGACAGTTGATAAATTTTTAAAAGTAATTTGATTAACGCTCATGGCAATTTAATTTGAACACCCATTTGTCAAAACTGCAGCTAGGCATTCCTTTCTTACCCTTTCAGTGTGCCCAGATACCTGCTGCTACCTAAGTAGCCGAGCATTTCATCAGTACCCGCAATAGTAGCTTTCAGGGCCAATTGAAAGAAAAATAAAGGTAATGCAATTTAGCTCCCTGGGATCCTGATTTACATAAAATTGCATATTTATGACCACTGTTTTCCATCCAATAATTACATAATTTTCTCGAATTTAAATATCATGCCGACCTCGACTTTTTCTAGGAAAAGCAGAAAGCAGCTTATTGAGCTTGTTTTTCTTCTAAGTATTTTCAGGCAGAGATTTTTTGGAAGGTATTTTCCTTCTCCTGTGGAGAATTCAATAGCATTTGTTAGGGGAAAATATGATTCATGAATAAACCAGTAATTTGGCAAAGCAAGGAAGTCCCATTAGTTTTTAGAGGCTGGAAGTTTAGTCTTACAGTGTGACAGGGTTATTAAACCAATGCAGGGTTGGCTTCCAACTTGGAATGGACTCCCTTGGCACTAACAATGTTTCAGTCACAAATAAGGAATGCAAGTGTGGTTTTAATAGGAAAACACCAAGCACAAAGATGATTTACTCCTTCCCATGAAAACTCTCTATGCAGTATTGTATTGCTTTTGGGGTCATCTACTATTTTTGAAATTTCTCCTTTTAGTTTTGTATTAGTAACTGTTTTTGTCCCAACCATATGATTTATTTAAAAAATAAATATGCATTTATTTAAAAATTTATTTAAAAAATAAACTCTGATGAGTTTGGAAATATGTATGTATATGTATATGTATATGTTATAATATAAATCACTATCAGTGTAGATATGCACCTCTGAGAACAGTTTGGTGTATTTAATATCCTTACTTTGTGATTAAAATGACATATTTCACAACTTCTCCTAGCTAAAAAGAAAAATCTCATTAGGCTTTATGTACAGATAATGTGGGACTTTGCTTTATAGCATCTTGACACCCAAATTTGTATTTTAAATTTTCAAAAAATATACATTTCCATGATTACTTTGTTCCCTCAGCAGTATCTCCTGAGTGGTCGACACTGTAGCATGCAATCACACAAGGCATTCTCACATTCCTTTTTGGTAAATATGGAGTCCCATGAGATCCATCTGCCTTGGAGTGACCTTCAAGAACCACATTGTTTAAAATGGAAAGGTAGATACGATGTCAGTGTGTGTGTGTGTGTGTGTGTGTGTGTGTGTGTGTGTGTGTGTGTGAGCTGTGTCAATGTTGAGAAGATAATGATTTAGCATTTAAGTGGCTAGGATATGGCAGTTATTAAAAATGTCTTTGAGTAGATGAGAACACCCAAGAAAATGATAGCTGTGTATCTGGGTTTATCTTCTTAGCTTCAGCTTGCCAAGTGTTTTGTCTCTGATGGTAACAGAAAGCCATTAGTTTAGGGTGAGACTAAATGTTAGTCTAGTTTCTATAGCAGACTGCTTTTACACTTTCTGAAGTCAAACATAAACTTCTGTTAAAAGCATTGGGATTCACAAATTTTATTACTCAACTTTACAGATAGGGAAATTTTAGTAATTTTGTGGCCTTTGCGTTTTCTGCTCTATGAAGTAGCACTTCCTTTACTGCCCTAAGCGTCTCCCATCAGATATTTGTGAAGTGCTGGTTATACAGTAGAAATGGGACATCTGACATCACCTCCCAGAAACTCCTGTGTGAGGCATCTCTCATCCCAGTGCACATGCCTCATTCATGCATTTCCTTGTAATATCTTCCTACTTCCCGAGGAAGAGGTTCTCTCCTGTTCACCTTTGCCTCTTCAACTTCTTTGTTCCATTGAGGCAAATCTGCATTTCGTTTTATAGGTGAAAAACTCACAGCTAAGAACTCTTCTTTCAATGTTAGCTTGTAGTCTACCACCAACAAAGCAGAATCTCACTTACTGAAGATTTCTTTCGATACCTTGTTTTTCCAATCTGCTTCTAAGTAATGGAATGTGGGATGAAAAGGAATCTGTATAGGATATGAGGAAATTCTGTTTTCATACTATTCTTGAATAACTCCACCAGTCAAAGAAGAAGTAGAAGGAGGATGAGGATGAGGAGGAGGAGGAGGAGGAGGAGGAGGAGGAGGAGGAGGATGAGGAGAGGGGGAGAGTCCTAGATAGAGCAAGAGTGAATGGGGGATCTTATTAGTCTTGCCATCTGCTTACTGACTCGGGATCTCTGGACCCACACAGGCAATGTCTGTGACCTGGAATTAGTGGTGATGGCAGATAACCTGCCCAGAGTCTCTCCATTGGTGTTTCAGTAGGGAGACACAGACATAGAATAGAAAGGTTTGTCTTTTTATTTAATTGGGTGGATGCTTTAGCAAAATCCTTGAGTGTTCCTCTTCATCCTGATGGTTTTCTTTTAAAATGTACTTTCAGATTTGATTCTTCCAGATTCAACTTCTGTTAGTCACTATTAGCTTTTACAGACTCTCTTCATGGGTCTTTGAACAATGAAGTGGAGCATCAAAAAGGCAAATAGATACTCCATAGGTCAGCATCCTCATTTCAATCTAAATGTGGAAAATACCTTTCCAAACCAAGCCGTGGCAACTCCTTTTGTAAGAACTTTACCTTTAAAATATTGATTTTATTAGTTTTGATTATGTGTATGCATGTATGCCTGTGAGTGTGGGAGGAGGCCCAAAGACGCCAAATACATCAGATATTCGAGAAATGGAGTTACAGGTAGTTATAAGCTGACCAACATGGATGCCGGGATCCCAATTTGGGTCCTCAGAATGTACTCTTAACCCCTGAGCCCCTTCTCCAGCCCCAAGAATTTACCTTAGCGGATTCTAAGTTTCTTTTAGTAATTTAGCTGTTTAGAAGCATCCGTCTAAACACTGTTCTGATTCTTTCTTTCTTTCTTTCTTTCTTTCTTTCTTTCTTTCTTTCTTGATAGTGCTGTGAATTGAACCCAGGGCCTCATAGTTGCCTGCCAGGCTTCCTATCATTGAACTGTATCCTCAACCCAGCACTGTTGTTTTCACAAAACAGGACACTGAAAAGCAAAGGGTTAAAAAATTATTGCAACATTAACATAATATAATCTGGCCTATATATATACATATATATATGTATAAATGTAGTGAATATACATACATGTGGGTATACTATGACATGAATAAAAAGAATGGCTAAATATTAAATATAAAGGGATGAGGAAGGAGTTAATGCAGGTAATGGACCTGAGTTATTAAAGAGGAGATGAAGTTAATTGGTCCTCTAGTTCTAGTTCTTTTTTGGAGGCAGGAGGTGATAGATAAGTGAATAAAATACATTTGACAGTAAAATGTAAAATCCAACATGAAGCTATACAGCTTCCATTTAAAATGCCAATTCTAACTGTATAGAAGTTATTTAATTGTGTAGACTTCAGATCTGGTTGATATTGGTATGTGATTTTTTTGTTATTGTTTTTGTTTTTTGAGACAGGGTTTCTCTGTGTAGCTTTGGAGCCCTATCCAGGCTGGCCTCGAACTCACAGAGTTCTGCCTGCCTCTGCCTCCGGAGTGCTGGGATTAAAGGTGTGCGCGACCAACGCCTGGCGGTATGTGATGTTTTTGTTTACAAGTTTTTTATTTTAAAATAATAAATGTTATAAAATTAACTAAAATATTGTAATAGATTAGTGTACTGAAACAGTTCAGCTGCTTTACATCCCATGACCTGCTGGGTTTTAAATATAAGAGAAGAAAGCTAAGAAAGGAGTCTTTGTCTTTCAGAAACTTGTTTTCACCAAGTGTGTGTATGTGTGTGTGTGTGTGTGTGTGTGTGTGTGTGTTAGCTAGTGGCAGGATCCACCCTCCTATCTTCAGACACACTTTGTACAAACAAGATGTTATCATGTGTGTTTGTGTGTGTATTACATTGGAATAATGGAAAAATCCATGGCTCTTGCTGAATATTATATCTATTCAGCACAGTGACTGTCTCCTGATCATTTATTGACATGAGTATCAGCTTTGCTGGTCACAGATATGAAATACTGGCAGTGATAATGCATGGAAATATCTTCAGATCATATTGGGCTTTTGCAAGTAAAAGTCCACAAATTATTAATGGAGTCTTTTTTTCCCAAGCTGAAAGAAAACAGACTCAGAAAACTAGGCTAGACCCACTTGGCCTGAGAAAAAAGGCTAAGTGAAAATGTCATAGGATGATATAAAGAAAACCCTGCAGATCCAGACTTGTAAGGGGCCAGATCACCTACTTTCTTGGTTTCTTACTTCTGTGAGGCTGGGTCTACCAGAAACAGAATAGTCACCAACAGGTTATTACTTAGGGAATATTCTGGGAAGACAGAAATGAGGAGACTATACCAGGCAGGCATCCAAAGGAGCCCTCAATGGCTGGTTCGCACATCCATCTTCAATGCAGTCGAATGCAGCAGCTTTAAAGACTGAAAAGTTAAGTGTCATATAGAATTTCACTCAAATATTAGGTCTAATTTTTTAGCCAGATAGATTTGGACTTAATAAGTTTATCACCTGTGAAGGTTGGAAAGTGTTACTACTTTCCTTGATCTGTTTATATAAGTCTGGGATTGTTTAAAATAGTACTGTAGTTTAGGACAGCTAGTAGGGAATCAAGGACATTGTAACATCCAGAAAATGCTAATAATGGAGACAATGCTAATGATGATGGTACCCATGGCATTCAGTTTTAATAATATGGATACTATTCTGTAGGACAGATTTCTAGGGACCACATGTTCTGTTTTGTTTATGCTTATTATTCTGGGCTTATGTTTATGATTTACTAAAGGACTACTTTTGCTTGTCCTTACATGGGTTCTAGATGCTACTCATATATAATAAAGATAATATGCATCCTGATTCATAATTTTTCTAAAAACACGACCATTTCAAAGGGTTTGTTTGAGCAACTATTGTTCCAAAATGTTTTAGTTCTTCAATTCTATGACTTTGTCTATTCCAAGTAGAATGCTAATCAATACATTGTATTTTGTGTATCAACTTAGAATAAAAAAAATCTATGTGGGGGAAAATTTAACAAGCGCACTGGAACATATTGGTTTTGTTCTTGCTCCATAGTCAGAGTGATTTTAATACCTTAGGAGACATGTCTTTATGTCAAATGCAAATTGAAGGTCTTCAAAAACAAAGGCATGTAGAGGGTATGTTCATTCTTTGCTTCATCTGCTATTATTCGTAACTTTTAAGTTGCTGAGAAAGCAGTGCTGGTAAAATGGTTCTTCTGTGGATTGCACTTTTGGCAAGAAGGATGCCATATAAGGGCCACCCTGAGCTAAATCTGGTAAATAAAAGATAATGCTTGTTCATAATTAGTGCTCAATAAACATACCAACTATGTTTAATCTTCTTTACATCACTCTGTGTCTTAGTTTCTTTTTTGTGATAAAACACTATAACCAAGGCAACTTATAGAAGGAAAAGTTTATTGGAGGCTTACGGTTCCAGAGAGACCATTGTGGGGAAGTAGCAGGCATAGAAGCCGGTGCAGGATGCTGAGAGCTCACATATCAAGCCACAAGGATACAGCAAAGAGAGAGAGAGAGAGAGAGAGAGAGAGAGAGAGAGAGAGAGAGAGAGAGAGAGAGAGAGACACAGACACAGACACAGACACAGACACAGACACAGACACAGACACAGACACAGACACAGACACAGACACAGACACAGACACAGACACAGACACAGACCACAGAGAGAATGGAATGGTTCAAGGCAACCCTCAGTAACATGGTTCCTTCAGCAAAACTGAACCTTTTGAACATGCATGAAGATTTCCATCAACCAGGGGCAAAGTATTCAAACATCTGAGTCTGTGGGAGAGAGTCTTATTTAAACCACTATGGTCTGGTAAAAAATTTCTACCTGGTGTGGCCACACAAATTCGTAATACCAGTATGTGGGGAAGGAGGGGGAGAGGAGCAGGAGGATGAGGAGTTCAAGGTCATCCTTGAATTACAAAGAAAATTTGATGCTAGCCTGGGCTACATGAGAGCCCGTCTCAAGCAACTCCTCCTGATTATAATTACATTGTGGGAGAATTCCATTATTCAATATAATGAGGACTTTAAAATCCACACAATTTAAAGGTACCAACTTTAATCCTTAGATATATGTTTTATAGTACAAAGGAGTTAATCTTTTTTCATCAGAAGGAAAAAATATCTTAGAAGGCTCTTTAAAAGTGCCATCTGCTTTTAATACAGTCACTTATTTTAGCAACCTTAGCCCATCATAGGAAAAAAAAAACCCTTGCATTTAATTTCACTCAATCCATGTGCTTTTCTTTCCACAGATGATGGGGGATGAATAAAAATGAAATACTGCCAGTAATAATTTCCTTTATTCTTCTTGGCAAGCACAATTAGGTGCTGATGTTCAGGTTGTACTGCTGGCAACATTTTTCAATTAACATTTAATCTTCCCACAGAAAGTTCAGCCTTACACTGGCATGGAACCCAGCGTTTCAATGGAGGAATGTCGAGAAACAAAGAAAGCTGTCCCTTCCATCTTTCTGCTGTTCCTCACAGTCTTCAATCTGAGAGGGCACCGTGTGCTTCAAGAGTATTATTCCATACCACATTCAGTGCTTTCTTTATTTGTAGGGGTTTCTGCCTTGATTTTGGCAGGTGATAGACACTGTTTTCAAGTCTTGGAAAAATCCATTATCAGGCATTTGGAATAAAAAGACAGGTAGAGTCACAGAGCCTCCTCTACCTCATGGAAGCACTTCATCTTTTGACCTATTTCACTTTGATTATACAAAAGTCAGGGTGACTCTTCACTGGGATGAAGCTGTAAGTGCCTAAACTTCCACAGCTTACATGTGGACGGAACTGTGGGTATAAGTAATTTCTTCTGACTCAGATGAACAAGTCTTAGGTAAATGAGAGTCAGGACTCACCTTTCATTACCATACAAATCTAAAAGTAAAATATTTAACTATCAAATTATCTAATCTTGGCTTGATATTTTTGGAGACAGTTTCTCCATCTGGCCTGGAACTCATCATGCATCCCAAGCTGTCTTTGAATTCATGGACATATTTTGTTCAAAGATTTTGTTTTTATTACCCCCTTCTAAATGTATTAGGCAATATGAAAAGATTCATCAACAGGGAACCAAATGAAGAACTTCTTCACTCCAACAAGGTGGGTTTGAAGTCACCCAATGCCTTGAGGAAGAGTTAGTGTGAAGGACAAGAAGATTGACCACAATGACACCCATGTGACACTTCGCTTTGTTTCTATAGGCTAAAAAGGTAATCAACAGCTAAACACATTTTAACGGATAAAACTTGTGATCTAGTGCAAGTAAAGGCTCTGGGTGTACATCACTGTACTGGTAATGATGGCCTGTGTCATGTGGGGGTGAAGACATTTGGAAGCAATCAACAAATCTGGTAGTCATCTGACTAAGCTAAAGAACTGTGGTACCCACAAGGAGGTGTTGACTGGGCAAGACTGATTAGAAGATCAATCATTTAGATGTAGGTGGATGAAACTTTATCAAGGTACAGAATGAGGTAGGAAGGGGATTTCAAACAATGTACACAAAGCCATTGAAAAAGCTGTGGACAGAAGTCAGGGATCTCCCATAGCTTCAGGACCCCTGGGATTCCTCTAACGGTCCCTCTCAGTCAGCTGGAAAGATGGAAGTGACAGTATTCAAAACAACTTTTGAGAACTATAGTAATCAAACTTTAAAATGCAACTGTGTTACATAAGCCAGAAAGAAAAAAATAGTTTTTGTATTTCAAATGTCATAAAGATGTTGATAGGCTCATGGGGCCCCACCCTTCCTAGAGGAACTAAAAGCAGTTATTGGTTGATGAGGGAGGGGGAAACATTTTCTTCAGTGGGGTAGCCACTAAAATATTGTCAATTCTGTGAGCAACACAAATGACACCAAATGGTTCACTATAAAACAAACATGAAAATGGTAGCAGGCAGGAAGAAGGTGATCAGTGGGTGGGGAAAGGAACAGAAGAGGGTAAGGGGCATACGATTGACATGCATTATAAAAAGTGTCATAATGAACCCATCTTATGTATGAACAATATATATAAAAAATCTTGGGGGAGCAGGGCTTAAATATTTATTAATAATGAAATAAATCAATTTTTAGAAACCAGGGTGACACCCAGAAGCTGTCAATCACCATTAGGCTGTGCAAGGTGGGTTTAGCATGGCTGGTATGCAGGCATACATGGCTTTGAGGATAGATTTCATCTGCGCTAAGAAATGAATATGAATTCACCCATGGCAATTTCAGTTAGTCCCAAAGTCCTCCAAGTGTTTGAAGGTGAAAATGCTGTGCAAAAGCCTAGAAAATTGCCTGGAATCAAGATGAGCACAAAGAATTTTTAAGAGATAGTATCTTTCAGAAATATCTTTTCTTAGCACTCACCCTTAATCACTGGTGAAGGGTGGTCAGGAATGTTGGTAATCATTTGGAACAATGGAGAGATGGAAGTCTGGGGAGAAATAGAGGCAATCCTGTGTGTCTACTACTAGAACCCAACATTAGCATCAATTTGGGAAAGGCAATGCCACCACCATCTGTGCCAGTTTTGCTGTGGGTATTGACTTCTTACTTCTACTATATTCTGAGCTTAAAATATGTTATTTTGGCAAAATTCTTTATATCTATTATGAATATGGTCATTGCCTGAATATAAAATTTTGTACCTTCTCAACAGCCTTTGACTAATGAGATCTTGTGGACCAAATCTAACTTACCACTTCTTTCTGTGATTTGTTAACAAAGAGTGATTTTGTTGATTTCTAAGTGGTTGAAAAATAAATCAAAAGAAAAAATTAAATACATGAATCCAATACAGAAGTTCAAACTTCAGTGTGCATATGAAGTTTTATTCAGACAGAATTGTTTCCACTTATTTGCAAAACGATGTCTATGGCTTTTTCTAAGCTATGATCACAGAGCTCAGTCATTAGAACAGGGATCATTTGGTTGGACAAAGCATTTACTTCCTAGCCTTTTATAAGAAATGCTCAAAAAAAAAGGTGGCTATCCACTCTTCATACCATGGGCAGAAGTCCTGTGTGCATCTGAGTGCTCCGAAGTGAGGTGGACCATGCTTGGAGTAGTTTAAACTCAAATTTTACTTTAGCTAATGAAAACATTCAGGGTATCAAAATATGTCTTAACGTTCCAGATTGAATCTGTAGCTGATTGTACATTCCTACCATCTTCAGTATTGGAGAGAACAGACAGATTTACAGATCTGGAGTTATTAAGTTGTAGGCAGAGCCCTGATAAGTGGACCATTAAAAACTAGAATAAAGATTTTGTTGCTTAAAATGGCTTCTGAAATTTTCTAAATGTAGGTATCAAATCATTGTGATGGTGTAGCTATAGACCAGTTACTATTTATTAGGTAATTGCCCCCTTTATTTTAGAACTGCTTTGGAAATGAAAGGTGAGAATTTAGACAATGGAACTGAATCCTAAATTATGTTCTCTAGACATTCTATGTTTCCACCACCCAATCCTAATTTTACTTAACCCACTGTCTTTAGAAATATATGGAAATCAATTTAAGTTTGACAGTTTAACTCCAATATAAAATAAAATATGCCATGTCTGTTTTTGAGTGTGTGTGGTGCACCTAGATATCTGGTACTGAAGTGATGAGGGAACTATGGGTATTCACCTTGCTGTCATGCTGTTCCATTTGATGGTAGTGTATGCTCAGAGTGTGGAACTCATCTTTATGTGGTGAGCTTGCCTCTTCTTATTTGAGTCACTTCCGAATACCAGAGAATCCAGCATCTGTAGACTTAAGCAACTGCAGTTCAAAAGTGTTTGGGAGATTTTGTGCTCAACAGGCACAGATTTCTTTTCTTGTTGTTATTCCCTGAAAAGTGCAGCATGCTATCAATTTGCACAGCATTTCCATTATGTTAAGATGATAAGCAATCAAGATATGATTTCAGAAATCAAAGTTGAAGGCAAATAATGGACCATTTAACACAAAGACTTGGAGCTTCTGCACTTGGTATTTACGGGAGTCCTAGGGCCAAATCCCCTTTGGATACCAAGAGTTGGCACTATTTCTTTGAAGATTGCTGTTTGTCATCAATCCTTATTCCAGGAGGAAACTGTAGAGGAGATGTAACTGAAATTATTTGGCCTTACAAAACGTACTTGTGGGCTTTTGCATCCACTCACTCTAGGGCTTGTGTGGGTTTGTATAGAACTGTGCATTACTTGAAGGGCCCTGTTTATAAATTCCCATGTGACTCTAAAGAAGGTGATGCTCTGCCTCTGGGTTCTCATACTGTGAGCCAGTGTCCCTTCTGAAGGGCAGGCTTTGCCTCATTTGTTTCTTAGGAGGTTTTGTTTATGAGTCTGAAGTAAGCTAGCTAGGTAGAGGGAACAGAGAGGCATACTGCATGGTGGCTGGAGGCAAAGCAACCACAGAGCTGCGTGATAGAGCTGGGTGTGATGGGCTTGCTCAAACAGTAAAAACAGACTATCCAAACTGGCTGCGACCAACACAACTGGCCAAGTCGCCCACTAACTGGGCTACGCTTCAGTATGGTACTTTATTGGTAGCCTTCCAGAATTGGATGTTCCAATTATGCATCTGATGCTATAATGACACACCCCCAAACTCCATATAAGGATAGAAAAGTGTTCCAGGAAAATCCCACCCCTTTTCTGGAATCCCTCACCTTATTTCATGAATAATTCTCTCCTCTATAAATGTTTTCTATAAGACTGAGTGGTGCTGCTACAGTCTCCCAAGAAGCTCTTCCTTCCTCTTGGGGGTTTACTTTTGCTCTGTAAGGAAATTTCCTCCTTACTCTAAGTCTTTGCTTTTTTTCCTCTGTGAATTATTTCTCTGATCATGACAGGAAGTGGGAGGCACTAGATAGAGGCACCGGTTTGTTCTCTGAGACCTTCCTAGTCTTCACCAGCCATCACAACGTTGCTGTTTGAAATGTCCTCCTGTATAGGTACAAAATGCTGTCTAGGATTCAAACACAGGGAAAGTATTAAGTGCCTTCTATAGAAAGCATGCATGTTAGACTTCATGTAAACATGACTTCATACATGCACAATGGACTGTGAGTTCAGTGGAAACTGATTGGTAATGTATATTAAACAGGACACCCTTAAATAGAAACACACATGAAACAGGTTTATGTATTGATTTGTTGATGAACTTTCTCAACTAGAGCTCACAACAATACTATGGTAGTCATGGAAATTTTGCAGAATACACCATGATGAAAGATGAAAACCTCTGTACTCATTTCCTCTTTACTTTTTTATTCCCATAGTGACAGTAGCAATCTAGCCTCAATTCAAAGATGATGGAGTTGTATGTATATATTTATGTGTATGTGTATATTTATGCACATATATGCACATCTCTGTGTGTATGTGAACTGTGAATTGCTGGTATCAATCCACAATACTGATTCCTCTTTGGAGAAAATTATATATATGAACAAAGCAGTTTTGCCCATCTTAAAGCCAAAAGTCTTCTTAGGTGATGGTTACCTATGATATTTCTACGGAGTCATGCTTGTGTTTCACATCTTTGATCTAGGACAGAATTCTTATTTATTTCTTACAATCCTTAGAACAGAACCTTATCAGAATCCTACTTAAGGTTTGCTCATTTATGCTGTTGTGGAAGGGATAATGGGGCTGGTCCTGAGAAAAGAGACGTTAATCATATCATTGGGATTACAGTTATTTTTTCTTGCTGTTTTTGTTATAGCTATCAATGGTTCCCTCAACATACTATGCTATTCTCGAAGATACTACCTTCATCCCTCTAGCAGCTGTAGTTATTTGACTACTTAATTGTGTTTGTTGTTTCAAACAGGTGGATATTAGTGAGGCCCTCTCACTACTTCAAGGACTCATCATTGTACTTTTGTAACAGAGTGACAAAGTCCCTGAGATTATCTGGGACACTACAACCTCCAGACAGCCAGTTAAATATGCTCAGCCAACTAGGCACAGTTTCTTCAACTCACAGATGCTTCACCAGCACTTCATCTGTCAATGAACTGCCTATTTTTCTGTTTCACATTCTTATTCCCAGAGGCTATCTGCCCTTGGAATTAAGCACCTGTTCTGCCACAGGTGGGTGTTTGGGTTGACCTTTCAAATTGAACTGCTTTTGTCAGAACTTTCAGTACAAAGAATAAAGCATAATGCCATGTTCTCAGTGAAAGACAGAGTCACCATGTGTCTCCAAGTGAACAAGTGAGAGGTAATGCCTTTGAAATGAATCTACCCAGCCAGCAGCCTCCTCAGTCCTGGGAAAAGACCAAACTGTCTGCCTTGGCTGGCTCCTGTGCTACTGGATCTCTTTATAGAAAATAGAAATCAGAGGGGATAAAAAAGAGGAAGATGATGTGGACTAATAAGGAGAAAAGATTCTTGGATGCTTTGGCAATTGTTTCACTCATTTTAAACCCAGGAACCCACCCATAAATTTGGGGTATTTTGTTATTTCAGTATTACTACTGTAAACCATGATTTCTCTGATGATCTAGCAACAGAATTAACTCAAGTAATCAATTTCTATCCTAATAAGCAGAAAATTATGTGAGCTAGGTGACATGCAGGGGTGTTGAACTAATGAATATCTTTTCTTGGATAAACAATTGATTTTGTTTGTATTGCTTCACTTGTCCTAGCATAGATAACCCCCAGTCCATTCTTGTTCTTCCATTTTATGATTCTGTGATTCTTTTTTTCTCCAGGAACAATGAACAACGTATCTTCCTTATTGAAAGCCATATTTAAATTTCAGCCTTACCTGTGGAACGAGTCTGATTTTACTCTTTCATTTGAGTCTATCTCTGTGCTGAAATACAGCAATTAAATGCTTTAAAGCATATATTTCCTATTGATCTCCTTCCTGTATTTTTCCTTCTGCTGTTAGCCTTTCTCTCAATAGATGGTGCTCTTTTCTCAGAGACATATTCCTCACCCAAAGAACAGAGAAATCAGTTTTATTTTAAACAATCATTAATTAAAGAAATCAGACAAGCAATTTGCAGTACCTTGGGAACAAAGGCATAATGAGGGAAATGATCTTTCAATGACTTGGAAGCTGTGACATGTGTGCTGAATAGGTGAAGCAAATATTGTAACTAAACCTGAACAGTGCCATGCTCATGATGCCACATAACCCCACTGAGAAGAAGGACTCAAATCAGGAGCCATCTTTAACATGCTGAGGTGTCTATCTACTTTACCAAAAGTGCATTAATGAGTATTCCACACTAACAGGCAGAATCTGAACATGTGACTCAATGACACCACACTCAACATCACTCTCAGTACTGAGACCCTGCTCAGTCTTTGCCAAATTCATCCAGAACACCCCAACCAACAGAAAGTCGACCTCAAACTCTTTTGGAAGTAAGGTAGAGACACTTTCCCCTCCAGACCATCCTGAACAACTCCCAATAATACACAATGTTGCTGATATTATAATCCCTAATTGACTCTCACGTTTGCAAGCACTGAAAAATGGTTATGCCTTGTAGATGCCCTGAGCTACCCAGATGCCACCTGGGATCCCTGAGCAGATCTGCAGGAAGAAAGTGCAAACTGGGTTAAACATCACAACAGTAGACATGCTACATCCAAGCCACCCTGCCCTGGAAAGATGCCATGAAAGCTCCTTCATGGGGCAGCCTCAGGATGGAAGAAGAGTAAGTTAAGGACTCCCCAAGCACAGAGAATGGTTGGGGCTGTGGTCCAGCCTAAACCTGCTAAGAAAGTTAGTGAGTTCATTTCTTTAACCTACTAAGAAGCCTCTGCCCTTCAGTTATGGAAAGCTAACCAGATTTTTCCTCTCGCTTTTCACAGCTCACTCTTCTTATAGCTCATGCAGAGGGATGACTGACTGTTAAGACATGCTTCAAAGACCCTCTTAGCTTAGAATAAGAAGGGAATCTAAAATGCAGCCCCCCTCACCCACACCCATATCTTAAAAGCTCTGCCCAAAGAAACTTCTTCGTTTTGGGATTTTGAACACTGCTTTATCAAGGGAGGGAGAAAAACCCAGAACAGTAAAATTTCACACACAAACAGAAAGTGCTCTATCCAAGTCACCCCCTCTTTGTATCCTGCTTTCTTTTCTGTAACAGACTTTGTCTACTTCTCACCCCCTCCCCTTTGCGGAGCTTGGGCGCTCAGGGCATTCCTTACCTGACAATCACATACATGACCAGGAAGTTTCCGAAGAGGCCCACTACGCACACGATAGAATAAAGGGCCATGATGGTTATTGCAGTGATCATGGAAGGACTGCCAGCCGAAGAGCACAGGCTGTCGCTCCCGCCAAGCCCGGTGCGGTTCAGACCGCATAGGTCGGACTGGTTGCCATCTACATGGGACAAGTTGAGCCAGGAGGCAGGTGCTGGGGAGCAACTTGCGGGAGCCAAGGGGTCAGAACAGTCGCTGGTGTTTCCAGGACCGCTGCGGCTGTCCATGGTGCTGAAGGCCTGTGGCGGGCTCGATGTGGGTAGTAACTGAGAGCTCCAAGACTTTTTGGGTTTCAGGATCCCCAGCCTCTTCCTCTCCCGGCTGCCTCAGCTCCGTCAGTTTCTTACACAGACAAGCCCTGGCGGAACCAGAGAAGAGCGTCAGCCAGAAGGGAACGCCTGAGCGTCTGATATTCTCCTCTGCTTGTAGCCCCCTCCCACCTCAGAAGTAGAAGAAGCAGTCTTTAGCATCCCAAAGCACTGCTCACTGGGTGGAAGGGAGGGAGCACACTGTGAGGGATCCAGAGGCTGGAGAGGAGGGAGGAGAGAGAAAGGGTGGATTTTGCGCAAAGCAACTCAGAGTCAGTCTCCTTGTCTCCACGCACTTCCAAGCAAAACGAGTGTAAAGTGGGGTAGGAGGGGTAAAAACGGACGTGGCAGAGAAGGGTGGGAAGAGAGACGGTTAAGTTTTTTTGCAACAAGAATACATAAGGTAGAGGGTTTCAATGACTATTTTTTCAGCGCTGTTTTTCTTCTCTAATCAGTCAGGAAAGTCATTGATCAGTTATGATCTCAGTGACTCTTAAACCCCAATATTCTCCCCCACTCAACTCCCCAGAGCAATAATTTGGGGCTGAAGACCCAAATTATTTGTTGTTGTTGTTCTTCTTTACTTAGATCCCCATATCTGAAGCAAAAAAATATAACTTCAACTTTTCAACCAGACAAATTCATTCAAATCAACAATGGTTTTCCTCTGAAAAAGAAAAAAAAATTGTAAAGGAAGCCTATTTCTTGTTCTCCCATTCTCTAAATGTATCTTGGACTAGATGGTCCATTTGCATCTGAATTTGTCCCAGTAAAGAGGAAGCACAAGAAAACATTACAGAAATGAGAGAGGAGGGGCACTATCCAGTAAAATACACTAAAGATCACACTGCCTCTCCTAGTTCCACTCTCATGGACCTGCTTAGAAAGAGTAATCCTTTAGCTTTTACACTTAATTCCTGGTCACGAACTTCTGGGGTGCAGGCTATTGAGTCAGGCAGAAATTGCACAATTTTATTCTTCTTACTGTAGAGATTCCAAAAAGATCCATACGGCTCCTTTGAGAGTGACATAGCCCAAACAAGACTCTTGAGGAACAAGAATGCATTAAAACAAAATTCAATCTTATGTCTAAGTTCACAAGTGCTTCCAAACCAATACAATTTTAAAGTTAACAGTAGTGTGCTTTCTTCTTCTTTTTATCTCTGTGCATGCATATGCTTGTGCATACCCACAGTTTTAACTTATAAACTTTGATTAATTGTGGAAAGTTTAACAGTATTCTCACAGACTGTGGAAAGCAAGCTTAGAAGGAACACGTAATTCCAATTTTACTTTTAGACATTCATCTTGAAAACAGATAACTCACAGCTCAAGTATTAATCATAGACTTTTGGCCAATGTTCAGTATTATTTTTACCCTTTTCCATTAAAGGGTGTAATTTCAGCAATAATGTAGATAAGGGTTCCCAGTGGCTGCTAAAATGCCTTTAAATACATTCTCCTAGGAATAAATGTGTCAGTTCACTTGGCTGAGCTGAAATCTGTGTGCTGCTCATTCATCAGTCTCCCGAGGATGCACAGAATCAACCTCACTCCCTTCATGGGAAAGACGAGTCAGCACATGGCAGTTATTGCTGCCTTTGCTGTCAGATTGTTTTGTGATATAGTCCTGTCATCTCTAGCAGTATGAATTTGAATATGTTTCTTTACCTAATTGAGTCATAGTTTTCTTTTCAGTGTAAGAGCCTGAACTTTATTTCTAGGGCTGGAGAGATGGCTCAGAGGTTAAGAGTACTGGCTGTTCTTCCAGAGGTCCTGAGTTCAATTACCAGCAATCATACAGTTCCTCACAACCACCTATAATAAGATCTGGTACCCTCTTATGGCCTGCAGGCATACCTGGAGGCAGAATGATATATATATATATATATATATATATATATATATATATATCAAGTAAATCTAAATATATTATATATATATATATATATATATATATATATATATATATATCAAGTAAATCTAGGAAAAATGAACCTGAACTTTATTCAACCATATGTTCTCATCTGAGATCAAAATTTTCCTTCTAGTTTTGTTTCTCATGCTTCACAGAGAGTAATTATCATCTTTAGATTACTCCAAATGCAACATTTCCTGAACACTATTTCATATCTTCATCTATCTATCTATCTATCTATCTATCTATCTATCTATCTATCTATCTATCTTCCTATCCATTTCCTGTATGTCCTATTCATTCAACACAAACTTTGAGAAAACACAGACAAATGAAATTTATGTCAAAATACAAGCATTAAATTAGCCTTGAAAGGTCTATTGAAAAGTTATACAGAATTAATAATTTCATACCACTCAATAGACTATGGAAGGACCCCAAGCTCAATTCCCACTATTTCTTTGTTATTTCTTAGTTATTGCTCATTTTCTTACTGAGTGATTTGAAGGTCTTCATGGAAGCTTAAATCTCCCATAAACAGAGGCAGATAATTCAAAATGACTCAGCAAACTGAAATCCTCATTATTTTATAAAAGCCAGATTACCCATGAGTCCTTTAATTTCCTAGAGCTGTAGTATATTGTCTGTGGGAATATCTGCCTTTTCACTGATGTTTCTTGCTGAATCTTGATTTTCCATTTGAATCAAGGATAATTTAATACCTACTGGTCTAGATTTAATTTACATAATAAAACTCATATAAAAATACTACTTTTCATGAAATTGTTTGCTTCAAAGAACTGCATTTAATCACCATATGGATGGATCTGGCAATGAGCTAAGAGTTGTTTCTCTTTCTTTGATTTCAGTGTCTATTGGCTTTAGGCATTCATATGATGGCCATCAATGTACACTCATTTTAACAGTTTAGTCATGATTGTTTTTGAGAGTGGTTGTTAATGGAACACATGATTAAGAGCTGTTAATGAAAGCCAAAATCATAAATTCTACATATAGACTAATTACAGTGGTTAGAAGCTCAGAAAAGGAAGCTCATATAGGGCTTCATCAGGAGAACCGTAATGTGCTTTGTAGCTGTTTCTTACAACTAACATTTAAATGTGTGCACTTAATAAGAAGGCAGTTGAGTTTTGTTACAATATTATTTTAGACTACTGGAATACTGTATGACCCTTCAATCAAACAGAGTAAGATGCCTTGGTTTAGAGTTTAAAAAATAAAAAGGTAAATTAAAAATAAAAACTCCTCACCAATTTCCATGTGATAAATCTAAGAGGATACTTGAAGCAGAATTAGTAAAATCCCTGAACTCTAAAATTTAAAAAGTAGCCCCAAATGCAGACTCTACTGTCCATTTTCTTGAGACTTACATTCTTTATGCTTCCTGTTAATTGGTTCCTCTTGTGTAAGATGAAAGAGTGAGAATCAACTACAAAGCAGTTTTCCAAGATTCCATGTATTTAAAAGGGCATGCCCTTTGTCTTCAAGTTCATTGTCAAGAAGAATTCTTGGAGATATCACAGGATACTTAATGGCACAAATTTATCCTTAAGAGTTTTTATCTTTTAAGGGGCCTGGATGTTCTAATAACAGTTTAGCTGACAGCCTTTCAAATCATTATTGTAAACAACTAGCTTAAGTAATTAATTCACAGGTCTATGTGCCTTTTTTCAAGTCTGGAAGCTCATTTTTTTTTTTTAAATTAGGTTTTAGTTTTCAGTTTCTGCCTATGGGGGGTTATAGTATCTTATTTTATTCTGAAACTGTAGTTATTCTTTTTTACAGATATTTATTTTATTATAAACATATTAGGTACAAAGTCAATGTAAAATATAAATTTATATAGACTACACTTTAAAATTGTGCTTCATTCCTATTAGCAAATTGAAGAAGCTAACCTATTTTAAAACCAATAAACAAACTAGTGAAGTTCACTGTATTGTACATAGGTGCAGGGACAATGTCAGACCTACATAAAGTTGTACATGACAAACCACCACAGGAATAATATAACACCCCTCCTTTCTCAGCAGCACTATTTCTCTTCCACTGTGTCAGTCTCATCGAACAGAGGGCACAGTGCTGCATTAGGACGGCAAACAAAAGCATCCTCTCCCAACTCAGACAACTGTCCCAGTGAAGATACACAAGGGTCCTGGTCTTTTAACATATCCAGCAGTTGTAAAGTCTTTTCTTGAATGCGCCGAGAAGGCCTCACTGGTGTGAGAAACTTTAGCTCTTTAACTGTAGAATTATTACCATGTTGCATCTTCTTTTTCATACTTTGAAAGCATGGAGTAGAAGATACATTATATCTAATTAGGCAACCTGCTTCAGTTTTTGAATCAGGGGTTATAAAATCTCCGGCTGGATCTTTTGTTTCTTTGTCTTGGTTGTTTTCATAAACTTTACCATTCCTCTGATCCTCATGCTCCTCTCCTGAATTTACTGGTTCTAGATTGACACTTGTTTCTTCAATTTTGACTTCCTGGGTATGTCCCTTGGTTGCATGACCCTCCTCAATATTTTCTCCCAAATTAACTTTTTCTTGACTCTTCATTGTTAGAATATCTATGATTATATGTTGCATCTCTTCAATAGGCTGAGCCCCTGCCAGAATGGCCTTCTCATAGACTGAGATAATATTTTCATTAGGACTTGTGACTGGTTCAGTACGAACAAGACATATCCAATACTTAACAAATTTTTGGCATCTGGAATATTACGAATCAGGTCATTCAATGTGTCTACAATTTCTTCTTTTGGGCATCCCTTCTTATTGATCAGGTTCAGGCATTCAGAAATTGTCTTGTTTACTTTTTCAGTAAATAATCTCTGTTCGTCTTCTTCTGCCATGGTAGTCCAAAAGGACCCAACTGGGTTTTACTTTTGTCCCCTTGTCTCAGACTGATTAGCTATTAAGTTAGGAGGCCTTTTTAGTCCTTTTCCTTTGCCAGTTCTCCGCTCAGTCACTGGAGCTTTTTTCTCTTCTGTGGTTTTGTTGGGCTGAACTATCTAGGAATAGTTGCTCCTGCTACTGTGTATCTGCATCGGTCCATATTTTCTGACTTTTCTATCAGCCTGGTATTAGACAAATGAGTCCTGGATGCACTTTCAGATGTTATACTTCTTGATGGTGCCTTATCTCTTTTTGTGTTCGGAGAAGGTCGGGTATTGACAAAAGTTCTGACCCTTGTAATTCTTTTCCAAGAGGTGCTTTTCTGATGGTATTATTGTGGAGGCTTCTAATAGGTGGTCGCACAAGTGTGTTCTTGGACGCAGTGCTCACAGACTTAGTGTTTACAAACTTGGTGGTAGCAGTCACACTTGAGGCTCTTATACCGATGGTGTTTACAGGTGCAGACTTAGCCTTTGTGGCTTTAGACACAGTAGGGGGAAGTTTCTTGGTTGCTGAAGGACTCTCACCTTTGATATTCGGAACCTTTCTAAATGAATTAATCTTAGACTGAACAACCTGGCCACAATAATAACCAAGCACTCATTTTTTAGGTATGTTGTCATCCTGTTTGGGCTTTTCTGCAGTTGCTTGCATCTTTTTATTGTCTTTAAGGTGACATGCCTGGTCTGATGTCATAGTCTGACCTTGGAAATCATCTCTAGTTGATAATAACTGCACAGCTTGAATATTATCCTTCAAGTAGTGTATTTTTGAACTGGTTGCTTCATCAGCTTTTAATGGAATGCCGTTTTTTTTCAATCATGTTTCCAATATTTTCTTTATCAGGCATTTCTGTTTTGAGTTTCAGAACTTTCTTCTGTTCTTGGGCCTGATCTTCAGATATCATCACTTTCTGTTCTCTATTAGTTTAAAAAATTAATTAGTCTGGATATCTGATTTTCTTGTTTGTATAAAAACATTGTTTTTCGTATTAACAGATATTCCTTGAGTTTTTGTTTTCTTTGTTCTCTGAAGGCCGGCTGGTCTCTCTTGGTCGGGGGCAGCTGCAGGTCCGGTGGCACCGGCAAAGTGTTCCTCCCAGCCTGGCCTGCAGAGCATTTCCCGGACTCTGCCATCTCGTAATGTGCGCGCCTAGGCGCCGTTGTGAATTGAATGCCGTAGTTATTCTTATCAGTCTCACTTAAAAATTATTGAGCACTCAAGAAACTTCTGTTTGCAGGGAGGTGGTGGCGCACGCCTTTAATCCTAGCACTCGGGAGGCAGAGGCGGGCAGATCCCTGTGAGTTCGAGTCTAGCCTGATCTACAAGAGCTAGTTCCAGGACAGCCTCCTCAGTCATAGAGAAACCCTGTCTCGAAAAAACCAAACCAAACCCAACCCAACCCAACCCAACCCAACCCAACCCAACCAAACCAAACCGAACATAACAAAACAAAAACAAACAAACAAAAACACTTCTGTTTATGCAGGTGTTATGGCTTGAATGTTAAATATATCATATCAGCCCAGGTGTTAGAACCCCGGGTTGCTGATATTGTAGACCCTGTATCAGGTGGAGTTTCGCTGAAGGAAATGGGTCACTGGGGAGTGGTCCCTGAGGTTTTATAGCCCAGCCTGACTTCCTGTTCACTCACTGCTGTTTCATTGCAATTGCAATGTGACTAACTGCCTTACTCTTTATTACCACACCTTCCCTGTCATGTAGAACTGTATCCCCTCATACTGCAAGTCAAAATAAACACTTCCTTTTAAAATTGACATCTTACCAGGTACTTGGTTGCAACAATGAGAAAAGTGCTTAATGCAGTAGATTGTCTTTATCAGAATTCATCCCGTTAGAAGTTACAACTGAAAAATTTAGAACACCACATTTCTTTATTAATTTAGTAAAATTAACAATACAAATATTATACAGAAACAGAAGTAATTTTATTTTAAGGAATATCTTCCCCAATTCTTCTCCAGGATCAGCCAAAAAAATATTTAGTAGCAAGAGTGGCTCTATGGCTGGGCCATTCTTTTAAATGTATGGCTTAGAAATAGATAGTTAGGTTCTTATTCCTGATTCTGTCTCAATAATGGGTGGTTGAAGTTTATAAAAAAAACTGAAGAATGTTTGCTTTTACTGTGGTATGTGAGAGGAAAGAGGAGAAAATGTTAGTAGTCTTTATAAATAATTGTGGCTATTTTACTTTGACACTGAATTCCATTAGTACTATGTCTTCATGTTTTAAAGGGAAGTTGGGTTATGGGATTTGAAGCAACATTAATGATTCCTAGATCCTGTAGTACTTGCAGATTCATTAGCTGCTCTCCTATTTTGAGTGAATATTCTACTTGATCATGACTTTGTAATATTGCCCACAGGGTCATTTAGTTCATGGCATCCTATCATGTTCCAAATGTCAAAGGACTCCATTCTGCTAACAGCTATGCATGCTTGTTAATACCTCTGGCTGTATAGGAAGAATTCTCAAAATTGTGATGCTATCAATCTCTTTTTATTTTATTTTATTTTATGTATTTTTTTTAGTTTCTAGTTTTGTTGGGAAGCCAGAATTTTCTCATGGATAATCAATGCTTTCAATCGTACCAGAGGTGATAGACTCACTGTCTTCATTTAAAATAAAATATTGGCCAAACATATGATTCTGAATCAGTGTGGAAATCTGTGTTTCAGTCATTCTTCAAATAAAAATACTGTCCTGTGGAAAAAAGTCACATAGTTCCCACTACAACTGTGACAACCACACAAGGGCTTTTCCTTGTGAGAGGCAACCCTCTGTGGCTTGTGGCCTGCAACATGTTCTATGTGTATTCCCTATTTCCTCACACAGGACATCAAAGGTCAGGATCTCTGTGTGTTTGTGTATCTGCAATGTATATACATGTAGTCCATATGTACATGGTGTATGTGTAAGTGTGAATATGCAGAGATCAGAGGAGGATGTTGAGTGTCCTCTTCTATAACTCTCTGCTTTATTGTCTTGAGACAGAGTCTTTCACTGAATCCGGAGCTATGCTGGAGGCCAGAATGTTCCAGCAATCCTTCTATATCTGCTCTCCACAGTGCTTGGGTTACAGTACTGGACTGGCCACACCCAGCTTTTTAGGTGGGTTCTAAGGATTTGAACTCAGGTCCTCATGCTTGCATGGCAAGCGTTTCTACTTGCTGAGCCTCCCATGGTTGAAATTTTATAAACTTAACTTTTATTCATGCTGCACTGGTACTATGTTTCCCTTGCAGGTGATGGTGCAGAGATGGTAAGAGACTCCTCAAACAATACACACTATTGTCATCACTGTTGGTTGCCCACCACGACTCAATGACAAGACCCCATTTGCTGAAGATACTGCATCATAGGACTTCTTGGTCATAGGACTCACAAAAAATCAAGCTGATACTGTTCTGGAAGCTTCTTTTCTGCTGGCTAACTTTTACAACACCAGAAGGTGCTATTAGGTCACTATGGGGAGAAGAGTGATCACCAGGTTTCCCCAGCTATGACTCCTGCCAACTACAATAATGACCACCCTATCAAGATATGTATCACAAATGTTATGGAAATAAAAAGCACTCTCTGATTAGATTTAAGGCCATATTCATAGGAAGAAACTCATTCCTGGTCTTGTAAATCTGGCCAAGAACTCGCAGGTTCAAGGAGTGAACCTACTACTGTTATTTTGTTAGTAGAAATAGTGTCAACTGCTTTCTAAAAATGTAACTCTATACAGGACAGCTTTCAGACCTCATCAGAGAAACATCTTTGTGCATTGGAGTGCAGTTCATATATAGGCCCACAACTTGTCAAAGTGCTGAGATGTATCTGTGGAGTGATCAGCCAGGGGGTGGGGCTTCTTTCTTTTTTATTGCCCTGTGAATGTGTGTCTGTGAGGAATACAGTGTTGAGTAGAAGCACAGAGTAGATTCACAGGTCTGGCTGTTTCATCAACCACTCTTTCCATGTTATCTCCAACTTAATCTAGTAAAAGCCACGTGATTTTATAGAATTTTTAAAACAAATTTTTACCTTGTTGCTTTCATGACTCTTAGAGATCTCCAGGGTCTGTAAACCATACCTTCATGCTTATTGATTTACGCCATCGTGAAAATGCTCTGACTTCTCTGCTTTTGTTTCCCAACAATCCCCAGAGCAGAGATGCATGGATGCGCATGCTAGGCAGAATCCAGTACTCTCTCCTTGAGCACCAGCTTCTGCAATCCACAGCCTTCCATGGCTTTCTTCCATTTCCACTAAAACCTCATTAACTACATTATTATTGTTTGTTTGTTTGTTTTGAGACAGGGTTTCTCTGTATAAAAGCCCTAGACGTCCTAGAACTCTATAGACAAGGCTGGCCTGTAACTCACAGAGATCTTCCTGCCTTGGGCGGAGGGCTGAGGTTAAAGCCATGTGCCACTACCACCCACCTTTAACCTGCATTCTTATGTGTCCATTTCATAGGACTCCCCTCTTGTCTATTCTTCCCCCCTCTCTCTTCGCTCTGAACTTTCAGGCTCCACAGATCACAAGGAAATCAATAGGGACAGCATTTCTTCTAGCATTCAACTCTGCTTTCAAGGCATCCTGCAAGCTCCTATGCACGGAAGAGCTTGTAACTTTGCCTTGGATACCGCAAGGCTGCCCAGATTTTGAAGACTGGCTATTTTATTTAGGTTTCTGTTTCTAAGTCAAGTTCTGCCTACTGTCTCTCTGTTTTCTCACAACCCTACTTACTCTTCCATACCTTAATATCAAGGCCTTTTGTTTCAGAGGCTGTCACAGACTTTAATAAGGCTAAACTTACAGGCATTTCAATCTTCATTTCTTTTCTTGTTTTCTCTTCCTCTCCCTCTTCATTTATTATATTTCTCATTTTCCAATTCTGTTTTTGTTTATACTAAGGTTTATTTTTTCCTTTGCTTGTATCTCATATTCTTTGCACTCATCTTCTCAGCATGCCCTTCATAGTGATCTCAAATCATGCTCATCTATACTTTCGGGTATGTGGCGATGAATTCAGTCTACATCTCCAGCTCAGTCTTTGCCCTAGAGAGTAAGGCTTTTAAGTGTGTCAGTTTGGTGAACATGTTCACTGAAGATACAATGTGTCAACTACTCTCATGTTCCTGGCTCAGCATAGTTCTCTTAATCCTTGTATCCTCTCTTCATCCTTGGTATCTTGCAGTTATTTAAGAATCGGCTATTGACCGTCCAGTACTTTTTCTACTGACAGTGTGGGCTAGCAGCAGAGCCTCCATCATCTCTGCAGCTGCCACAGGAAGGGAGGCAGTCTTAATGGGAGATCACTAGCATTATAGAAACGCAAGAAGGAGGATCTCAGAGTTCAACGCTCTTGTTCCATTTTTTCCCTTTATAGTAAAATCAGAAATTTCCTGACTGCCAATAATTTTTGACATTAAGAGACTCTATTAGAAATAATATTTAAAGAAATAAAAATCCTACTTAGAACTTTTGATAGGATTAAAGTATCATTGAAGTTTCTATCATCTTTTTTCTTGTGGTTTGTGGTACAAAGATAGAATAAATTTGATGACCCTAGAATTAATGGGCATTTTCTCAGTGGCTGAGAGACCTGCTTCTTACTGAGGGGGTGTCACATATTGTAGCTTTGTCTGTAGCTGTCTGCAAGTAGACCACTATTCCAAATGTGCCCCTACTGTCAATCTAAAGCCTGTTCTTCTAGAAGCAATGAGAGCAGTAAATCTATTTTAATGCTATATTTTTATTCTGAACCATTCTTAGCTCTATAAAATCTTTCTTCTTCAGTGAAGACATTATGCAAACCAAACCCCTCTCACCCAAATCTCTATATTTTATAAATTCAGGAAATAGAATATCCATAAACTACTTTTTGCTTGTTTGTTTTTTTTAAATAAATTTGTTGAGGCAGAGACTGACATATATTTAGATAATATGGGTTCACCCTTTTAAAAGCATATGGCTACACAATCTCCTCCTTTCTAGCAAATAATAGGACTTTGGATTAAAGGAACCAAACCAAGCTTGTCCCAAACAATACTCGAATATTCACAATTTAAATTCTTGGAAAGACAGACACGTGTCTTTTAAGAATCTTTTATATATTTTTTTCTGAGCTGAACAAAAGTGTTCTAAAACTCCTTTATCCCCAGACAGCTTGCCTTTTTTTTTTTTACTTCCTTAATCAACTTAAGTACCTTAAGAGCAAAGACTATGCTTTACAATTCTTTGAAGTACATTAAGATGTCTTTTTCTTGGATGAAATTTATACAAAGAGGAGAGCATCGGGAATGGGCAAGTATGGGCTAAATGCAATCTATCAGATATTTCCTAAATGGAGGCCACAGAAATACAGGAATACCCTACATCTCTTTGGGCAGCTTTGAGGTGGGGACTTTTCTACTTGGCACTATTGACATGTCATTAACTAAGCTACAGCTGGTTAAATCTTCATTTTTTTTTGACAGCAGAGAGTTGATTTTCTGAAATTATAAAGAACTACTTTAGGCCAAGTTTGTATGTTATGCTCAGATAAGTTTTGTCTTGAAGTTTAAAAACTACATTCAGCTTTAAAGTGTAGGGATTGATCTATTTCTAATTGGCATATATTTTTTAAAAGATTTTATTTTATTTATTATGCATACAACATTCTGCTTCCATGTATATCTGCACATCAGAATAGGGCACCAGATCTCATAGAGAATAGTTGTGAGCCATCATGTGGTTGCTGGGACTTGAACTCAGCACCTTTGGAAGAGCAGTCAATGCTCTTAACCTCTGAGCCATCTCTCCAGCCCCTAATTGGCATATATTTTTAAAGGCAATTTTAAGATTAGCTTTTGAAGAAGCAAGTATTTCTAGAAATATAGAATGGTACAAAATGATTGATTTGATAGACTATCCATATATTAGAATAAGTAGCCCTCATAAAAAGAAAGATTAATTTGTTGTGTCAGTATGCATGCAATACATGAGAAAGTACTTCCTTATACTCACTCAAATATTTTAAGGGCAGATCAATGCTTGTTCTTTCTTCTTTCCTTCCTCCCCCTCTCCCTCTTTCCTTGTCCCCTTGCCCCTCCTTCCATTTCTCTCTCTCTCTCTCTCTCTCTCTCTCTCTCCATATATATATATATATAATATATATATATATATATATATGGAAAGATTTGCCTTAAATCCCAGGCTGTTCTTACACTCCCAATAGAATCCTCCTTCACCTAACCTCCCTGATTCTATGAATACAGGCATGGACCACCAAAGGGCTTTAGAGTCATTATTAAACAGGCAAATCAATATTTGAGCTCAGAGTTCCCTGCAATGCAGAGGATCACAGAAAATGGAGATGCTGTCAGGTTGAGTTGTAGTAAAGAAAAGTTGTAAGAGAGAAATTTTGTGTTCAGAAAGAGAAGAATAATGGATGGGGGAGGGGGGCTGAGGTATTTGGGAAAACAGCCCCATTATAGGAGTGTAGAATAAGCCTTGTCTTTACAGGAATATATAAACAGGAAGAGAAGGGTGTCTGTCTTTCATCTACACATACAGTCATTTAGGCAGCTGAGCCTTCATTCGGAGCCACAGTCTGGATGAGAAAATGACATTCTGCTGAAAGAGAATGTCCAGTGATCTCTCCTGGGTCACTCTGTGTGTATTTAGTGTATTTTTATTATTTACCAGAAGTAGAATAAGGTTTGTATTTCCACATTTTTTTTAAACCAGAAAATAGACAGAAGGAAGTAGGAGGAAGGACTTTGAATATAGGGATACTTTCTTCATAGGAAAAATCTCTATATTTATACTAGTGTGTCAGTACTGAAATGTCAAACAAAAATCAGAAGACTTGGTGACTCTTTTGTCAGGTGAACTGTCAAGAACAAGTTTGTTACATTGCATACTAGATGGTTTGATGCTTTTCACTGTGTATGTGGTAGAAGTGAAGATGCATCAATTATAAAATAACACAACCTCTTCATCTAAAAGGTCTGATTTAGTAAGTTTTATTTAGTATATGTCATTTCATTACTATCTTTGGTAATTCAAAAACTGAGTTATAAATTAATTCGACAAGTCGCCTGTGTGGATTTCAGTAAGACGTGGAAGTGAATAAGACAGACATGGGAAATCATTATGATTCCTTCCTTTCTTAGTCCCTTCTAGCAATTTACACATAGGAATGCCATGTTTTCTTGGGACTAACTATATATCAGACACTGCATGTGCATTTCTATGGAGAAATGTGACTGGACTACTGGTCTACCCAGGTGAATGACAAGGAGCTATGAGATGTCACAAAGGACTTCATAGCATACTACTTTAGCCACTGTCTATCACCGTGTAGACACTCTTGGATTCAGTGCCATCAAAAGTCTAGACCATATGCTGTTTGTCCTGATACCTGGGTTATAGACTTGGCCCAATGTGCTCTGAACACATTACTTCTCAGGGAAAGTTATCGCTATGAGAAACAGATAACCTTCATATTTTCATTTATTTTAAATACTTAGTTGGTATCAACCATATACTAGGTATTAGTACTGGGTACTTGGTGAAAATAGTAAACAAGAAAAGTGCTCTGATTTATTGTGGCTTCTCTTAAAGGGACAATGGAAGATGGATAGAGAGGGTAGGAGAGAAGAGGAGGGGGGAGAGAGAAAGGGAGACAGACAGAGAGAGAGAGAGAGAGAGAGAGAGAGAGAGAGAGAGAGAGAGAGAGAGAGAGAATATCAGTTAGTAAAAGGGTGAAATACTAGCAAGGGAAATAAATCAATTTTGTGTCAAAAACCAAATTGACAGCTGAGTAAGAAACCAAATTAGGTGACATTCTGGTGTATTTGTATTTGATGATATAAATGACATCAAAGCCATTAAAGGAATGATTATTTTTTATTTCTGGACATGATTATTAACTGCTGACATTTTGTACTTATAAATAACCTTATTGTTTGCTTGTTTGGCTGGCAACCTGATTTTCAGTTCCAGGCTCCACCAAACTCAGTCTCTCTCTGCTAAGCACCAAAACACTTGGCACAGTGCAAACAGTCTCCATGCATTGCAATTTCACACATTCCGAAATTTTTGTGTATTGCTAGCTTCAGGAAATATCTTAATGCTTTACTACCAAACAAGAGTTCATGGATTTAAAAATACGTTCAGTAGAAATTCTTCAGCTGCAGTTTTAAAAGTTGCAGAATTACGTTGCATCAACAGTGTAAATCATTGTCAGAATCAAGTATAACCACAATAAAGTACAATCTAAAGGTGGCTAGTGCCTCTCCACCCATCACCTTTCCCCTGCACTTTCAATTTAAGGCAACTGTTTTTAAAAATTTGTTTTTGTTCTGTATGTTTCAAAAGTCCCAAAGAGATATGTATAATGTCCCTTCCACTCTTAGTTTTTTTTTAAATGCAGTATACACCTTTAGTTCCTCTTTTCTTATTTTATGCTTTTTCTGTGTTTGTGTACTCTGTCAGTCATTTAGATACTTATGAGTATATATGATGGTACATGGGGATGCCACTGATGCTTTCCAATAGATGCAACCACCCACTCTGTGTGGATGCACTCTACTTTTTTCATGGAGTTTGAACTGTTCTCTGGCTTTTGTTATTGTAGCCAAGAGCGAAATGTGCAGCCTTGTGAGCCCTGTGTGTTGGGCAGTGTGTCTTTCACAGGGATTCCTAGAGTTACTTCTGGATATATATATATATATATATATATATATATATATATATATACACACACACACTCTGGAAGAGATGTATCTGAGCACTGATATCTCCTTAATTTGACAGTATGGTTTCAGCCTTTCAGAGGGTTTGCCCATTAAGTAGGAAATGGTATTTGTGAGGGGGGATTTTGCTTTTGTATTTCTATCAAAGTTGCCTAAGAAACTATTGGCCCATAATTTTCTGGGCTAAGAACTACTGCCTTTAATTTTCTACTCAATTTCTTCTGGTTAATATTCTATCACACTTAAAAATATAGATATTTTTATTTTATGCACTCTTTATATTTTAAGGATATTACCACTTTAATGTTTCCTCAATTTGCCATACAAAATCATTTTATGTTATATGTTTATGCTCATCATTTTCCACATTCTTACTTCCAAACATGATTATAGGAGGCAGATTTTCCTACCTTCAAATTATATTAGCTTTCCATTACTATAACACAATACTTGATGTTATCAGCAGTCCCAGTCTGATGAGAGAACACATTGTGGTGGGAGGGAATCCAACTCCCCTCATGTAGTTATTAACACTGCTTGTCAACTCATTAGGGTCTAGAATCACCTAGAAGACCAGCCACTGGACATGGTTGCTGGGGATTATCTTGATAATGTTACTTGAGATGGGAAGACCCACCCTGAACATATGTGGCACGATTCCCTGGTTTAGGTCCTGGACTGCATACAGGAAAACCTGAGCTGTTCACCAGAAATCACCACTTTCCCTTTCATGACAGCAGGTGTCATGTGGCCTCATGCTTCATTTGCCCAGATTTCCCCAACATGATCGTCCATGCCCAGGACTGTAAGCAAAAGAAATCCTTTCTCCCTCAAGTTGTTGCATTTGTTTGTTGGTTTTCCCACACAGGGTTTCCCTGTGTAGCCCGTGTTATTGTGAGCCTTTTCTCTTATTTAAGAACTGCTGAGGCTGTGAGGCATTTTCCCTGCCTTTTTCAATATTTTCAATATTCAGTGTTCCCTCAAGTGAACCAGTTAACTTTTCTACTCTTCAAAAAGAGTTCTTAAATCATTTTAATGTTATCTTATTAAATTTGTACACTACCTCAGGGAGGATCATCTGCTTATAATACTGATTTTACTAAGTACCTGATATATATTTCCATCCATTTCACTGTAGTAAAGATGATTTTTCTTAAAGTTGAGACATTCTTACTTACTGTTCTTACTATATTAATAATATTAATAATTATATTTACTACTTGCCCAATTGACTTTTTTATGCTGTTTTATTTAGTTATGTATATATACAAGGGTGACATTGATTTTATATTAACTTTATATAATTTGTTACTTTATTAATTCCTTACTTATTACATTTTAAATGATTATATAGATTTTAAGATTATATTTTTGTAATTTAAAACAATTTTTAAATTTAAGTATGTTTTGATCAGATTTTTCCTTTCCTCCAACTCCTTCCAGATCCTCTCCCCCTCCCTACCCACACAACTTTAAGTTCTTTCTCAAAAAAATAAAAAAATCCAGTACAATTAATTATGGCCACCCAAACCAAGAAAGCAAAACAAAACCACACCCAAAAAGAAACATAATGAAAAACCCACTAAAGTTTAACCAAATAAAATTATACAATACAACACAACACACACACACAACTATGGTGTCTATTCCTGAACATAAGATAAAACAAATTTTTGGTTTTTTTTTTTTGGGAGAATTTTAATTTGATGTTTTTTGTTTGGGGTTGCTTATATTAATTTATAGACAATAGATCATTATAACACTTTAAAATTCTAAATGCCAGACCATGCTCTAAAAATGCATAAAAACAAAGTTAAATGCAAGGTGGACTTGGCACTCACACATGTGACAACAGCATACAGTGAAATCTTGGCTTAGGCTTTTTTTTTTTTTTCCAGTCAAGACTAAGCAGATTATATACGTCTCTACCTTGAAAAGTCATTGGTTTTATCATAAGGAAAAACAAATATAGTTTATATGTTGTGGGTATGTAATTGTGCATGTACAGCTTTTTAGTTCCTCCCATTGACTGTGTATTTTCTGCATATCTCACTTCTCATTTTTTTTTTGTGGCATCCACTAAGCTACCAGAATTTTGTTCATGGTGAAAAGCCCCTTAAACACCTAGTAGTTATGTTTCTCCCCATAACTCGTAAGTGACTTCTCAAAGTAAAATAGAAGTACTTCTAATCACTTACAAAACCCTATATATGACTTTCACCCTTCTTCTTGTCCCATCCATAGAGCTCTGGGATCTCATTTTCTACTATTTCCTCTTCTTATCACTATATTGCCTTATGGACTTTGCACTTGGGGTAATTCTATCAGATATTTTCCCTCCTTAGACATGAACCAATTGCATCAAGTTGCTCAGTTGATCAGCACTTATAAAGTAGCATCCATACGAAGGGTAGATGCATCTTGCCCCTAATTCTTCTTACATGATTCTTCAGGTCTCTCCCCCAGTGGATAGTATCACCTGCGGGCTCTTTTGCTTCTAGCATCAATAATATCATTGTTATTGGTGAACATGTTCCCTCACAGGCGCATATGCTGGTCCGCAGCTGGTGCTAATCTTTTGGAAGTTTCTGGAGAGTTAGGAGTTAGGCTTAGTTGAAGAAAGCAGATCATCAGGGCCATGTATTACACCTAGCACTCTGTGACTCTTCAGCTTTCTCTTGATTCCTGCATTCTTGGAGGTAAGAAGCAAAGCGCCTTCCCCATATACCCCTGTTGTCTTGATGTCTTGCCCATATCCCAGAGCCAGACAACTATCATATGAAACCATGAGCCCAGATACACCTTTCCTTCGAGTTGATTAGGGTGCAAGTTTTGTCCCATTGATGCTGAAGTCAACATACATTCACGTTCTTTGGACAGCAGAATGAATGTAAAGCAACAATGTTGCAGATACAATCAAAGGGCTCAAGAGGCCTTGGCTATTTCCACATCTTCTCCTAATCTTATGTAAGGCCCTGAAGTTCACATTAGGCTACATGAGATTGAGACAGATGTCATTCAAGTACAGGTACCCTGTTACCTTAGCTGAGGTCAGTTTTATTGGGCCAACCTTAGACAAGGTCACCATGGGACTGATTACAGACACATACTATCAGCACCTATTGCTGAATGCAGCAATTTTGTGTCAACAATGAAGGACTCATCATTAGCACCTATTCTACACTTTATTTAATATGTATCACCACCTAACAACACCTACTTTTACCAGGAGTTGGTGGCCCACGCCTTTAATCCCAGCACTGGGGAGGCAGAGGCAGGCAGATTTCTGTGAGTTCGAGGCCAGCTTGGTCTACAGATCGCATTTCAGGACAGGTTCTAAAACAATACAGAGAAAAACAAAACAAAACAACGCCCCCCAAATAAAACCAAAACAAACAAACAAACAAACAAACAAAATGCTTACTTTTGTGTCCACTCCTTTCTACCTCTTCATTGTCGCTTCATGGAGGAAGGGAATTTTATCTAGTATGAAATTGGTTTTCAGTAAACAGCTTTTTTTTTTTTTTTGGATGAATGAAGCCACAAATTATTTCTCTAAGTTCTGCCAACATGAGTTAATCATTTGAGACACCTAACTGACATTGCTTTGGAAACCTCACAAACTCTTCTCTCTCCTACAGAGATCAACATACCAATGATTTAAATGAAAGTCTTCTAGAATCTTATATGTTATATTTTTAAAGTTTCATGGCCACATCTTGTGGGTCCTGTTATACATCACTTCTTTACTATTGTTATCTCTTAATTGCTGTCTGAATTTTTTTTTTTAAAAAAAGCATTTCTGAGGCTCTCTGCTAACCTCCCTTTGAAAACTGTCTTTTGTGTTCAGGGTCTGTATCATCAAGGTCAGGGAGAGCTAGCTCACAATCACGCATATGCTACTGAGGTAAATTCTCCACTCATGTGCTCTTTTATTAAGAAACTTTGTTCTTTCACAATTTCATAAAATATAAACTGTGTATTCTGGTCCTTCTCCACCCCATTACCTCTCTCACCCCTGTTAGACCCAACCTCTTTCTCCTATTTCCTGGTTTTATTTCTGTTTACTATCTCATACAGTTTAGAGTCATCCGTGTGACCTTGAGTTTGGAACTAACCAGGAAATTCTAGTCAGCTCATTATAGCTTTACAAGTGAATATTATGCCTAACCCTCTCCCAGAATCTGTTCATTGTTGATAGATTTTTAGTAAGTGGTAGGGCCCCTGTGAGTCCTATTCATATGTGAAACCTTCTACTTCACTGGGATATTATTATGAAGTGGGGCCTTTGGGATGTAATTAGGCTCTGAGCTTGGAGCCTTCCTGATTGGATTATTACACCTGTATGCAGAGAAGAGAGATCTTTCTCTCTCTCTTTTGTCTCCTCTGTGAAGACTTGGGAAGAAGAAAAACCACCTACGGAGGACACTCACAGACTCTGGCCTTGCTAACATCCAACAAACAGGCCTACAGTGAGAAACAAGCCACCACTGTGTAAGCAACTCAATCCCAAGGTCCTACAGTATTCTGTCATAGTAGCCCAAACTGCCTGAGATGCGCACCTTTGTTCATTTTTAGAGCACTTTCACTTATATTTCTAAGTGTATAAATAAATACCAGAGAGGTGCTGTTCCACGAAAACATGTCCTTAGCCTAGGTGTATTTTTAATTGACTGAAATATAATTGGTAACTGAGAAATTATACCAAAAATTCTACCTTAGCTTCCGAGGCTCCAGGCTGGACTCCAGGGTGCTGGAACATTGGCCAGTTCGCCACTAACCTTTTGGAGAGGTGATATCCATGACAGCTCTAAAAAATGTGGCACATGCTTCTTTTCCATCTGGTGCTTGTCTCACAAGCAAGAAGACTGAGGTACAGGACAACTAGGAGTGAGAAAGATGGAGGACTTTATGAAAGCACAGTGAGGCTTTCAGTATCTGAAAGGTCCTGGAAGGGGTTTGCTGAAGGCAGGTGAAATCATGAGCTTCTCATATCTTTGTCTAAATAGAGAAAAAGAAAGTAATTCCAATTGGCTCTTAAATCATGATTAAAAAATAGTAGGGAGAGAAGGCTAGGGGTGAAGAAACCCTGGGCAGATTCTCTTGGTTCTCTATGTCAGCCTTGGTGAAAAACAGTCTGGTTTTGGAAGCCTCGTCAGGAAGTGGTCATAGCCAATGGAATGTTTCTGATCCTGTGCCCAGATCATGGTGACCCAATGAGCTTTCCCAGCTGGGGATTGTTTGTCCCCGTGTGACCCATTTTGGGGTCTGCCTCTCTTGTGTCATTATCGTCATGAAGGCCAGTATTCTGCCCAAAATGGGAACTGAAAATGTGCCTTTTTACTTTAAAATTTCCCAACAGCTGTTTGTGCAAGAACACTCATATCCATTCATTACCCAGAATAAAGCCAACCAATATAATGGCTGCTTTTTCCTGAGAAGTGATATTTTTAAATTACTTATATTACACAAGTTTGTAGCTTAAAAGCAGTTAGAAAGAAATTATTTCTATGACTACTTATTTTAGAATATTTTACATTTGTCAGCTCAACTCTTTCATTAAAATCTGAGATTACACAGGCTACTGCCATTGCTCTGGATTACCCACCAGATCTAGATGATGGAATCCAGTTGCTGAGGGTACTACACACTTGGAACTGAGCTGGAAGCACCTTCAAGGCTGGCTAGCTTTCATATTGTTAAAGTTGCTGGGAGGCTGCTGGGGAGAAAGGCCATCTACAGTCCCATCCAACTATAAACCCTGCTAACCACAATATCAATGTGATACCCATAGTATGCCTACTCGCACAATGGTGGTGTCATTGTTTTGGGGTCACCAACCACTTTCTGACTGGATTTTAAGCATATTCCATACAGAAACTTATATGGGGTACTTTAAACCTGGCCAAAGCCCATGCCCTAGAGGGTACCTATTATTGTTTTAGTAAGTGGACATGATAATTAAATTGCCCTCTAAATATTTATATTCACACCCATGGATTAGTGCTGCTCTCGGCTTTCCTCAGAGATGAGTCTGTTTGCAGTAGCCAATGGTTAATGCAAAGACTCATAACTGGTCAGGGTGCTGAGAACAAGTCCAGGGCTCAGCCCTAAGAGTGACATCCATAATACTCCCCCCCCTGCCCCAGGGCTCAAAGAATATTGCAGAAAAGGGGGTCAGAATGAATATCAGAGCCAGAGGATGGGAAAGAGTGCCTCGAAACACTGTCTTCTAAGTGTAGGGGTGTTGTAGCCATGAATCATAGCAGCAGTGCTGCCTTCAGGAGTCCAGCATAAGACTGGACCCCTCAATTAGGGGTAGGACAGCTCCCCAGGAGCTGCAGGGAGTTAATGGTTGCCGAGTGAGGGGGGGTCACATTACTCAGTGGTGTGAGCCACTGGTGAGTTGCCCTTGCTGAAGTCAATAGCTTCCCACCCATACTCATGGAGACAGACAACCCTAAATAAGTGCGGCGGGACACACACAAACACACATATACACAAAGGTGAGGAGTGGGGAGAAGACATGAAAATAGGAAGGGGAAAGAGGGTTCCTTTTGGAGGTAGAGGAGGATGAAAGAGATAAAAGATGCGTGTGGGGTATGATTCAAATGCATCACATATGAAATTATGAGAGAATAACAAAAGCCAGGCCAAAAATATCCTAGATTGTTACATATTTATCAATTAGCCCATTCTAGGTCTTTGTTGAAGAAGCTATTGTAAATACTGAATTCTGAAGTAATTGAATTGGTCTCAAACCGTAAGTGCTAAAAATCCAATAATTCTCTCCTCATTTGCGTCCTTGAGACAAAGATTCCTTAGCTTGTGCAATAGCAACGAACAAGGTATTGAAGATTTTAGATTTATAATTTGCAGTCCAAGAATAAGTGATTCAGTTGATAGTTGCAGTATTGCTTCAGTGATTCTGAAGGCTGAGTCATCTTGACCCTCCAGTATCACTCGTTTCCATGAAATGAACATTTCATTTATAGACAAATTTAAATCTAATTTCCAAACCTCTCTGCCCACATTTCTATAACATGATTTTAATAGTCCCATCTGTATCAGTAGTCCACCTATGAAATAAATCTGTGGGTCTTCTTCATCCCCGAATCCAGTGGCTGACAAGATGTTTACCTTTAAATAGAAGAAAATGTCCCAGTAAGTAAAATGGAAAGCCCCAAAGCTATTTTAAAATTGTTATGGTGATTTTTTTCCTAAGTCCTTGCTTAATACATCTATACAATTGAGACACATGTATTATTTCACCTGAAATTACTTAGGCTTAATTTTTTTTGGCATGTGACCATTTTGGCATGTAAATGAAAATGAAAATCCATGTGCACACTGGGAAGCAGACAGTGGTGAGATGGTTTGTATTCATAGTGAGACCAACATTTTCATCAAAATCTTCACATGTTAAATCCTTTTATCTGTTTCCTTCTGTCCCTGGCTGCTCTTTCTAAATATCCAATTTCTAAGAACCAGGAGACCTAGATTCCTCTATGAGCTATCCAAGTTCCTAAATGTATGATAAAATTAAAAAGTATCCAGTCAGGCTATGAAATGATTTATATAAAAGTTTGGCTTAACTATCCCTTATCCCAAGGCCACTTAAGGGAAACAGACAGACAGACAGACAGACAGATTGATGCATGAGCACACACACACACACACACACACACACACACACACACACGCACACACATCACCACCACCAGCAGTAGCAGCACCATTTAACCCTTCCAACAGTTAATTACCATTTCTGTGTTTTCTGCTCATCTTTTGTCTGCTGTCACATCACAGAGACCAGGGAGACTTACAACATTAAAGAAATGAGCATCCAGTAGCCCTTTGAGCAAACTAGGCAGAAAAGATTCCTACAACAAAATATTTTTTTTGCCCCATTTCATTCATTCACCCTTCACCTCTCTTTCTGCTACCATCTGAGAGGGTTTCAGAGTTCCATACTCCACATAATAGCAAAGACTTTAATGGGATGTGAAGCCTGGTCCTTCTTATACAATGACATTTATTGCATGCTACAGCCACAAGAACAAGAGGCTAGGATTACATAAAAGGAGGACCTTTCCTCATCATCTTAGCAACCCAGCTCAGCTGAATTCAATTGACTAAATTTTCTTGTTAGCAGCAAAGAGAGGCAATTAGTTCAGACAAAGCCATTGCCACGTTGTGAAGAGAAGCCCACCTGAGGCAACTGCTCTCCTCTCCTTTTCTCTTCCAAATGAGTTTGTGGAATGCAGATTTAGAGGATTTACAGCAATGGACCAGATCCTACGCCTTCAAGCACTGTGGAATAGTCTCTCTGCAACGAATGTGGAGGGCTTCCCAGCTTTTGTGTTCCTCTTCCTTCTCTTTTCAAGGATGACAACAGGAGTTATTGTTTAGGGAGGGGCATGAGGATGATCACCAGTGCCTGGCACTGATGAGCCAGAGAAAACCTTGCCAGGACATATTCTTAAGATTCCAGTTTTCTCTGTTCAGATATAAGATTAAAAATGTCATATGGCGATTTGATTGAAACATCTCTGCCCACCAGAGTTACAAGGGACAACATGTGACATGAGTAGCCTATCCCTTAAGAGAAAATATCTGAACAGGCATTACTGTAGTTAGTTTTGTTGTCAACTTAACCCACTGGTGAAGAGGGGCTCTCTGTTGAGGAATTAACCTCCATCAGGTTCTCCTGTGGGTATGTCAGAGGAATATGGCAGGTGGCACCATCCCTGGGAAGTTGGGCCTGGGTTGTATAAGAAAGCAAGCAAAGTAAGCCATGGTGAGTGATTCTCCAGTACACAACATCCTCTCAGTTTCAGAACCTGTCTTGAGTTCCTCTGATGATGGATGGTAAGCTATAAGTCAAGAAGGCCCTTTCTCCCATAAGTTGCTTTGACCAGTGTCTTACCACAGTAATAGAGAGGAAAGGTAGGACAGTTGTCATTTACTGAAGTCTATAGTCCTCGTACTGTTGAAATATTTAACCCCTAAAAACTGCTGTGAGTAATCCATATATCCATAAACAAACCCCCTATTCCAAACACCCTGGGTGCTTTGTCTCCATCCTTATTGGTCCCCCTGCTTTAGCCTCCAGGTTAGTAGATAAATTCTTGTTTAATTTTGCTTTGATTTTTGCATCTTTAGATACATTTTTATTTCTGGAGCATGTTTATATTTGAGGAAGACTACAAAGAAAATTTCCCATTTCCATATACAAGGTCCCTCGTTGTTTAAATATAGCAACTTAGATACAAAGGGGGTTCAGTTATTTGACTTATTTATTTAACTCTACTGTAGTGGCATCTTGGGCTACCCTAGTAATGTTTTCCTTTTGAGGTCTCTGATGAGGTTGAAGACTAGACAGTCATAGCTAATATTCTCTCTTATCTTAGAAAATACCAGGTACTAGACTTAGACTTTGCAGATAAGTACAGCTACCAGAGTAATCTCTGCTATATGCCATTACCCTGGGACTGGACATGTAGAATGTGTATATTGCTCAATGTTGCTCTTGCTGGTTGCCTATCTTAATTTGTGTATGTTTTTACCTTTCCTTTTCCTGGAATATATTGTATGTAGATTTTGTATCAGGCTTAAAACCTTCTTTTTTTAGACAAAAAGGGGAATTGTAGTGGCATCTTGCCCTGTCAGTGAACTTGTAGTAGTGGCTGCACCCTTTGGTCATGGTTTCAGGTACAGATGTAACCCTAAGGTAGAGGAGCTGTGGGCTCGAGCTCTCTTGGGTCAAGGAGAGCATCGGAAGGGCAGAGATTACATCTTTGGGAGCAGGAAGGCTGTGGCGGTTATTTACTCTTATCTGTGTAAGTTCTTCCCTAATAAACACCTATTTATCATTTATCTTAGGTCTAGTGAATTCATTTAAACCCTGCCTTCCATTGTACAGAAATTAACAGCCATATTGGTCTAGAAATGTTGAACTTATTTTTTCCATTTGTACAGGGGTAACACACTGTATTAAATATGTAAGGTCTTATCTATATGGGTTTGATTACAAAAACTAATAAAGTATTCTCTAAATAAAATAAATAAATAAACCCTGCCTTCACTCTGCTTGGAACTAAAAATATTCAGTCCAGCCCCCTCTATTCCTACAAAAGGTCTTTAATCTTCCCATTGTGTAGTACAAAACACACTTCTTGTTAACCTCTATTCAAATAAACTTTTATCTACAGAAAACTTATATAGCAGTTTTGAAATTGTGATGTATTATACAATACAAAGTCACTAAAAGAATATTTTAAAATTTCTTCCTAGATAAAAATAACAATTGTGGATCTTTATTGACTAAGACACAATATTTGAAACAATGTATATGCTGTGGAATGATTCCATCCACCGGATCGACTTAGACTTGACCCTCCATGCTTATTCAAGTGTCGTGTACCTGTGAAAGCTAGTGAGATCTTTGTGTGGTAGGTGAGCGTGGAGACAGTGGGCATTTGGGTGGGTGGTTGCAGCTATCCTGTGCAAGGTGTATTATGGAGATCAGAAGGCAATTTTGGGTGTCATTCCTCAGGTATTTTTCATGTTTTCTTTGACACAGGCTCTGTGGAATGTAGCTTTGCCATGTAGGTCAGGCTAGCTAGTCTGTGAGCACTCAGGGATCTGACTCCCTCAATCCTGTCACTGCTGGAGTTACAGGTACTGTTGGAACACCCAGATTTTTTTTTAGAGGGGTGCTGGGGACCCGAACTCATTCTTGCAAGGCAAGTAAGTACTTTACTGGCTGAGGCATCTCTGCAGCCCCTGAGTATCTTTAGAACACAAGGCTATTCTGTTGTCCTTGTGATTTAAATGCCTCTTGGCCACTGAGCAGAGTGCTGGATGCTGTGGATTTCCTGGAGCTTCCAAATTCATCCAGGTCTCACCTCTCCCTACCCAAATGCCAGCTATGGTGGCTTTACTTTATTTCTCGAACTTACCAAGTTCTCCCTTTTCTCAATATCACATCAACAAACATGTCCCCAGATCTGATTTCCATTGTGCTATTCCTGTGACTAGTTTTCTTCATTCAGTGGGTTTCCCTATATGATAGTAGTAGATAGGGTTCACCTACAGTAACCAAACCCACTGTTTTTTATTGTGTAGCACAGCTCCTTGCTAATTTCCTTGACAGTACCTATCACAATTTATATTAAACATACTCATTTTGTCACCAGAGTGTAAATTTAATTAGTGAAGAAACTGTCCATATTTCATGCACTATGTACTTAGTATCTCAGATGGTGACAGGACATAGTAAATACTCAATAAATATTTATTAAGTGAATGCATAAATGAAATAGGGTGAAAAATTGTTTCTGGATATGCTCCATGCCAGCATTCCTTAGGGCAGAGAAAAATAAAGAACAATTACAGTTATAGAGCTTAGGGTATGGTTTATGAGCTCCTGGGGTTTACATTTATTAAAACCGCTATGAACTTTAATCCAAGTGCAATTTGAAGTCCATGAAGAAGCAGGAAAGGGCAGCAACAATAAACACAGTTCTTAGCCTGAGAATTCCCAAGTGATTCTGCTGTTCTCAAGGCAGAAAAAGACATCCACGACATGCCAGTGTTATCCAGGCACTGCATTTGGGGAAACAGTCTCCCTTCTCGGCAGCTGATGGGAAAGTCAGAGACCACAGTACTAAAAAAGCACAAGTTGGAGACTAAGATGTCTTTAGTGAGAGAACTATTTCTCTTCTCTTTCATGAAGAAGTGAGAAAATATTGAAGAGCTATAAACTCTCTTCCGTTCTTATTAATCATGCTTTCCTTCCTACAGCAATAAATAAGTAGTTGGACAGAAACAGAGCAATTTATGTCACATTAAAATTATTATCTTACTCAGGACCAGCCATGTGTGAATTTAGACTTCATCCAGGGACTTCTGCCTACAGGCTAGATGGGGTGCCAAGGGTAGTTGTTGCCCCTTGCTTGAGAGAAGTAAAAGAATAAGAAAACACTTTTCAAGAGTTCTCAAGTCAGGCAACAAAAGGCAATGCTGGCTAGGAGACCAGACATGTGTAAGGAGAGCCTGAGCAGTGTGCCTACTTCCTGTCTGGAATTTCGAGGCTATAATAAAGGAAGCAAACCCCAGCTGGAACCTCCAAACCTTGTTGAACTGAAGAGAATTCTAGAGATCAAACTGGCTCAAGTAGTCGAGAGAACATGCCAGCATCCAAGTAGGTCTTGAATGTAGAAAATGTTGGTGGTCTCCCTCAGATCTCTCGGAGTACTTTAGTAAACACCTACCTGAGAGTCCAGGGAAGGTGCCAGAGAATGAAGCCAATAGTTCTTGAATGAAGGCTGAGAATATGTCATGATCCTTGTGGTGACATATTATTTAGGATTTCATAAAGATTGCTTGAAGTATCAGAAAGCAAAGCCAGTCACACTGATTAGCTATAGAAGCTAGGCTTTGGTGGCACACGCCTTTAATCCCAGGAATCAGGAGACAGGCAAATGGATCTCTGTGATTTCAAGGCCATACATGAAATTGTTCCAGTCCTAAAGAGAAACAGCTCAGGAAAAGGTGATTTCAGCACTTGGGATCACATGCTCTTAAGCCCAGGATTTGAGAGGCATAAAAGGAAGAAGCAAAGGGTCTCATTGGAGATTTAGTCTCTAGCCACGCTGAAGAGAGCACAGCCCTCTCAATCTGAGGTAGAGGTAAGAACTAGTGGCCAGCTGCTTTGCTTATCTGACCATCGGCTTGAACACCAATATCTGTTTCTGGGTCTTCTATTAATTGTGTTATAGTTCCTCAAAACTGAAAAGCTAGCAACTCACAGGATGGCAAAGGAAGGACTGAGGGGAAGAAAAATGAAGTTTAGAAGAAATGCATTTTCTAGTCCTGCCTGATAAATCTTAAAAGCAAAACCCAAGGGGATTATATTGTTTCCAAGTAAATTATGTCTGCCCCAGAAAAGAGTGGGGAATATTAATAAAAAAGAAACTCCCATATCTAAAATGGTAAAATTAATAATACTAGTGTACCACAGTGTTATCAGATGTTCCCAAGAAGCAGTAAAATAGAATTAATGATGAGGAATGAGACCCTTATCAAGCCAAACAATGCAGAGTAGCATACATGATATAAGGAGGAGGTGTTTTACGAGGGTGCTGAAATACCTTGGTTCAGACCAGAGGCAACTGTGTGGAATTACAATCCATGTGTTCAAGAAACTATGTAGAAAACTTGAGAATGGCCAGTGCAGCATGAAATATAATTCCTTTGTAAGGCTTTTTGAGAATAAAGACCTTGAGGATTGAGGGCACACACTGGGGTGGTCAGTAGCATATAGCACCAGAGAAGAAAAGGCTGGTAAACACATTGACATAAAAAATCATTTTAAAAATTAAATACAGAGGGGAATGGAATGGGCATGATGACAATGACATGATAGGGAAACTTCAGGAAGCTTTTTTATACACACACACACACACACACACACACACACACACACACACACACACACAAATGCACACACACACACTAGACCAATATATATCCCCAAAGATAAAGAGAAGAAAAAAACAAAGATAAAAGATATACATGTACAAAATTGTCAAAGAATAACAAATATTATAAATGAACCCATAATTAAGAGGCAGAAAATATTTCATGTTAACTGTTATCAAAAGAAATATGGATTGGCTGTTTTAATAGTATTGGAAATAGAGTTCATAATAATACTACCACCTGTACTAAAGAAAGCCTTTTGTGATTGTAAATAAGTCAATTATTTGAAAGATTATTTCTAAATATTTATTCATTTAAAATAGTGCTTAAGAATACATCAAAGAGAAGCTGAGAACCGAAATAACAACCAAAAGAAATAGACGAATTCAGAATCACAGTTCTCAGTACCGATCGATCACTATACAGAGCACAAGGATGGATGCAGAGCCTTGAGAAGCCTCATCTGATTTGAACAAATGCATGGGAACACTACTCCACACCAGACCAAAGCATTCAGTCTCCTACGTGTACATGAATGGTTGAACAAGATCGGTCATGACCCCACATGTGGTCGTACAAAATGAATGTGTGGTGATAAAAATTGGCAGTACTAGAAAGTTCCTGAACATGGAGTGAGCATAACTAATTCACAATCAAACAGGAAGTGAACTTGAGGTGTTTGGGCAACACCTCCTGCCGGCACATAGCACAACTTCACTTCAGTCTTCGTTCTGAGCATACAACACCCATGCTTCTCACTGCACATGCTACTGTTCCACACAACAGCAACAAATATTGCCTGAAAAGTCTCCACTGAGGTTTGAGATCTGTAGGCTACGGATTGCAGTATTTTTACATTACACTTGGAGTTCTGCTCTTAGAGAAACATTGTGGTTTGACTATGGTGAGCAAAGATTTACAGTTTTCCTATCACCACTCCTTGCTGTGTAAGCACCAGATTGGTTTGCCACTGGGTTGCACTGTTTGAATGTCTGATTTTCAAAGTTGCCGTTTGAATTGCTGATTTGGGTTTAATACAAATTTTGTTTAATTAATTTTGAATGCAGATTAAAACAGGATTTTGAACAATTTCTAAAATGCCCTCTAATTACACATCTGTCATTTTATACTATGTATTTATGTAAAGCAGTGTTCTCAGTGTTTATAATTATAAAATCAACTTATTGATCAACTTGAAAAACATTGAAAATGCTTTGCATCCTGCAGAATCAAATATTCAGCCAAGGCTTAATGACTTAATTGAAAATATGCCCATCCATCTTATTTACATGCAAATGTATTTTTATGTTTAGCGAATGGTAAATAATTATTTTAAAATTGTGTGTGTGTATGTTTATATGTGGTGTATGAGTGTGTGTATGTGTGTGCGCAAGTATGTGTATGTTGTGCATGTGTGTATGTGCCTGTGTGCATTGTGTGGATGTGTGTGTGTGTGGATGTGTGTGTGCATGTCTCTCTCTCTCTCTCTCTCTATGTGTGTGTGTGTGTGTGTGTGTGTGTGTGTGTGTGTGTGTGTGTCCACAGAACCAGAGGATCCCCTGGAGACAGTTACAAGGAGTTCTGGGCTGCCTGACGTGGGTGTTAGGAACTGAACTTGTGTCCTCTGCAAGAACAGTATGTGCTCTTAACAGCTCAGCAATTTCTCTAGCTCCTTAAATAATTATTTTAGAATAAAATTCCTGATGATTCATTATTAGTAAATCACATCCATTTTTACATTCCTGTGTATCTGAGCTGTATAAAGTTTCTTTGTACAAAAACAAAATTAATAAAAATGAAAACATGGCATTTAAAATTTTTTAATGTGGCTTTATGTGGTACTTGGAAATTTACATACTGATCACTGCACAGTAAACAAAGGAAAGGAAACAAAAGAGACCAGAGACGAAATCAATGGCATCTTCAACAGAAAAAAATAGAGAAACCCATGAGCAGAAGACTTCAAGAAGTTTAAATCCTGGAGACTTCCTTCCTGTCCTGGCCATGTATGTGCTTTGTGCAGTTCTGAATGCTAGAAATCCTTCTCAGTCTCTCCTCCTCCAGTTACACCATGCTTCTCCCCATCCCCACCCCTGAGCCCATACCGCCCACCTCCTCACTCCCCCCCACAACCTAGAAGGCATGGAAATGACCCATGGAAAGTGCTAAGTGTCATTGTACTGTACCCTTGCCTCCTCTGACTGTTTTCTCTCCAGCCTGCTGCAGAGTTCCTGCGTAGGAACTGTCAGCACTCAGGAGCAGCTGCAGGCTCAGGACTCCTCTCTCCAGCCCTTTTTTTCTAGGGTCTGTTCAGTGTGGCTGCCCTGCTTTGTTGAGCCCCATTAACATTTTTTTTTCTTATTTTTAAGTCGATTGAGCTTTTAATATATTTGATTAAATTTTAATCATTTTCACATGCCTTAGCCACCGCTCTTATCCCCACCCCCACCCCCGGGGGTGCTTTCTTTTCAGTAAGTCTGTCTCCTGCTTTCATATCTTCTTTCTGTGCTTTGTCCCCTGAGCTGCTCTAGTTTCTTGCCCTGGTGTGGGTGGGGAGTTGTTCAGTGGAGCAAAGGCAACCTGTCTGTGGCCAGGCCTCTGAAGAAATGACACTCCTTTGCAAACAAGCTTTACTTACCCATGGTCCCTTTGAGAAAAAGGGAGTCCCGTATCTACCTCCTTTATCAGTGATGGGATGTGGATGGTCCAGTCCTGTGCAGATATGTTTGCAGTGAGTTGACAGGCACAATGATTATTCCTTCCCTCTCTTATGTGTCTGCATTTCTCTGTCTGGATTTCCCCTCCCTGGGAAATTCTCTCCCAGGACTAAGCTGGGGTAATTTCCCATCCATATGTTTCCCACTTTGCACTCATTGCTGTCCCTTTTAAAACTAACCATCTAGTATCTTCAAGACTTCACAAAATATGTCCATTTAAATTTCGTTTGATTACTTCAGACGGGATCACTTACTCTTTGTTATTCTATTTTAGTTAGATAAAAGAACCTTAAGCTTATTTTATGTCGAGTGCATTTCAATTTAGATGGCATATAATTCTGGCTTCTTTCTTTGCACTTCTTTCTGCTTAATTTTCAAATTCACAGAAATTTATTTCACTCATTTTTTTTGGTGTATTTTGAGAATTTCATGCACAAGTATTGTATTTACATTATCTCTGCCCCCACTCTTTCCCCCTCCAACTTCTAAGTCCATCTCCTTACTCTCTTTCAAATTTATAAGCCATTCTTCTTTAATATTGTTACACACACACACACACACACACACACACACACACACACACACACACACAGAGGAGTCCATTTAGTGCTGCTTGTATATATGTATGTATTTAAAGCTGACCACTTGGGTTGGATGATAAGGAAACTCATACCTGGAGAAAACTTAATCTTCTCCCAGCAGTCATTGATTGCATTCAGCTTTTCTTATAGGGAGGGACCACATGAAATTCCCCCATTCACCCTGGCATGCCAACTGGTATTATCATTATGCAGGTCTTGTTTAGGCAACTGTTTTGCTGAGATTTTATGGGACATTAATTTGAGTTCTTAATTACATTGCTTTCTGTATCAAATTGGACTTTAAATATGTATTTTTTCTTATTATGCTTCACAAACAATGGCAGCAAAAACGTTTGATGACTGGAGTATAGACTGTAGATTTACAATGATAGAAACCCATGGTTTTCCTCAATGAAAAAAATACCATGTAGAAATTAGAATACTCTGAGGGAGCAATATACTGAGTATTTCTGACATTCAGTGATGAATTATAGCCATGACATATCAAAATACATTTTGTAAATGTATTTAAAAGACTTAGGAACTTCATATTTTTTGCTACTATTCAAATGCTGCCTGCCCCCAGATTTGACTCAAACCATTCACAGAAGCTCATAAATACATACAGAAATTTTGTCAGTGTGTTCCTGCCCTCATGATACACTCAGAAACATTGCCAGTGTGTTACTGCCCTCATGATACATACAGAAACATTGCAGCATGCTCCTGTCGGAGCCCAGCAGAAATGCACCCATCGTAGAAGTTAGCAAGGGGAAATGCCCAGTGTGGGGACTGTGGATCATCTCAGACAGGAGAGACAGGCTTTGCTCTTATGATTTGGGTTTGTGGTCAGTGGCTCTTGAGCAGGTTAAAAAAAGTGGGTTCTGTTCTTGTTTGGGGGCTTTCAGAAAGCAGGGACCTCTCCACCTCAGGCAGTTGTCCAGAGGAAGGCTGACTCACCCGGGGCTGAAATGACCCATTCCCATTGTCTAGCACAGAAAACTGTCTGAGCATTTGTGTGCTTTGGACAATATTTTTAAGTGATTGAACATGATTTTGTGTTTGTCTACGTGTACATATGCAGGTTTGTGCATACACAACTGGAGGCCAGAGGTTAGCATCAAGTGACATCAGTCACTTCTGCACTGATTTTCTTCAGAGTCTTTTACTGAGCATGGAGCTCATGGATTTGGTTTGACTGGTTTGCCAGTAACCCCCAGAGATCCTCCTGTTTTTATCTTCCCAGCCCTGGGGTTCTGGGCAGCATTGCTCTGCCTGTGTTTGTTACATGGTATTGAGAAGCAAACTCAGGCTTATGCAGAAAGAACTATCCTGACGGAGCCCTCTTCCCAGGCCCCTGTCTTTATCTTGATCCACCACAATTATAAATTGTCCTTGTTTGGTATTAGATATTTCTGAAGTTGTGTTATGGAATGAATGCTGAGGTTTAACTACAAGCTCCTGACTATCTTCTGGTTTTTAGGGTCACATTTTGTTCTCTCTAAGATAGATTTAAAGATTTAAGAATGGACTAATTTCTTAATACAAAAAAGAATGATTACTATACAAAATAAATACAATCCAAGGTAGAGTTCTCTAGAGAAATAACTGCACATCTTATTGGTTCTCTTTTCTGTCTGTCTGTATAATCTTGATATATATATATATATATTATATATATATATATATATTATATATATATAATGTGTTATGTATTTTCTAGGAAAGTCACATAAACAGTTTGGCATTTCAACAGGGTTGATGTATACAGATAGAAACCCTGCTACTGAACAGACACGGTTTTTCTTATTGGCCATCATAAAATAGACATGTCCATGGGTCCAAGCACAAGTCCTAGCATGCTGTTTGTAAAAGGACATCACTGTATCTATGTATTCTAGTCACATTCAGACACATTACAACACAGCCCAAGGTTCAGCCTCTTAAAGGAGAGGCTACTTCAGTTGTTTGCAAAGGATCTGGGATTACCAGACTTTAGGCCTCATGGCAAAAGGCCTCTTTTGTTTTCTTTGACCTTTTTGCATTCAGCATGTGAGCATGTCCATTTAAAAGATGTCATATGCCTTGAAGTTTATTTAATTACTAGGGCTTATTAGTGTGAGTTACTTTGATAGAAACCATACACCAAAAATGGCTCAGAAATCCACTGAAGAATACATCTTACAGCCTCTTGTTTATTTGTAGACAATAATTGCTTTAATAACAATTGAGAGGTAGCTGTGCTTGGCTGAGATGTGTGGGCAGTCTCTTCCTGGACTCATTAGTAATCCTGGACTTCCAGACAAGAAGTGGTAAGCACTGGTTTTACAAAGTCACCTGTACTTTTTAATTTTGCAATTGTGGACGAGTTTTTCCTTCACTCTTACATTACTATGTATATATTTCTTGTTCCTTCAACAATTCTTCCAACTTCTTGTAGTTTGAAGTTTTCTGTTTATTTCTAAATAGTGATTATCAGCCATGTGTGTTGCATAGAACTGAGGTATAAAGCATGGAAAGAATTAATAAAAGGACAAATGAAGGGAGGAAAGTATAATATATATGATAAGTGAATAAATACCATGTCAAAGAGAACCACAATTCATACTAGCCTGCATTAAAATGGACAGCTCTAAAATCAGGAATCCTTATGCTTACCATAGATCCAACCACTCAAGAGGCTGAGGCAGGAAGATGACCATTTTGAGCCAAGCCTGGTCTATATCCCTGTACCATGTCACAAACCATACCAAACTAAATTAAACCAAACCAAAAAAAAAAAAAAAAAACCTCCCCAAAGGCCCATGAGTAGCTGGTAACATATAATTTTTTCCAAAAGCTCAGTTGAGAGGATAAGGCAGCCAACTTAAGATATAAAGAATGCATCTTATTTATTGTTTGTTCAATAGTCAGATAATCTTAGGTTTTTTTCCTATTTCCTATTTTCTTCTGAGGAGCAGCAAGAACACTGGGAGAGTAATTAGACAAACTTGTGTTACTGATGACAGCTTATGCTGGAGAGGATATGGAGTCAGGAGAACATTCCTCCATTGCTGGTGGGAGTGCAAACTTGTACAGCAACTTTGGAAATCAGTATGGCTGTTTCTCAGAACATTGGGAATCAATCTACCTCAAGACCCAGCAATATCACTCTTGGGCAAATACCCAAAGGATACACAATCATATCATAAGGACATTTGCTCAACTATGTTCATAGCAGCATTATTGTAATAGCCAGAATCTGGGAACAACCTAGATGCCCATCAACCAAAGAATGGATGAAAAAAAATGAGGTACATTTACACAATGGAGTATTACTCAGCAGTAAAAATACAATGACATCTTGAAATTTGCAGACAAATGGATGGAACTAAAAAAAAAAACCACCCTGAGCAAGGTGACCCAGACCCAGAAAGACTAACATGGTATGTATTCACTAGTAAGTGGATAATAGATGTAAAGCAGAGGATAATCAGACTACAATCCACAACCCCAGAGAATCTAGGTAAAAAGGGGGACCCTAAGAGGGACACACATGGAGGGCCCTAGGAAGTAAAAATAGATAAATAAATAGTAAAAATAGTTCTCCTGGGTAAACTGGGAGAGGGAGTAGAAGGTAAGGATAGGGGACGGGAACACAAGGGATCAGGAAGACCGAATTGAGGGAGGGGTGGAGAGGGAGAGCAGTGAAAGAGATACTTTGATAGAGGGGGCCATTGTGGGGTTAGGGAGAAACCTGGCGCTAGAGAAATTCTCAGGAATCCACAAGGGTAACCCCAGCTAGGACTCCTTGCAATAATAGAAAGGGTGTCTGAATGGGCCTTCCGCTTTTACCAGATTAGTGACCACCCTAATTGTCGTCTTAGAATCTACATCCAGTAACTGATGGAAGCAGATACAGTGAGCTACAGTCACACGCTGGGCTGAGCTCCTGGAGTTCAGTTGAAGAGAGGGAGGAAGGATCATATGACCAAGGGAGGTCAAGATCATGATGGGGTTAACCACAGAAACAGCTGACCTGAGCTAGTGGGAGCTCACAGACTATGAACTGACAGCTGGGGAACCTGCATGGGACTGAACTAGATCCTCTGAATGTGGGTGACAGTATGTAACTTGATCTTTTTGGCAGGGGGGCTGGCAGCGGCACCAGGACCTATCTCAGGTGCATGAACTGGCTTTTGGGAGCCCAAAGGGATACCTTTCTCAGCCTTGAAACGGGGGTGGGGGGGTGGGTTGGGAGGGGCTTGGTCCTGCCTCAACTTGGTATCCCAGACTTTCTGGACTCCCCAAGGAAGGCCTTACCCCCTCTGAGGAGTGGATGGAGGTAGGAAGGCGGATGCATGGGAGGCAGGAGGAGAGGGAGGGGGAACTGGGGTTGATGTATAAAATGAAAAAAAAATTTAAATAAAAAATAAAAATATAAAAAGAAGTGCTGATTTTATGATGGCACCACTAATTTTTTTTTTCTTCTTTGGCATTAAACTACTCACTGTGATTCAAAAATTTGGTTTTTAATCTGGAGAGAAGAAAGTGATTCCTAATCTGCCTGTTAATAGGTCTACAGATATGATGGACATTTGCAGATAATAAGTCTATGTAAGGTGATGGATATTGTGTTGTGAATGTCTCAGGCCTGGAGGAACAATTATACTTCTTTAACCACTTATCTCCGACTTTATGTAAATTTGCATCCCCTGAAGTCTACTTGAGACTGTAAAAACCAGGAGAGCCAATCATGGAAGTAATTACCCAGATAGTTTAGAGTTCTAACAAGCCGTTGTGTGAAATCCTGGTTAGACACTTCCAATATATGATGGCATGGAAAGAACATTCCAGTTGGAGAGTTCTGTCGATGGACTGGATGTATTTTGCACTATGAGATGAAAACCAGAGTTTAAAGTTCACAGGTTTTATGGTGTGATGTAGGTGTCAAGTTGACAAGGATGGGTTTTTGATGGTTAATTTTCATTGTCACTTTGACTGGATTTAGAATTACCTTGGAGATGTATCTGTAGGCATGTCTACGAGGCTGTTTCCAGTGAGGATTAACTGAGGAGTGGGATCTGTCCTGTGTGTGGATGATATCCTCCCCTTGGCTGGAGTCCCAGACTAAATGAGAAGGGAAAAAAAGGTGAAAGCCAGCTAAGCACTGGCATTGCCTTTTGCTTCCAAATCCATTGAGATATACACAAAAGCTAACTAGATGCTGCCATTATCCTCCACGCCTACTATCATGCTACCCATATGAACTGTGTCCCCTGATCCATCAATGCAAACAAACCTTCTTTTATTAAAAATAATTTACAGAAGTTATGCTGTCCTTTTTGGAGGTCTAACTTCCATGAATCTCCCAAAAGACTTCCTATTTCTTTAATCCACTGTTTCTGGATATGTTTAGAACTATGTAAAAAGCCTTGTTATTCTGCCTAGGAGAGATAGAGATGTCCTACCTTCTCATCATCCCCAGTCATGATCTAAATGCTAACTCACCACAACTGTGCGAAGCCACCAAGTATACCTTCTGAATAATCAGTGAGTTGAGCTCAGTCAATCATAGAAACACACACACACACACACACACACACACACACACACACACACACACACCATCTTCACGTTTGTTACCTAGCAACATAAAACTGAAGCACAAATGCAAAAAGAAGCTGAGGAACCAGTAAGAAGCTTATTTGGTTGCTTATGAGATCTGGGTTGAGAATTCAGGAGATGAGAAGTTGAAGTCATTGACAGTAGGCTATGTAAGTAGACTTGCAGGTTCTGAGGAGAAGGGAATCAAGGGTTAACCAACATTCATTGACCAGAGTATCTGAAATGACAAAAATGCCACTTAGACTTGAGAAAAATTAGGGAAAATCACCCCGAAGAAGATAAAGAGTTTAGCTATATTACTGTTCGTATATGTAATACTGACATCTATATGTATGCATATTAAGATATTAGTATTTATATAGTTGTTACAGAGATTGGATACATATCAAGAGTCAGGTTGTAGATAAATTGTGACTATGGGAGTCACTCATGAATGAGGGATATTAGCATGACAACAGATGTGATCAGCTAGAGGTGAAGAATAGTTAGGGAATAAATATGGTCCAAAGAGGTGACTTGGTGAATGCCAATAGCAAAAAGTAAGGAAGATGCACTGAGCGTAAAAATAGGAGATCAGGAAGAAATGATCAAGATAGAAGGGTGGGAGGAATGTCTCCATTTGAATGAAGAGAGTGTGAACTGTTGAGTCAATGCTCTTGAAATGATAGGTCACATGAGAAGAGGGTGTGACAACACAAATATCATTATTAAACAAGAACAAGTTTGTTTGCTTCGATGGACTGGTATATATAAAAAGAGAATGGGTGATAAAAATGAAGTCAACGAAGTTAAAATGGTTTTACTTTCTTTTTCTACTTAGGAGAAATGTATTCAAAGTTGAAGGTGTAAGGTGTTACAATAAGCTAGGAATACATTCAGTTGGAGGATTGACCTATCTGTGGCTGCTCATCGTAACACAGGAAGGATGCAGAGCCCACGAACTGGGTGCTTGATCTTTGCTGAGTTAGGAAGAATTCCTTTGGATTGTGTTCATGTTTGCAGCTGGAATGTTTGCAGGGAGGGTTTTCAATGGGCACTTAAAGAGAAATCCTCGGAGTCAGGAACGGACTAGACATTTGGAGACACATCTGAAATTCCCTGTTTCTGTTTCATCTTCAGAAAAGTGATCTGGTCCAGACCCTCTCTACTACCATGTCACAGTCTTCCTGTTTGTTGTTCAAAAGTCATTGCTATGGTTCAGATGTGGTTTTAGTGTATTCTGCGCACACTGCGTAGTCTAGAGTGCAGCATGTTCACTATGATCTAGTCAGAGATGACTCTGTGCTTTTGGGCACTTCCCTGGAAAGAATTAAATTGGTTCTCATAGGGACTTAGTTAGGACTCTAGGAGGTTTGTTAGAAACCCTTACGACTTGCTTTCTACACTCTGTCTTCCTGCCTTAACATCTGATATCCCCCTCTCACAGGTGTACATAGGAGCCTTCTGACATGATTGACACCGCTAGCAGGTTCCTTAGAAGAGCCCAACAGACATTAGCATCATGCTATATAGATCTCCAAAACTGTGAGTATATATTATTCCCTGTATAGGGTATGTGGCCTCAGGTATTCTGTTATAGCAATGGAAAATAGACTACTGTAATCATGAAATTGTTCAGAATTACTGTTGCAGTAGAATTGATGGAGGTAGGCTATGTGCAGCACCTCCAAGCCAATACCCTTTGAGCACAGATTTAGGAAGTGCAACTGACTGAGATATTGTCCAGGACACTTTATTAGACTCTATTGAGGCAGGCTACTGAAATACCTTTGCCTGTCATTGTGAAAGCTTTAATAGTGACGTATAGCAGAGTTATTGCAGAGAAAGCAGTTCTATGCTGGAAAGGGAAATGAAACTGGGCTGTACCTGCCAAGCTGTTTGTGCTATTCAACAGTGTCAGGGTAGCTTCATGTTCTTTGGGGGAATTTAAATTATTTTTGTATTAACATGCTGTCTTGCTTCTTCTGCATTCTTGCTAACACATTTTCATCTGTCAAAATGAAAACAGGAGACTGTTTTTCTTTCTAGTTAGTTCTTTATTTATAAATGAATTATAAAAAAGATAGGAAGGTTTTATTTCATGAATAGTTAAGGTTTTTAAGTAGTGTCCAGAAAACCTTGAAGCATTACCTCAATATATTTCTTAGAAACAAGTTAAAAATTACTTAACATCTATCTATCTATCTATCTATCTATCTATCTATCTATCTATCTATCTATCCATCCATCTGTCTCTACTGTCTATCATCTTTCAAACATCTCTCTATCCCTTTCTGTCATCTATCTATCCACCTATCTATTATCTATTTGTCTGTCTGTCCATCTATCATCTATCTTCTGTCTGTCTATTATCTATCTTCCCATTTATCTATCTGTCTATTATCTACTTTCCATCTATCTTCCTACTATTTTAATTATTTTTGTGTTAGAGTTACCAAAATATCTGATATAAACAACTTAAAGCAAGGATTACCTTGGTTCATGGTTTCAGAGAGTCTTGGAAAACATGGTTGCAGGTATATGTGGTGGAGGTTCCTTCCCTTTAGGAAATCTAGGAATCAAAGAACATATGTTAGAACTATGTATGGGCACAGCCCTCAAAGGTCTGTCTCTAGTGTCCTACCACCACCTGTGGGTCCCACAGCATTCAAAACAGTGGTCTAACCTGGAGACCTAGTGATAAGAACACAAGTTTTGGGGGCATTTCAGATCCAAATAATAACTGCATTTTATGCCCTCAAAAGTTAATTTTGACTTTAAGATTACACAGCTTTAATAGCTTCCGATATTGGTCAAAAGTCCTAAGTCACAGTCTCATCTGAGACTCAAGACTGTCTCTTAACTTTGAGCCCCTGTGAAATGAAAGAGAAAGCTTACAGTGTGCAAGGACACAAAGTAAACATTCTATTACAAAGGGAACAATGGAGGTATGACATGGAACCACTGGCTGAAAGCAAGACCAAAGCTCCGGGTCTAGCACTGGGGGCATGTGGTCGTATGATGTGAGTTTCAATGGTCTTGGCTAATCCCATCTCCATGGACCTGTGTCCTGTGGCACTTGAGATCTCTCTTGAGCCAGCTTCGCATTTCTCCTGCAAGCTTACTTGGCAGATGTTCCACATCCCTGACATCTCCAACATCCTGGAGCCTCCATGGCAATCTAGACTTTGCTTCAAAAGCTCCATACATTATTTGGAGTCATACAAAAAGACAGAAATACACAACCATAGTATATATGCAGAGGGACTAAGTCAGACCAGTGCATGCTCCCTGCTTGTGGGTTCAATCTCTGTGAGCCCCTATGAGTACATGTTAGTTAATTCTGTGTTTCCTTTGTCTCCTTGATCACTCTGGCTCTTACAATCCCTCCTCCCCCTCTTCAGTGGGATTCCCTGAGATCTGATTAATGTTTTTCTGTGGGTCTCTGCATCTGTTTCCATCAGTCTCTGGATGAAACCTCCCAGATGATGATTATGCTAGGGTCCTGTGTAGAGTATAGCAGAATATCATTAGAAATTGTTTCATTGTCTTTATGTTTGGTTCTATCCTAAGTCTCTGGGCTATCCTGTCTCTGGTCTCTAGCCCTCCAGGCAATGTCGAGAGTGGGCTCCCTCTTGGGAGCTAAGACACCATCTATCTATCTTTTAATCTCTCTATCCATATGTCCCATGAGACTTTGTAGACTCACTGCCTTTTAGGAGATAAGCATGCAGTTATTCGAGTAGTAAGCTAAAAAAGCTAGCTGAAGCTCAAGAACTGGACTGTTTATTGTCTTTTTATGAAAAAATAGAAGTATTTGGTGTAGATCATATATGTAGGGATGAGCAGTTATAAGACCCTGGGTAAATAGAGGCACCTGCAGCTCATCTTTCTCCATGGTGAAAAGAAAAATTACAATTTTAAAGTCATAGATAAAACCATAGCTATATCAACATAGTCTTAATAGTTGGGACAGCAATTTCTAAGGCATCATGAAACATACTGATCTAGAGAATGTATTTATAAGAGATATTTTTTTTTGGTGGTAGTTCAGAAATACTGGGAATGTTCTGGTGTTAAACTGGCCAGTTTCAGAATGTTGTTTTCTGCTCTCACATGTATTTGTAATTTTAGAACAAATGTAAGTTGTTTCTCTTGTGGATAAAAATGTCTGGCTTTGAGTCACTGAGTTGTCTAATGGAATAAGCAGCAGAAGCATTCCAGAGTGATAATGGACAGGCAATTTGAGCACACTATTTAGCTTACTTAGGCCCTCCAGGGAGCAGATATTTCATCGTGTGGAATAAGAATTAGCTCTAGAAGGGGCAGTGATAACACCAGAATTTCCCAGCTCTTTGCCTCTAGAGACACTAGCTAATCAAAGTATTGAACCTTTGGAAATGGGGCTGGTGAGTACCCACAGGCTAAAATTTAAATTCATATCAAAGCAAAGGATTTAATAAATTACTATGGCCAGGCATAACTGAACATCAACTATCCTGTGGATACTGCCAGGATAGCTAAGACAATGGGTTCTACATATTACCCACGAATCCCGAATGGATCTTAAGGATGCTGACCATGGCAATGCTTCAATTAGAATATAAAAGAGATATAATTTGGGCTTGCAATGTAAATTTAGGAGGGAGTAATTATAATTACAACATATTTAACAATATTAAAAACCTCTGATTTTCATCTCATTAGCTATGAATTGGAGCTTATGCCATGAACTTATATTTTAAGTGTCTTGGAGTATTTTACCATCCCCCTAGCTTACATATAGTACTGAGGTAGTTTGGAATATTTCTTTCAGGTTCATTGGTGCTAGACAGACATTTACGATGAGTTTGGGTAATATGAAAAATCAATAGGAAATCTTTCACTGTTTGGAGAAAGCAATTCTAGGTGTCTCGAGATCAGACCAGAGAATGGAAAGAAAGTTGTTCAGATCAGTAACAGTGAAGGTAAGTCATGGCGATGCTTGTCATGAGGGAAGCATGGCATTTCTCTTTTGCGTATGTGTGCTTTATTGGGAGGACTTGGGGATCTGGTTTTAATTTCCTTCTGTCTGCAGGGTCAATAAAGTCCTCCTAGTAAATAACTGACTAAAACAACTTTCTTCAAAAACAGTCATAAGCATCACAGTTTTTAAGTTGCAGTCTTGGCAATTCTAGTGACCTTGAACTGGGGACCGCAGAGAAGTGAAATCTGAGAGGAAATAGCTAATGGCATCATTCTAACCCCGAGGAAAACCAAGCAAACAAGATCCAATAGAAATCAACTTGCTTCTAGAAAACAAGATGTTTGGATAAGGCCAGCTCTCCAGATGTCCCACTTTCCTCCATAAATAATGACTAAATGCTTCAAAAGAATGAGAAACAAAGTAGCACTGGACTCATAAGTAGTTTGGGGGGTTTTGTCAGAAGGGACTGTGTGGCCCTTTGGATGGTTTGCTTGTGATTCTGGAATGAGTTTTGGAAAGCAGCTGAGAGAGTGTCTTTCCTCCATTGAGTGTGTGGTGCCCCACCCCCTTTGACCACATGGAAAGGAAGAAGCAAGTGAAATTGACCAACTTCCCTTCTGTACTGGAGGGGTAGAGCTGATAGTTTTGAGAAGATGTGAAGTTTATATCATTGAGAAGCATGTTTGCTTCTTGGTGCTGCTATGGACATGTCAACAAAGTTGAGATGATGGAGTAAATGATGGTGGTACATCAAGGAAGAGGATACAGCACCAATGAGGATGGTTGGCAGTATGAGCAGACATTGGAAATGACAGAATTGATCTTGTAAGCAGATTAAATGTTCTATGAGAAACAATCTAGCTTTTAAGGGAAAATATAAATACCATGCTTGAAAGATTCATCTGGACTCAAAAGTGCAGTTCCTCCAGTGAGAATGCTCAGTGGATAAATCCTGGGAATATATTGCCATGAGACTGACAACCATGGAAGTCAAAGAACATAAGCAATCTCTAAGTCTACAATAAAAGCACAGAGGTATTCATTACCCAATGGCGAGGGATTTGGCTTACAGAACCAGGAAATAAATATGTGAATAATTCAAAAGGGAAAAGAGCAAATAACAAATACAGATTTCTTCCACATCAGTTGGTAGTAAATCCTGACTAGTGGCAGGGAAGATGACTCTTGTACATTGTAGAAAGCCAAGGTATTATGGAAGTATTAGAAAAGATGAAGTCAGACAGCCTTATTTGGAAAATACGGTGGAGACAATTACAACAACAAAAAGATAAAATAAGCACGGCCAGTTTATTTTATTAAGTGATGTAATTGAAACACACAACCATAAAGACTGTGCAAGTTAACAGGGTATCATGGGATGCTTTGATGCGTGGATGTACTATGCCTTGACTAAATCAGGTTAACTCTGCTAGTTCCCTCCATAAGCTGCCACTTCTTTATGGTCAAAACATTCCCTTTTATTTTACTAGCTTGTTGAAAACCATGTAGCATTGCTCCTGTTAAATCCATGTGGAGCTTCTTTCTTCCTCTGGTGTAACTATCCTTGATGAAACGTTATCCCTTATCCATTGTTAAATAAACGAGCAATGAGCAGGTCAGAGTGCTTCCTGCACAAAGGTGAGCTGAGCTTAAGTCCTCGGTACCAAGGTGAGAAACTCAAAGATGACTGCAACCCCAGAACTGTCAGGGGCTGGGGGCAGAGATGGTGGGATTTCTGGAGCTTGTTGGTTCCATCTTAGCCCCATGTTCAGTGAGAGAAGTCAGTGTCAAGAGGATGAGTGGAAATGAGGGAGCAGGATACCCAGTGTCTTCCACCGGCCTCTTCCCACCCACACAGCCACTCATATCCTCACATGTATGTATGTATGTATGTATGTATGCAAACATTATACATACATTATACACAAACATATTTTCAAAGACTGTGCAAGTTGGCATAGTATCATGGGATGCAATAAATATGATGCAATGAAAATGAATAGACACTTGAAGCTTAGAGATATTTTTATGGAACAAAATACATTTTAAAAATAGAAAATTCAGAAATAGAAACTTGAAATTGATTTTTTAAGATAGATGTTTTGTGCTACTTGGTTTTGTCAAATTGACATAAACCTAGATGTATCTGGGAAGAGGGGATCTTAATTCCTTCACAGGATTGTTCTGTAGGCTAGTCTGTTGGGCATTGTCTTGATTAGTGTGGAAGGCACTGCCCACTGTGGGTGGCGCCACCCTTGGACAGGTGGTCCTGGGGTGTGTAAGGAAGCAGACTAAGCAAGCCATGAGGACCTAGTCAGCAATCGGCATTCATCCATGGCCTTTTCATGAGGTTCTGGCCTTGAGTTCCCTGACTTTCCGTCATGATGGACTGTAAACTATAAATTGAAATAAACCCTTTTCTCCCCAAGTTGTTTTTAGTCATTTATTTTATCACAGCAATCATTGTAATTTAAAAAAGCAACTGGAGAGAGAAAGACCTCATGAGACAGAGTTCAAGTGTGTGTGTGGGTTTATTAGAGGAAAAGAATCGTAAAAGGAGTGAGGGTCAGGAGCAGCAGGAGAGAGGAAAAAGAGGCAGAGAAAGAGAGAGGGGGAGGGAGGAAGGGAGGAGTGGGAGGTGGGCAGGCCTCTTTTTTTGAGACAGGGTTGGGCAGGGCCCTTTTAAAAGGGATCATAGTGAGTAGGCACAGTGTGCTCTTAGTGGCTGCAACTGTGGACTTATCCTGTGAGAACTCCAAAGGCAGGCCACTAAAATTCCCAAATACTAACAGCAATAGAAACTCTAATGAAGTTTAAATTTAGTGAAAGGATATTGGGTAAAATAAAATATTTAGAAGACAAAATATAAATTGCATATTTAATTTAAGAAGAAATGGAAAGCTGACAAAGCCCATAACCATTTACAAAATTTAATCTAGTTAAAATTTTTCTCTTGAGATCAACATTTGAGTCAGATAACTGTACAGGCTGACTAAGAAATTTTTTAGGAAATGTCATATTGTGAAGTTATATAAACTATTCCTAATAATAGAAAGGATAAAAAGACCCAAATGTAGGAAAGACAAATTGACAGATCTAGGCAAACAAAAGAAGAGATATGAGAGATAGAATTGTTGAAGAGGAAAAGCTTAATGGAAACGCTGTGAAATGGGGTTGGAAATGACAAAATATTGATTTTGGATTTTGATCACACATTAATACATAAATTACCTCTAGGGAGCTTAAAGCTTTAAGTCCAAAATGGAAGAAAATTAGATACAGACATAAGCTTCATCTCTGTGACTTTAGAAGTGATAGTGATACTTAAAAACTTAACGGGATTCTAGGAATTTGGAGTCCTTCTCTAATGAGAAATGCTACCAGAAAAAAAGTGAGAAAGCAAAATAGAGAAGAAGATGTTTATAGCACATACCTGACAAGTGTTCAGAACATGCAAAGAAAACTTTCAAGCAACACAAATATCCTCAGGAGTCGAGGGACATTTTATTGTCATAGTGCATATATATTCTACGCATATCAGGCTTGCATAAGAATGTAAGAAGGGGTTAGGAAAGATGGATACAAGTAAAAATAAATTAATAAAAATTATTTATATGATTAAAGTTACAAATAAATGACAGAGGATAAGGACAAAAATATAGACAAGGAAATACAGTCCAATTCAAATCCTACTCATGCTCTCTCTCTTCCTCTCTCCCTCCCAATTCCCCCTTTATCTCCCCTCAACTATAATAGGGCAGACAAAGGAAGTATGAGGACACACTACAGTGAAATGAGAGGCATAATCAGATATGTGACACATGTCACAATAATTATAAAAGAATAAACATTATTTGCAGTACATGGCGAAGGTTTTTTAAAGATTTTAATGGAGTTGGGTGCTGATAAATCAACAAATGTTGAATACACAGTTGCCTAAGAAAAAGGACTTGACATTTAATATAATAAAAATAGGGCTTGTGTGTGTGTGTGTGTGTGTGTGTGTGTGTGTGTGTGTGTGTGTGTGTGTGTTTATAAGTATTGTGCTCTCTGTCTTAGTTATTTTGCAATTACACATTTGTATTTAATTTGACCTTTATTTTTTCTTCAGTGTAACCTGACATTGATATTGGCGGTTAAAGATGACAGGAAGGAGAGGTGCAAGGTAGGGCTGCAGCAGGATAAACAGATTTAAACTGTAATTTAAGTAGCATATTATGCACTATAAATATGCTGATATTATATACTCATATTAATGTAATGCATTATACTTAACACAATATGATGAGTCATCTATAATTTTACATAATCCAAATGGCAGGATGATTTGAGGCTACTTAAAAAAATATCCTTATTTTTTACCACAGGGGTGGTGATAAATAAGTCACCCCACTCAAAGTTTTCTCTTTTCCTTTCCACCTTCAATATCTTTATGTCCCACAGAAGCACAGCACAGTGTCTGAGTTAGAGTGCAAGAATGGGTACAATTTAACACCCCCCATAGTTGTACCCACAACTTCTGCATCTCAGAGAACATCATGGAAGAGGGGTTGGAGAGATTGTAAGAGCCAGAATACCAAGAACCATACTGTGAAACAGTTTCTTATAGGTTTTTGCATCAATAATACCTGAACAATGGCAATATCAACAGGTGAGCTAATGTGAAAGGGGAAAAGTAAAATGGGGTCACCTCCCCTAGACAGGGAACCATGGGTAGTGACTGATAACTGCTACGAGAGGGAGAATTAGCTTTTCCCAGGGATAGATCCCTAGTGGGTTGTCCAATACCCTAAGATCATGTACTCACAGACAACAAAACCAGACTCAACAGTCTGTATTTATGTATTTGGGGCACTTCTAATACACATATGTAACAATAACTGGGGAAGAAGAGGCTATCAATTAGAGAATGGAAGAACATTGGACGAATTGGAGGTAGGAGACTTGGAAGGGACTTGTGAGAGAAAACGCAAGAAGGAAGTGATGGAATTAATCTTAGTTAAAAATCTACTAAATAATAAATAGGTGTGAACATGAAAATACTCCCCGAAGTCTGGGGTGGAGGCTGGTCTGGATGTGTAGCCTTTAATGATGGTCTATTCTCCCCATTTGCTGTTCTTTTCTTCTTATGGTGGAATAGAAATGATTGTAGGAAAGAGTCAACAGAAGCGTGAGGTACAGATGGCCAGCTCTAACCAGAACTCTACTACTCTTGAACAAGTGCCAGACCCTGAGGTTCACTGCACTACTGCCCATACCCAGGCATGAAGGTTGAACCCTGGAATTTGGAGAAGTGACAGAAAAAAACTTCTACTCATAATAACTTCAACTGGCATCATCTTTTCTAATATTTCTTGTACTAAAGCCATTGAATATTCCATGCTCTATCTATAAGTCACACATAAAAAAATATTGTGAGAATCCACAAAAATCACTATGAGAACCTACAAAAATACACTCAGGCTCTACAGAAGCTGGAAAAAAAGAAAAGAACAAAATTTTCACAGAGGAGGTTTTGGCCAGTGCTCTACAATCACACATGAGTCAGCTGTCCTGTGTACTCTGCACTCTGTAGTAACGAGCAGAGTTGGAAGAAGGAAGAGGAGGAAAGACAGGTAGAGAAGAAAAGTACACACAAAACACACAAACCTCTTCAAAGTAGTTACCTTTACCCACAAGATGCTGTGTTCTCATGGAAACTCAGAAGAGAGAAAATGTGGACCACTGTGAGCAAGACTCCAAGGATGACGTGACTGTATCTGGTAATAGAATGGGCAATACATACAAAGAAAGTCGGGCTTCTTGATTTAACATGGACAGCTGCCTTTTCTATGTTTTAAATCATCATCATGCAAGCAGTCAATTAAACAAGCAACACATTAAACAAAAACCAAGAGACAGGAAGGACATCTTCAACACAATCTAGAGACATTTGTGAGCCAAGTTGAGGAGCCCTGAAGAACAACTGTCAGGGCCTGGGAGAATGCTCAGTGATGAAGTGCTTGCCTAGCATTCACAAGCCCCTAGGTTCTGCATACATCACCAAGCAACCAACCAAGCCAGATCAAAAAAGCTTAAATCAGGACTGACCATTTAGGAGTAGGTTAGTATTAGAAGACCTTCTCAAACAGCACAGATATATTCATACACTCAGCCATGTTTGATACAAATGAAAAGAAAGCAGAAAAACAAGAATTCAGACAGACAGGAATGTAGATAATGTGATTCTGCTGAACTTCCTTTGAAGACAAGATTTTAAAAATCTTGAGCCCGTCAATAGATAAAAGGAGAACCAGGGGAAGGATTTGTAGTGACCCATGACTTAACAATGGGAAAGAGACAGAAACACAGGAGAGAATGGGGTATAGAGGTGATAGATAGATAGATAGAAATGCTGAAATGTAAATATGAAGCAGAAAATCCAGAGGAGTGGAGAGTAATAAAACTACACCATTTTCATCATCTTTGTTGCTAAAATCTTATTGTTAAAACCTATGTTTTTAAAACTGATAAATCAAATAATAAGTCACATTTTTTGAGAGATATGTTCCCAATACATGGTTAATAGACAACAAAACAGGGATAAGTATGAGAAGGAAAATACCAGTTCTAATGATCATACAAGGAACCAGTTGTATCATATATATAAAATGTGGTGTTATCTGTATGCCTATATATAAAGACCAACATCCAACATGAAATAAAATGAGTCAAGTTGGTCATACAGCACTAAAAGAAAGTAATGAGATTAAATTAACCAGAATGCATGGCACAGAAATCAATTGGTAAATGTACAATTGATAAATGCATGGTACAGTAATCAGTTTATAAATGTAAATAGGTTAAATGAACTCATAAGAGAAAAGCTGGTTCGGTTACAAAGAAAAATCAGGGTCTAGAGAGAAAGGTGAGCAGTTAACAGGTTTAGCTCTCAGAGGAGCCAGCATTCACCTGTAGCAACTCACAAACACCTACAGCCCCAGCAGGTTCAATGCCATCTTCTGGCCTCTATAGGTACTGCACTCAACAAGTACATACCTGTACACAGACATAACCATCCACATCATTAAAAATAAAATGAAATCTTAAATAACAAAACAGTAGCACTTATTGAGTGAAATTCATGTTAAAAGAATTTAGAAAGTTTAAAACAATAGAAAAATATGTAGTGAGAAAACACAGAAATGAATCATTCTCTTCAGAATAAAATAAAAGATGTAAAACAGGCTAAATGGTCTAAATGTGGACAGTATGTAAATATTAAGACACTAAACAACATAGCATCACTATTCATTGGACAAAACTACTACAAAGTCAGAAGAAAAACATTAATGGTTATCTTTAACATGGTGCTTTCAACCATCACAAATCAAGCAAACAATGTAACCAAGACCCCAAGAGGCACAATTAAGTGGATCAAGTCCATATATTCTGGAAATATATCTGTAGATTTTAAGGGATGAGTGGAGAAGTAGGGAAAGATTTTTGCAGTGAGTTAGGAATCAGTTTGATGGTAGGACAGAAGCCAAGACAAATGATATCATGCATGTCACAAGATAGAAATGTGTGAACCAGAAGAGCAGAGTATTGGAGAATAATAAAAGCACATTATTTTTCATAGTCTTTTTGTAAATGTATGATACTACAAATAAAAAACTATCCATTAGTAAAACCCCAAATAAGGCCATGAATTAAAAATATACATTTTTGATAAAAATTCAATAAAATAAGATATTGTAGAATCAAACCATATCTACTAGAAGATTGAAACTATAGAGAAACAAAACTATGAGATTAAAAAGCTTTTGTAAAGAATTATTTAATGAAAATGAAACCTGCACTGAATGATTAAAAAGCAAACAATAAAATAGATCCCCAACATGAGTATTTAGAAAAGTCATAGAAAATCTAAAGAAAACAAAAGAGATAAAAATCAAGGAGACAATAATATATTAAGAACTAAAATTATTAAAAAATAATGATTAAACCTCAAGTGAATTCTTTGGGGGGTGAAATTAGACCATAAAATTTTAAATTGTTAAAGAGAAAGAAGCAGAATGCTACTAAATAAAACATAAAAAAATGTTAATGGGAAACAACAAAGACATGAAGGGAATTTAAAAATGCAAATGAGACAACTCCTCTCATATTGTGCAATTTAATTTGATGAAATACATTTTCTGAAAGAATGTAAATTACTAAAATTGCCCCCTGAAGAGAGCAAATAATAGCACTAAGTGCAGTTTAGTCAATGTTGGGCAGTATTCCAGGGGCCTCACATACCTCAACTCTTATTATTCACAACAAACTCCTGAGGTGAGTATTGTTTTATTTTATTATCCTAAGTTTCAGATGAAGAAATGGAGGCACTAAGAAGCATGTCTTTATCCAAAGTCCACAGCTAGCCAGGTTCAGATCATGGATGTAGTCTTGGCTGTCTTACCAGGGTCTGTGACTTCAGCCTGTTTCATGCCTTACCTTCGAGAGAGGCTAAGTAAACTAAGGACTGCAAAAGTAGGCATGGCTGAAAAGGAGTTATTATTATTTTTTTTGTAAGTGGTATCAGTCTAGAGAGAGAAAAAGAAAATTCTTACCCAGCTTTGTGAGAGCTAATCACTGCTTTCTGACTAGCTCTAGAGAGAAGCAGAGACTCTCTCAAGGTTTCATTTTATATAAAGGAAACCCACCTTTGATTTTGATTATCCCAAGATATACAACACAAAACATCAAAGACCTGGAAGCAGGGAAGTCATTGCATTCAGTGTACTCCTACTTGTGAGTACACTGGGAGTCAAGGCATATTTTCAAATCTGTAGGTACCCAGGTGGCTCTGATTCAACTGGTTGGGTTACAAAAAAACAAGAGCTAGAATAAGATCAGGAACAACAACAAAAATAAAAACAAAGAAACTCCAAGCACAAAAAGGCATGGGTGTAATAAAGGGATTTTTAAGGAGGAAGAGCAAATAGAGGATAGAAATGAGATAAAATAGGGTGAGAGGGTAATCAGAATCCATTTTATACAGGTATGAACTTGCCAGAGAAGAAATTTAATTGATAAAAACGTCAACAATTGAAGCTTGTATATGAATAGTGCTAAAGTTTCTAAGTAAACAATTCTAGCAAACAGAATTGATCAGCACATTAACAACACAAGGAGGTACATTTTATTCTAGTTAATACAACAAGAATGTTTACAAGTAAATCTGGTTTAATATTCATCAATGAAATGTCTGCTGGGGGATTGAGAGTCAGTTTTCTTTTGCAGAGCATGGTAGGTTGTCCAAGCCCCAGTGGATGGTGCCCTGCACTCATTCCATTATAGGCATCAGTAAATGGACTCAGTAGGTTTTAAAGTGAGAAGAGGAAGAGGAAGAACAGGAGGAGGAAGAGGAGGAGTGGCAGGAGGAGGAGCAGGAAGAGGAGGAGCAGGAAGAGGAGGAGGAGCAGAGGGAGAAGGAGGAAATGAAGTTGGGAGGGGGATGGTGAAGGGTTGTACAAAACCGGCAGGGATTAAGGGCCTCAGAAAATAGTGAAGTGTTGAGTGGGAGGACAGGGGATGAGAAATAGAGTTGAGAAATCAAGAATATAAAAGCAATACCTGGGATCAGGAGGTCTTGCATAAGCTGATAATCTATGGCATGTAAGTTTATTTAAAAATACATACTATTTGCAGGGAGAAAAACAGTCTAGGTCAGTAGAGAGCTAAGTCAGACAGTGTTGGCAAAGAGAACACAGGGAGACACAGACACAGCTGCCTAAGGACTGCGAACAGCCAGGTCCCCAGAAGCTGCAATCTTGATTCTTCTTGGAGGCACTGGCTCCAGCACCAGACCAGCCCTGCCAAGTTTGCTCCCAGACAAGGACACAGACCTAAAGTTCCCTTTGTCCTTTTGTCAGGGATCCTGAGAAAGTCTAAGGTCAGTCCTGCTCCTCACAGAAGGGTGTCTAGGAAGAACGTGAGGTGGGGGGCATGTAGACATGATCTAAACACATGCATGCATGAAATTGACAATGAAAAAATGAAAATAAAAACCAAAAAGATGAAACAATTTTGTATCTGCAGCAATATGATATGGAAACTAAAGTTAATTAAAGTTAATTTCTATGTTAAAAGTTAATTTCTCTGTTAATTAATGTTGGACAGTAGTTTCTTGTCTCAGAACAGGAAATTGCTCTGTGTGTGATGACTGTGATGATTGCAGCTATGTGCTTCATATTATGTTTCTCAGACTAGTTACCTAATAACTAGCAGAGAAATAAGCTTAAATATTGATAAAAAATAGTCACAAAGTGCTTCTGCCCTACATGTAAAAGTGGCTGTAATTAAAATGGCTAAACAGTAGTGTCTTGGCAAAGACATCATATAACCAGCTTCTATGAAGATCTTAGGGCATTTATTGGAAGAGACTATGAGTTCTGTGAGTTCTGGTCAGCCTGGTCTACATAGCAGGTGTCTGACAGTAGATAAGTAATGGTGGTATTGCAAATGAAGAAGCAGCAATACAAAGGGGAAAATGATCATATGCAGAAGTTTTAAAAAGAGATGGATAAATAACAGTGGTCATGTAAATTGCATTGACAAATCGTATAGTGATAGAATAGACTGGAGTGAAGATGATGCACAATTAAGGTGTAACCCAATGCAGGAGTAAAGCAAAAACAGATCAAAACTAATTTTCAGAGAACATCATATGCAGATATTATGTTGCCCCACGATGTGATTGACTTTGTTGGTTCTGTGTGCTTACACTCTGAAAGAATACAATGATTATCAGAAAACAACAAAATGTTTCAAATTATCATTTTGTATTTTGTTGAATTTGGTGATATATGGCTAAATTAAGTGAATTAGAAAATATAGGACTTATATCAGAATCACGTCACTTATAACATACTTCTTCCTGTTGGAGTTTGTTGAAGCTCGATCCATGTTTTTCTCATGTGATATTTTTTAGTTTCTTCATGTGAATTTTCTAATTTCTATAAATCTAGGTGTAAAAGCATGAACTTATTTACTTTACACAGAGGCACACATGTGTGCACACACAAATGTGCACACATAAACAAACATGTATAAGACTGTTATTAAAGTTAAGATAATTACCTAGTTTTGTAAGTCTTCAGCAATGCTCTTTTTATCCTAATGTGTATTTGCTGTGTACATATATGTGTATGCATGTTTGTGTGTGAAGGTGCATGCGTTTGCTCATGCATGTGAAGGCCTGAGGTTGATGTTGGGAGTATTCTTCAACTGCTCTTCAACATGTTCATTGAGGGATAGTCTCTCATTTGAATCCAGGGCTTGTCAATAAAGCTTGCCTGGGTAGCCAGCTTGCACTGGGGAATCCCCAGTCTTTGCCTTCAGAGTGCTGCAGCCAAAGGTTGGATTTGATTTGACCCCTGACCCACCTCACCAGACCCAATAATACTCTATAATTTGTAGAGTTTTGTATAATCAAACCTGCTAGTCATAACTTGCAAGAAGCACACTAAGCTGGTATGTGTTTGACTTATCCTAAATGGTACGATTTAAGAGATACAATTTCCTTATTAGAAAAGTGATTTGTTTTATTATTGGTAGAAAAAATTTCTCTAGTTCTAATGTAATGAATGCCTAATTCTGGTAACTGAAATTCTACTTTCATGCTGAAAGATAAAAGTCTGCAACAAAATTCTAACACTATTAACACCATGCCAGCAATACTTGACAATAATTGAAGTACAGTAAAGTGGCCACGCATCTGTCATCTATTCCCTGATGTTCTAATACACTGTCAGGAAAGCTCCATTTCCTCCATTCATTTCGTCAAGGAAGAGGGTTAGGATGACTTTCAAGTGGTAATGACTATTTTACTTTATTGCACATATTCAGATCTTTGTTTTGTTTTGACACTGGGGTCTCATGTAGTCCAGGTTGACCTTAGTCTCACTATGGAGTTGAGAATGGCCTTGAACTCTTCATCCTTCTACCTCTACAGGTGTTCATTGTTTATGGAACAAAATTTCACACCCTGAACACAGTGCTGACACAAAAATCAAATTGTGTCATTGATTTTTTCCATCTTGAAAGGAGTACAGAATAACTATAAAACTTTCCAGAGACAGGCACTATCTATGACATAAAGTTGAAACTCTCACTCTCTACTGAAGCTCTGTCATTGCGCATATGGCATTCTTGGCTCCAGCTTCTTCGGGTGTTACATAAGAATACCTTTATGATCCCCTTCAGTTCAGCTGGCTGGTACTTAAAACATCATGGTACTTAAAGCATCATGGAGCAACATTTCCCCACCAGTTGTTGCTGCCTAGGGGAAACCTCCGTGGAGCATTGCATAACAAGCTTTCACAGAACAGGGAATGGCTAACATATGCCCCTAATTGTCTTTCTGACACAGTGGTCAGCTGCCAAAGCCCTTGATTACTTCTTTAGTAGCTAAGGTCAGTGTATGTTGGTGTCTATTGGGATCAAGAGGACTATGTATGATAGGAAGAGGAAATGCTTGTCACCTAAGGGTTAACTCACATAAGTCTAGGTATAGTTCATCAGGGTGAGTGAGGCAACCTGTATCTATGAATTTCTGTTCTCTTGTCTATCAGTTTATTTCTTTGGAGCAGGCTACTCCTTACAGTGTCTGTGCTAATTTAAGTAATTCATGCAAATTAGGTCTTTATCAGTAATTAGAGACTATTGAGTTGACAACATTGTTTTAGATTCTGCCCTCATTTTCATAGGCAATTCAACATTAAGTTGTCAATAAAAGAAAGAGATGTTGGAATTCTCAACTGTGATTTCAGTTGTGATTTTGTGTTTTCCTTTTCTGAAAATGAATTGTGAGTCAGGTCTTGTTGATAACCACACCAAGAGCTTCCACACACCATCGTTTAAACAGCCTGTCCAGGAACTGGGTCCTACCATGTCAAGCACAAGATCTGATTTTGAAAAGGTGTTCATAAACCATGGGTGTTGTTGAAATTCCTTCACCTGGGGAGATATGAATAATGTTTGCTCTTTTCTCTTCAGCTCCCAACACAAAACCATAATACAATCCACCAGAATTCATCCTGGGCTACCATTGTGTTTGTTGGTCTAACATACAAAGCACTGGTGATAGGACTGTGTGTGTCACCCCAAAGCAGTCACACTGAATAGTCTCCCCTCAGCCTGAATGATGGTTTACTTACAACCCCCTCCCTAATCTTCCTCAGTCTCTGCAACCTAATCTCTCTCTGAGACTCCAAGACTACACACAGTTGACGCAGACTTATATACAAGTTCAATGACCCTCCCCATCCCTAACCCTGTCTGGGAGGAGATATCAATAGCCAACAAGCCAAGCTGTGATGATCTTTTGCAAGCAGACACAGCTGTACTTATGAAGACGGTAGTTATTTTGCTCATGGGAGGACACCAAATTCTGTTATAGCTCAATATGTAGCCAGCACCCCAAAACCCCTAAATTGTACCCAAGGAAGCATTCCAATAGGCATTCGTTTTAGAACATGGTACCCACCTATTCTTAGAGAAGACTTTTTGCCTGTACATGGAAGAGTTATATTACCTTAGACAGAATTATACCTTCCTATTGTCTTTGTTTGAAAATGAAGCATAACATAAGGAGATATGACTGGGTATTTTGACAGAAAAGTGGGCTTTGCTGGTTAGTCTTGGCTTTTAACCTGCCTGGTTTAAGAGAATTCTTAAGATCTGGGAGTAACACCTCTGCATGTCTGTGTGATTCTTTCATGAGAGGGTCACCATGAAGGGCAGTGACTGCAGGTAAAGACCTGGCACAAATGTCAGCAGAAACATTTGACAGGCTCTCATTGAGTGAGAGCCAGAGGGAAGGAGGCAGAGTGCACACGCATGCAGGTATGCAAATCTTCCCTTCAGTATGAGTGTGTCTGTGGCTTCCACTACCATATTCTGATGCTAGATGCTAATTTCTTCAGGCGTTTGGTGCAGACTCCAACATTGGTGATTTCTAGGAAACTTTTATGCCTTCAGTTTTTGGATCCGGACTTTAGGAGCAATCAGCTTCTTGGAATGAGCATCTACCATGTTCTTTAGCTCCTCAGAGTGCAGTTGGCCATTGTTGGATGCAAGTCAATCCAATAAATGCCCCTTTTTTATAGGACATACTTTCTATTGGTTTTGTTTCCTAGACAACTCCAGTACTACTATGTAGGGGATACCCTAACCATGCCTGCTTGCGCTGGTTACAGGTAATGCTAGCCATGCCTGCTTGGGCGTTGTCATAGTGAAGTGAGGAAGGTTTAAGAGTGAGGGGCACACATGTGGGGTCCCTTCTACTTACCTTGCTCCCTGCCGACTGGCTAAACTGATCTGAGTGAATAGCATTTCCTAAATAAACTACCTTTATATCTAGACCTGACTCTGTATTTCGATTCTGCTTTACTACTACAATAGCCTGCAATCAGTGGACTGGAATGCATAGGCATACCACAGATATGGATAAGGGGAAATGCTCATGCATAATATACATTTTTAGTTCTGACAAATAATGGCTTCTCCTTTGCTTGCTAGGCATTTAGGAAATAGCATGTCCCATTTTTCTCATAGTGAAGCATGGAAATTATCTAATTCTGAATACTATTATGAAAGTAGGTATTATGTATAGCATACCTGCTTGTGGTTTTCTAATTTTCATTTTTTTCTGCTATAGACACTATTAGCATTCCAGATGGTTAGGCACTGTCCATTCTGGGTCCTTGAGTGACTATGTAGGCAAAGAAAGGAGCCCAGTGAAGCACATCTAAATGAGGGTGTGAGGATGGCCTGGTGGAGGTCATCGAGATTTCCAGCTTTCAGTCATGTCTTAACAAAGCCATCAGAAAACGACACAACAAAAGAGGTTGAAAGTGGAGTCAGAATTGCATCTACACTATGAGCTGTTGACAGTCAAAAGATAGATAGATATTCATCTGATATTTTAAAAAGCGCTTAACCTGAAAAAATGTAAACATGAATTAGGGAATAAATGAAAACATGTGTACTATTATGTCTAAATGAAAGAAACTGGCAATGCAAAGCATTAGCAAGGCTGTGAAGGAACAAATCACTGGCAGAAAATGTAAATTAAATTAGTTTGCCAAGTCATTAGCATTGCTTACTGAGTGTGAATGAATCTGTCTTTATGATGAATCCATCAGCTACAAATCAATGAACCCATAGGTGAGTGGATACTTCCCCCTCCCCTTTTTCTATATGATCCAATCTTTAGGCAAATTCTCTCTACCATTATTGAGTACAGAAAAATAAAAAAGATAAAAATCATTGAAAAGAAAATTAATTCCTATAATTTTGATGAGCATTCTAATAATAAAAATGGGAGATGATGCTATTGAAGTTTCCTTAGGGAGTTCATGCCTTCATTTTGTCACTGCAGTCAATGCTCTGAGTATTGCCTATGTTATGGAGAGGACTGTCTTAATTACCTACTTCTAATATGACAGGTGCTCTGATAGTAATGGCAATGTTATTTTGAACAATGCTGATCTTGCATGAGCCTGCCTGTTAGGAAAGGTAGCTTTAGCTTTGATAAGTGAGAGGGTAGGAAAATTGTGGTTGGGATGTAAAATAAACAGATAGATAGATGAATAAGTAAATTTAATTAATAAAAAAATAGTCACAACTTCCAAGTTGAAATGAACCTGAGTGAATTTCTCCAAGTTTACAAATTGGAGCTCAGTGAAGGCCTGCTTCCCACTCTCCCTGTGGAGCATTTAGACATGGAAGTCATTTACCTGCCCCATGTGTACAGGATGCTTTAAGAACTGGAATGTGGAGAGGATTCCATGTTTCCAGTCATTGTTAAAACCACCTCTTCATTTTCCTGTCCTTTGTATATTCGTTTAAGTTAGAAGCTCCCCTCTAGTTGAAGCAGGTTTATATCACTTGCAGCACAGAGTTCTGTCTGGTACCAAATCCATAGGACGTCAGCCATCCTAATAGGACCAATGGAACATGAGTTATAAAAGAAAAAAAATCCTCATCCTACAGAAGAATATGGAAGAGTGTCTTCCAGCATCATGTAAGGAGAGTGGCTACTTGAGAAGTGGTACTGATGAGAGCAGCAACTGCAAACTGCTCAGGACACTCAAAGCAACATGTCCAAAAAATCTGTCCTTTGTCTTATGTCTGTAATTTGAAACTTTGGTCTTTATGTAGTACTACATAGTTCCTGCATGCCTTTTGTGTCTTCAAAAAATTCATATTCTTTGTTTGCTTGGCATACTTCCTCTCCTTTATCTTCAAGTTCTGATATTCTCTCCTCTACCTGTTCCATTCATTTGTAAGGCTTTTCCTTGAGTCCTCTAGTCATCTTACTAAGTTTATCAATTCCTTTTTCATTTCAGCTTGTATTTTCTTTACTACCTGGGTTTCTTGGGCCTCACTCAGGTTTTTGTTCTAAGTTCATCATCTTTGAGTTCATTGACCTGTTTCCTTATATCTTTTTAAAACTCTTTGGATTCCTTGATGACGTTTATGACTGTTTTTGCTTTTTCAGTTCTGTGTCCTTGTGTTCATCTAGGTAATTCTCACTGGGGAATATTTTTATGGGACTGGTGGTTTTGGGGTGGGGCATAGTGCCTTTGTTTTTTGTATTGTTTGCGTTTGATAGCAAGACCCATGCACATAGCCTTCTTTGGTTAACTGTGCCTGATGTTTAGGCTGCCTCTGTTGAGTGAAAGTGTTTGGTTTTGCTTGCGTTGCCTCCCAAGCTTGACTGACCTCAGATAAGGGCAGAGGACTTGTCGATCCTCCAGATGCTGAATGTCAATTATGAATTTGAGGAATTGGAGGTGACTCAGTTTCTGTAGTAAGCATGAAAAATGGGAACAAGACAAACAGCTGGCTATGCTTGGGCTACTGTGCAAGCAATGCTACCTGAGCTTTGCTTAGGAGTATGAGGATAACATGAGTAGGTCGAGGTCTTGTGTGCTTACCTGGCGAGGCCAGTGTAAGAGCTGAGAAACTGGAGCGAGGCCTGAGGATCTGGGATGGCACAGCCAGCAAAAGTTTGAGTAATTTAGGTTTGGTCCAGCCCACAGATGTCCTGGGTTAGGCGTGGGTTTGGATATGGTACAGGTGGGTCAAACAGACTCACAAGACTATGATGTGTAACCAGGGCCAAGCTTATGGTGAGCCACAAAATTTCCTTCATAATTTACTTAAACACATGCATTCTTTCATTAATTTTTATTTCTCAGGAATATTAAATCTTTTCTTACATCTCAAAAATGTGCCTCTGCAGCAGTTTTATATAATTACTAATTGTTCTAACAAGTATTTGTTTCCTAACTTGTTTTATTATCATCATTTCATCTCAACTTTATTAAGAAAATTATGAAGACTTGCAGTATCTAGCATGCCCGAGGCTCTGAGCTCTCTTCCTAGCCTGGTGACTGGTACTGTTTTATTGAATTATTTTATAAGAAGGCTATAACTAAAGCAAGTGTCCCAGAGTTATCAATACCCATTGTTGTGTCTATCTATGCACTTTGTCCATGGACCCAGCCCATATTTTTCAAAATACATTTTATGGAAATTACTGAGAGAACACACACACACACACACACACACACACACACACACACACACACACACACACACCTTGTTTTCAGATTTTTTGGGGGAAGTAGTTACATGATAACTCCCTGTGGAGGCTAACACATATTATTAGAATATTTAGGTCTTCAGATGCCCCCAAAGAAAGAGAACCTCCATCAAATTTTAAACATTCTTCTTTAAATTTATTTAAAACAATAATTTGTTTCTCATTTACTCCAGCATTTGACACAAATCCAGTTCATGTGTGAGGCATGGTCTCTACATTCTACCTTTTTTTAAAAAAAAAAAAAAAACAAACAAAAAAAAACCAAGAATGCTGATGCAGTTTGCTTTCTGCCCAAACGACAGAGAAATGCTTTGCCAAAAATCTGAAGACAAATGGAAATGACTCATGCCTTCCTAATCTCCTTCCCTCAAATGACTTTGTTTAACTGGGCTTTAATTTCAGTGGTAAAACCAGGATGCATTCCGGGGCCAATTCAGCAGACTTTGTTTGACATTGTCTGCCCTCATGAGCCTGTTCCATTCCATTTTCCATTCTCCTTCCTTTGACTTACATCTCTATCTCTCTCTCTCTCTCTCTCTCTCTCTCTCTCTCTCTCTCTCTCTCTCTCTCTCTCTCTCTCTCTCCTCACTCCCCCTACCATGTTCTTCACCACCTTCTGACCCTTGGCTGAATAGCCTATGCAGGCTTTCTGTATAGGATCTATTATCTAAAAGGGGACTTTCATCCTCTTGTTTGCCCCATTAAAACTCCCATTTTCTGGGCACAGTTGTTAGGAGAAAATCATTTTCACAATTTCACATACTGAGAGATAGCACAGCCTAATGTGTTTCCCCCCCATCCCTTTAGAATTTTAGCAGGTTTTTTTTTCCAGTAGAGAATGAGATTTCTAAGCATAGAATTAGAGCTGGCAAATAGTCAAGTCCATTGCATCCAAAAAGCTCATGGGGAGATAGTATTTTTGAGATAGGAACATCAGCCCACAAAAGACTGGCAACTCCAACTTTTCCTGAATTCTATACTGGAATTGTTGAAGTTCCTGATCTTAGTCATTAACTTGGATAATTGGAAATAACTCTCTCTGGTCTGTTGTTTTCATTGTTTAGATCAGAAGTTGGGAGCCATGACCCAAAGTCTGTTTGGGACAGCCTATAAGATGGAAAATGTACTTATATTTTTTAATGAAAAAATTCATTTAAATATATTTTAACTGAAAGGATGAAAGAGAAGTATTTTTAAATCCATTTTCTTATTTTTGAGATTATAATTTAATTAAAATATTTCTCTCTTCCTTTCCACCCCTCCAAACCCTCTATATATCCCTCCCTACTCTTCTTCAAATCCGTTGCCTCTTTTTTCAGTAATTGTTATTGCCTGCATATACACATATATGTATTATTGTATGCATTATATATAAATGCATATATCCCTAAATATAACCCACAGATTTCATATACATTCATACTTTAACTTATATGTGTTATAATTTTTAAAAAGCAGCTCGAGAAAGAAAGACACCATGTGACAGAGTTCAAGCAGAGGGTTTTTATATTAGGGGAGAAGCATCATAAAAAAGAAAAAAAGGCAGGAGACTGGCCTCCAGGGACAGGAGCAGTGGGAGAGAAAAAAGAGAGGCACACACACACACACACACACACACACACACACACACACACACACACACAGAGAGAGAGAGAGAGAGAGAGAGAGAGAGAGAGAGAGAGAGAGAGAGACAGAGAGAGAGAGAGAGAGAGAGAGAGAGAGAGAGAGAGAGAGAGAGAGAGAGAGAAAGAGAGGAACAGATAGACAGAGAGAGAGGGAGAAAAGAAAGATTGAGATGGGAGGTGGGCAGGGCCCCTTTAAAAGGGAACATCGAGAATAGACATAGGTGGTGCTCTTAGTGCCAGCAGCCGAGGGCGTATCCTGCTAGATCTCCAAAGGCAGGCCAGTACAGATGCCTGAGTACTAACAATATGTGTGTTTTCACAGCTGACCACTTGGTACTAGACATATGTCATTTCATGTGCACTTCCCCAAGAGCACTTTTCCTGCTCCCAGCTTACAATCAGTTGTCTATAACTCTCTGTATAGGCTTGAGGCATCAAGGATTTCCCCCACCCAGTTTGACATGTCCATTGGTGTCATCCTTGTTCAATTCAAGTTAGGGCAGTCTTGTTGGTGAGACTTAATGGTATAGTTTCTGGTGTTACTGGGAGACAGAATCTCATAGCAAACTCCCTGATCTGGCTTTCACAATCTTTCTACTCCCTCTTCTGCATTGTCCCCTGAGCCCCAGGTGTGGGAGTGTTTTGTAGAAGAATCCACTTGTACTGGGCTCCACAACTCTACATTTTCATTGGTTGTGTTTTTCTGTAGTATTCTCCATCTGTTGAAGAGAGAAGGTTACTTGATGAGGGAAAATTACACTTATCTATGGGCATAAGAACAAATGTTTATAGATTGTTAGGGGTTATATTGGTTTAGTAAACTAGTAGTTATAGATTCTTCTACCATACCCACGACTTCACTAGCATTGAATAGTCATCTATGTTCCCAGTATCAGGCATGAGATCCCTATTGTTGCATGGTTATTAAGTCCAGTTAGAGAGCTGTTGGTTACTGCCAAGGTATGCATGCCACTACTGCATCCTTAGGGCTTTTGAACCATGCTGGTCATTGATGTAGTCCATAGATGTCATCATAGCTGGGTAGGACTGTTGGTTTTCTCCATCCTTTAGAAGTTTGTTTGTCACTGGCACCTTCTGGTACCCTGGAATCTAGTCTTTGGGGTGGGGGCTTTCAGGCCAGTTCAAGAACAAAGAGGAGTATTTTGTGATATGTGAAAATTAAAAGAATTTCAAGTTTCAGTGTCCATAAGCATGGTTTTATTGACCCACAACCATCATCATTTGTTAATTGTCTATAGTATTTGTGCTGCAATGGCATGGTTAAGTTCCTGTGACAGAGACTATATAGTTTTAGTTTATTCAAACAATTGTGAATCTTTATGCACTGTAGACATTAACTCATCATTAGCTATCAGCAAAACAGTTATAATTAATGTTTAACTAAGAAGCATCACCCTATTTTCTGTAGAAGGATACCTGTTTTCTATTTTGCCCAATATTGTTTCTAATTGTGCATGTGTGCATGTGTGTGTGTGTGTGTGTGTGTGTGTGTGTGTGTGTGTGTGTGTGTGTGTGTGTGTGTTTAGTACAGCTTGAGAAAGAGCTGGAGAAATGTAAACATTTGAAAGAGGCCAATTGACAGGAAGACTAGACACCCTGTTAAACTTCTGGTTACACATGACAAAACAGAGGACCCAAGTCCCCAGATGAGAGGGGAGGGTGGGGAATGCAACTGATCTACAAAAGATCAGAGCTCATGTGCTGAGCTTTTGGGTTTTGGACCTGTCCCAGTTCTCTGGACCACTTTGATTCCCCGGTGTGGTGATATTTTGTTTGTGATCTAACAAATAAAGCTTGCTTGAAGATCAGGGTGCAAACCTAGCAACACTGGTCAGGCATAGAGGCCAGGCAGTGGTGGCACACACCTTTAATCCCAGCAGCCACACTAGTTATCCTTAGAAGATGGGTGGTAGCTGTGCACCACACCTTTAATCCCAGCACTAGAGAGGAATATAAAGCGGGTGGAGACAGAAGTGTAGTGTATTCAGTCTGCAGTCACCCTGAAGACACGATGACCCTTTTGGTTTGAACCTTGGTAGAAGTAAGAACTCTCTAGTGATTGGCTGCTTTGCTTTTCTGATCGTCAGCTTGAACCCCAATGTCTGTCTCTGGGTTTTTAATTATTTGTGCTATACCCAGGCTCTTTCTTAATAAACTGTCCTTATTTCTACCACTGTTCATGTGCTCTTGATTTAGTTCTTTATTCTAGGACATAAGAATTTGGGGATCTCAGTAGATGTCCTTTGGACTCAGACTTCTGCCTGTAACAAGAATGCAAGTTTCTCTTTCCTTCCTTCCTTCCTACCTACCTACCTTCCTTCCTTCCTTCTTTCTTTCTTTCTTTCTTTCTTTCTTTTCTTCCTTCCTTCCTTCCTTTCCTACCTTTCTTCCTCCCCCACTTTTCTTTTCTTTTCCTTTCCTTTCTTTTCTTTTTTTTTTTTTTTTTTTTTTTTTTTTTTTTTTTTTTGGTTTTTCGAGACAGGGTTTCTCTTTGGCTTTGGAGGCTGTCCTGGAACTAGCTCTTGTAGACCAGGCTGGTCTTGAACTCACAGAGCTCCACCTGCCTCTGCCTCCTGAGTGCTGGGATTAAAGACGTGTGCCACCAACCCCCGACCCTCCCTCATTTTCCTTCCTTTCTCTCTCTCTCTCTCTCTCTCTCTCTCTCTCTCTCTCTCTCTCTCTCTCTAATCCTAGTGCTTTCTATATGTTGAGCCTGAACTCCATCACTGAGCTATATCCTGGGCTATATGACCTTTACTTAAACTTCAGAGTCTTACTCCTTATAGTATATTTTTGTATTTAGCGCACTGACTTTTTTATGTTTGTAGAACCACTGTAGGCAGTATCTGTAAATGCTCCATGGTGAGAGTAGAGAAAAATCATCACAAAAATTATGTTCTCTTCCTTTTATAGATTTTTACTTGGTTTAACAAATGGATTATACTATACATCTTTGATTTATCCATTTCAAGAAGCATATATTTAATTTCTTCTAAGAAATTTGAGAATTTATATGTATTCTTTAATTTTATTTCTGCCACTACCTATATTTACTTGTTTAAGTGTTAGATTGTCAAAGTTTATGACCTTTATCTTCTGTAGTTATATACTATGCTTGTTTAGATTTATCCACTGTTATTAGAGTAGGGTAAATATCCATGAACTATCAGGCTTTTGACTGTGCTGTATTCTCCCATTGGATACACATATGGATCTGTCATTTTCAGATGACATGCCACTCTGCCCTTTTCTGCCTCGCCTTCCACCATGGGGACATTGGACACCTAGAGGCATATCTGGTTGTCACAGTCATCTCTTACATTCTTATTAAGCAGCCCTACATAGCAGATATTATTTAACCAAAACATAGCTAAGGTGGGGGTCGAAAACTTTCACTTCTTGGCAATTGAATGAGTCTGTGTAAAACTAAAAAGTCAACCCAATTTTTCTCTCTTTGAAAGGCACTTGATTTCTGCTGCACAGACAGCAGAAGAATTCATATTTCAGCCATGAAATCCATTCTGTGACCTAGTTACTATTTCAACATTAAGTGTTGTGCTTTAATTTCCATTTGAGTTTAACTCTTTGCTCTATATCTGCCCAACTTTTGAGCAACACCTGTTGGGGTCTCAAAGCAGAGCAGATATTGAATGATGTCTCTGCTTTTTGGATGATATTTATCACTATGTGATCTCCTGAGACTCCATTCCACTCACAGTCTCTGGTAGTCATTACTTTCCTGCACCGGAGTCTTCATTTTTGTATTTACTGCTTAGTATTTGGAAAAGGTCTCACAGACAACTCTTCTGTGTCACTAATTCCCATCACCCAAGCTGCCTTGAAACATGATTGCTATTCTCACCGGGTGAGCCTAATCTCCTTTGAACACTGATGCTCCTATTTATTTGGCCACCTTGCAGGAAACCATTTAAAGGTTTCTTCCAGCCATCATACTGGCAACTGAAAATAGCTTCTTTTATATGTGCTTTCTTTTTTGATATTTGTCATGCTATGTAGCCCTGGCATGCCTGGAATGAAATATACCACAGACCAAGCTGTCCTTAAATTTTCTGTGACCCACCTGCCTCTGCCTCCTGAGCAGGCAAAAACCCTGTTTGTTGAGGGCTCTGGGTAAGTTTGATATCTCTCTTTTAATCATGGATGCAACATGAAGGAGGTGATACACTTGCAATTTTGAACTCAGCTTCATTCCCAAAGATGAATTTTCTTATTTAATTTCGGTTTTATATTTTCTTATATTTCATTATTTAAAAATTATTCATAATTTTATTATTCATTGATGGGGAATGTACTGCTTTGTATGTTTATCTTATTGATTATTGTATAAAATACTGTTTGGCCAATGAGACAGCAAGTTAGACAGGACTAGGAGTAAAAGAGGATTCTGGGAAATGTAGTGGAGAAGTGATCCAGGCAGGAAGTGACATAGTAAGGAGACTCATATAAGCAAGGAGAAAAAGGAAGGGTCCTCTCTTTCACCTTTGCCTCCTCCAGTGGCAGGATGTGCGCCATCAGCAAGAAGGGACACCAGTAAGGTGTCCAATAAGATAAGTCTTATAAAATATATAGACTTGTGATAATTAAGACTGAGCTAACAGATGAGAATCCTAGTCATTGGCCAAGCAGTTTGCACCTAATACAAGTCTCTCTGTGTATTAATTTGGGCCCCAACTCGGGCAGGCAGCTGGCGTAAAGCACACACGTGGCGGTGGGACTCGGCGGCTTTTGGCGGAAAGATTTATCATAACAATTCATTTTTCTGTTTACCAAATTTATTTCTACAACAACATGGATTAAGTAAATTATCTATTTCTTGCTAATTTGTAGTTACTGCCAATTAACAATATGATAAGGACTACATAGTTGTTGGTTCTGACTGCCATTTCTCAGTAATTTTATAAAACTATATAAACTTCTTTGAAAGTACAGATAAGCATACTTTACATATCATATGAAATTGTGACTTAATTTATGCAATAACTTAAGATAATATACAGTATAGTCTGAGCATGCATTATTATATCTTATGTATTATTTGTGAATCTTTTTTATATTCAATTTCTATAAGTACATGTATGAGTCATTATAGGATTTGTATTTTGCATATTATTATTTCCTGGTTCTTATAAAATGTATTAACTTTTCAATTGCTGTAGTTTTTGTTATTGTTTCTGAAGCATTTTTTCAAATAAAGGGAAGCATGCAGGAAAGTTATAAAGGAAGTAAATTATTATAGCTTGGTAATATCTGATAACCTGAAAGTATATTTATAAAATTTTAACTATTTCTACAATTTTATTTTAAATATAAATAGAACCATCTTATTTCTCTCCCACATCTTGCTGTGACTGGTTATTCAACAGTGTTTTAAGCATTGGTTTACATAACAAAAAGATAAATTCTTTGACTCTTTATGACATAAAGCCCAAAGTCAGAAACATACAGTTTGAAACATATAAGATATAGACAACTTAAAAATGATTCATAAAATTGAACTAAAATACAGAGACCCTACCCTCAAGGAAAATTATAAGTTCATCTTTAAATCAATGAACTGTCTCCTCTCAGGATAGCCTAGTGTATCCTAAGATCTCCTACTCAAATCACATTTTCTGATACAAGGCAATAAACTTAGGAGTCAAGAGTACTGGCTTAGAATAAGAAACCCCAATGGGTTTGAAACTTGATAAAATACATCCTAAATAACCTGTCCATTATTGCTTTGTGTATGAAAATGTTCCCTTTCTTGGATTACAATTTCAACTAAGCTGTTTACCTCAAGTTAAACTGTTTGCTATGTGCCTCAGTAAAAAAAGTTGGTAATGTATGGCATATTAAAGCTCCGTAAAATAAGTTTTAGGAATACTCATTGACATTGACCATATTCTAAGTGGAAGAGCGAAATAAAAGATCAACATTTTCTCTGTGCTTTTGCTTAGGTTGGGAAAGATTAGCAGTCGTGGGTGGGGGGCTTGTGATATCTGTTTTTCATAATGAAAGTGATAATAACAGCATCACCTCTTTGTAAACCACTGGTTCTAGTCTAATGACTAAGATATTAAAACTGATCATTTTTATGTTTCTTCATATGTTATCAGGCTCAGGTAATCAGTGTTAGAATTAAGCTTTATAAAATAATTGCTCTTCATTATAGGTTTGTCTTGATCTTCAAGTGATGGACATTTACTAGTTGCTTCTCTAATATGTCATCTGTCCAAGTTTATATTTATGTGCATAATGAGGTCTTTCAACAAAAGAGATATTTGAAAAACACATACACATATATAACAATTTATATTATATTTCTTGAACTGGGATAGTGGTAGCTCCAGTGATTAAAAAGAACATCTGAGATGCAGAATGACGAGTTATGAATTTTAAGGAATGAGTAGCTTATTTGGGATGCTGAAGTTTTTCTCAAATATTTTTATTATAGTAATGTTTAGATAGTGAGAATTTCAGTGACTAGAGACATAATGCAATTTTTTTCACAATACTGGGAAATATCAGAGATTTCGTTATGTGTACATAGAATTAAATTTTAGAGAAATATTCATGATTTATGAACCAGTTTCTGCAGAAGGAAAGCTCAAAGCCTTTCAGTAGTTATAGTGAAATTAGCTTGACAAGGCACTTATGGAAATCCCAGTTTACTAGGTGAAGCTGCAGAGCCAAGAGCATGGGGCTCTGCTCACTGTTGGTTCACTTACTTCCAACGGGTGGAAGCTTCTGACTGAGGAAATATCTCTACATATTTTAAATGCTTTCTTTTCAAAGAAATTTTATGAATCAAAATATATTAAGTCCTTAAAGAATAGAATGTATCTATATCTATCTATCTATCTATCTATCTATCTATCTATCTATCTATCTATCTCCTGCCTACCCAATGATGGATGTGTTGGAGTGCATACTTAGTAGGTGCTGAAGGACAACACACACTTTGGTGTTCTATTCTTTGGTTGTGAATTATTTAAAGGTCCTCTTGAGTTCATATGAAGAAATAATTGACATACAGTTATTTAAGAACTAAATGATACATCTATGTTATTTTTCCCTTGTCTGACAGGGAAAAACACTGTAGTGATTTGAATGTCTGCTAGTCCTGATTCAATATGCTGTTTAAAAATGAAAACTTGATAAAGCCATATGGTACATAATTAGTTTTGATTAATAAAATACAGGATGCCAGATATTTCGTGAAGCACATGGGTGTGAAAGCTTGTTTACTGAAATTCATCTGGCTTGCCTTCCTTCTAGTCCTGAGAATCCTATGTATAAAGCAGACTAGAAGTGAAATTTTCAGAATACACCATCAAGCTAAACATGGTTCTAGATGTACAGTCAAAGTTCAAAATCTGTTAGCAAATGTTAATAATAAAAATGAGAAATTGCGATGTGTTGACCAAATGTCAAAGGGACTTGCCAGTGTGCTAATGTGTGCAAAGTAGAAAGGGATAAAATGAAATGCCTCAAATGTTATTGAGAATAAAATTATCTCCCAAGGTTTAATTTCTACCTATATCCAAATGTGGTATTGTTTAGCTGTTTACAAAGAGTTGTTCGGGGGCCAATAAAAAGGAGTCTTTATAAACAGATGAAATTGTGAGCCATGCCAAGTCAACAGGCTCAGCCAGCTAGCCATGGTGCTTTAAACTTGTCTTCAGAAACATTGCACATAAAATTGAAATGCAGTTAAGAATTTACTTCAGTCAAATTTTGGCCACGTAACCTTATACATAAAAGACATAGTATGTGAATAGTGCAAATTTGAATGTGTGGATATGTTCTTTAAGGGTGTTAATAAAATAGAATCAAAATACTCCATTTCAATTGTACTTTTCTGAGATAAGGTGGAACTGAATATCAAAGAGATTACATAGCCCCACTGGCCACATGTTGAGATTTGCCGAGACTCAGACTCAAGTTGCTGGCCCAGGACTTGGGCAGGTTTCTCAGCATGATAAACATAAAACAATAATCTTGTTATCCCTGATTTCTCCAAGACCTTTATCATGAAGGGGTGTTGGATTTTGTTAAAGGCTTTTTCGGCATCTAGTGAAGATGATCATGTGTTTTTTTTTTCCCCTCAGTCTGTTTATATGGTGGATTACATTGATGGATTTTCGTATGTTGAACCACCCTTGCATCCCTAGGATGAAGCCTACTTGATCGTGGTGGATGATTTCTCTGATGTGTTCTTGGATTTGATTTGCCAGTATTTTATTGAGAATTTTTGCATCAATGTTCATGAGGGATATTGGTCTGTAGCTCTCTTTCTTAGTTGTGTCTTTGTGTGGCTTGGGTATCAAGGTTATTGTAGCCTCGTAAAAAGAGTTTGGCGATGTCCCTTCTGGTTCTATTGTGTGGAACGATTGGAGCCCATTCCATATAGAGGAATACTCCCTGAGCCAAGAAACATTGGGGTGGGCCTAGGCCCTATCCAAAATGATATAATATACTCTGATGACACCCTATGGAAGGATATGTTCACCAGTGCATGGTAAACATGTTGTTTTCATCATTGACCTTAATGGTAGGACCTTATAAAAAGTTAGAATTTGAAGCAACATTTCATGCTCTGGCACATATTTAATGTCAGAACAATCAGCTAAGTTGGTTTAGCACATTAACACACTGATTTCAAAGTCATAATAAGAACTCAAATGGATGCTTTTCTGTGTAGGGATCAATGCTATCCTTTAATATTAACATATCATATTAAATTCCTCGACAAATACTACAGTGTAAGAAAGTTCTATTTTTATTAATTTGCATTTTCTCTTTCTTTTGATTAATTTGATTAAGGGTTTGTCAGTCATATTACTCTTTTACAAGAACCAAGTCTTCATTTCATTCATACATTGTAATTTTTTCATTTCAATCTCATTAATTTTACTCCTGAAATTAATGTGTTATTTTCTATTATCTCTTCCTGTCTGTACAAATCTCTTTCTGTATTTGTACAAATACACATGTGGATGATTTGCATTATCTCTTCCTGTCTCTTCTTTTGGGAGTGTTGTTGGTTCTTATTTTTTCCAAGACTTTCAGGTGAATCTTTAAGCTATCAATATGAGTTCTCACCAGCATCTTGATGAAGCTCTTATTGCTATAAACATTTATATCATAACCACTTCAATTGTGTCCCATTGATTTTGGTATGTTGTCTTTTTTATTTTCATTCAGTTCTAGGATGTTTTAAATTTCCTTCTTTATTTCTCCCTTGACTCAATTTTCATTCATAGAATGCTGTTTTGTTGTCATGAGTTTATATACTTTCTGCTGTTTCTATTGTTGTTGTTGATATACAGCATTATTCCTTTATGGTAAGGTAAGATGCAGGGCATTTCTTCAATTTCCCAAAGTATACTGAGACTTTCTTCGAGTCCTAACATATGCCTGATTTTAGAAAATTCTTGTTTTGGTGCCCATTCTATTATCCATCTCATTCCTACCATCATCAAATTTCCATTGGATAAATATTTTACTTATTTTTCTAACTCACGTGTTGGCTATATTTAAATGAAATAAGATTTTTGGAGGCAAAAATTCAGTAACTCATTAGTTATATTAAAATCTTTTAATAATTTCATTGCATGTATGTAATTTTGTTTTTGGTTTATTTAGAGGTGACTTCTTATAGTGAGAAATTTCTGAATAAATTCAAGAACTAAAGCAATCTTCATATCTTCTCACTCTCAAGAGGGAGGCATAGCTCAGGAACAATGCAGTCTCTATGGGCATGTGTTTTAAGTGGCCTGTGACACATATCAGCAGTGTTACAGATAGTTTGAAGCAGGAAATAACACTTTGCCTGGAGTGAAAGCCATATTAAACAGGCATTTCAATTACTCATCCATATTTATATAATGTTTACAGGGTTAGTTCATTCATTAGAAAGCAAACAAAGTAGACATGAGTTTTAAAAACACACAGATGGGAAATCGTTTCTCAACAAAAAATCACAAGAATGAAAGACACAGGTAAATAACAAAACAAAACAACAAAACTGTGTGCTTTTGGAAATGGAAATCAGAGTCACTGTCAAAATGGTGAAGAGTTTTACCAAGAACTTTTATGGAGTTTCCAATATTTTGGTGCGTTTTTGATACTTAGATGGCTTCCCATTCCTGAAGTTCACTTCTCTTAATGAATACATGAACATGGCTTTGCAAATGGGTGCATGTATCCAATCCACCATGACTTCCAAACATGGTTCACATAAAACATGTTGAATAGTAGCATGTGAGTTCACTGCTGTTCAACCTGTGGAACAGGAGATGATGTGTGCTGTGGTTTTGATGGTTTTCTCAAATGAATGTCCCTGTGATCTCAGGACTTGGATCCTATACTGTCCTTTGTGTAGGTATCACACATGGTTTCCTTTTGATGTGTATCTTGCATGTTTAGTATAGAGGAAAAATATTGGTGATGTATGTAAAGCAAAGATGCTTTTCCCCTCAGAATTTCCAGTGCCAAGGTTACCTTCGGTGATGTAGTTTCTTTTCCCTTTAAAATTAATTTATCTTCTAATAATTATCTACCTTTAGGCTTCTAATATTTGTGAGTCATCTCCATTATTTTATCTTTCAAATCTACACACCAAAAATGAATTTAAAGTATTACATTCATGTATTTCAGAGAAATTTGAAAATGGATAAAAAACTTTAAAAAGTCCACTTATAATATTACCACCATGGATAACTACTGTTGCATTTTGATATATTTTAAAAATTTGCTTATCATATGATGATATTTTTATTAACATATTTTGAAAATACCTTTGTAAGTTATCAAACCTTTGTGTTATGACTTGAATGCCATATTTTATTCCATGAGAGTTTCATCATTATCATTAACCAATCTCTATTTTACAAATGTCCCTGCATAAAGCTCTTATGATTTTGTTATGGGTAATTTCTTATAAGAAAGGCTTTTTTTATGACTTTCAGGAACTAATTCCGAACTATTTTTGCTCTTCCTTTAATTTTATGCATGTTTGCTTTTTATAAAAATCTGTTGTGTTTAGCCAGTCATATTTGTATTGTGCTAATTATAATTAGTATTGTGATTATGAAAACCTATAGGATAGTATTTGCATTTAATCCATATAAAGTACTTCTATTTAATGTTTATGGAACATTGCAGAAATGGCATGGTGGCTTGGTAGACATCACGCCATGATTCATCTCTGCCACTTAGATGCTCACTTTGAATCTGCAAAATGATAAGCTATTGTTTTTTCCTCTTTTGGTCTTTGGGGGACAGCCACCCAGCTCCCACACAAACACAGGGGCTTATTCTTTTTTATGAATGCCTGACCTTCACTTGGCTTGTTTCTATCCAGCTTTTCTTAACTTAAATTGTCCTATCTACTTTTTGCCTCTGGGCTTTTGTCTTTCTCTATTTCTGTATATAATTTCTTTACTTCTTATTTTGTGGCTTGCTATGTAGCTGGGTGTCTGGCCCCTGGAGTCCTCTTCTCCTTTCACTTCCCAATCTTCCCTTCCCTTCCCAGATTTAAGCCCAGATTTCTCCTCCCATTTATTCTCTCTGCTTGACAGCCCCTCCTATCCTTTCTCCTGCCTAGCTATTGATGTTCAGCTCTTTATTAGACCAATCAGGTATTTTACACAGGTAAAGTAATATAGATTCACAGTGTTAAACAAATGCAACATAAAAGAATGTACCACATCTTTGCAACTTTAAACAAAAATTCTACAGCATAAATGAATGTAACACATCTTAAAATAATATTCCACAACAATAAACTCAATGTTTTGTTCAATGAATGAGCCTAAATTCATGGTCTTAATGAAAATAACTTCAGTTAAGAATTTCTAAATGTTTTCTCAGCCTATATATAATGTAAAATTAATAAAAACTTCTGTGCAATGTTTATTAAAATGGAAGTTTAAATGAGATTGTTCTTCTTACCCTACATGAATGAAGACTGGGTGATATAACTAGTATTGGGATTATCTTCTGATGCTTTCTTTCTTTTTCCTTTTTGGTGTTTTGAGAGACACAATTTCTTGGAACTCAATTTGTAGACCAGCCTAGCCTTGAAATCATAGAGATTTGCCTGTCTCTGCTGGGATTAAAGGCATGCACCACCAGGCTTTTAATCCAATGCTTTTGGTTTAATGAGAGTTGAACAGAAATAATGATGGCATAGCTATAATTTTCAATTCTATCCAAACCAGATCCTTGTAGACAGTCATACCCCTTTGCTATTCTGAGGGAACACAGAAGCCACTATTAAATTCATTTCTATTAACAATTTCAACACAAAATCCATATTTAGAAAATGATGCCATTTACAATGCATCTAACCCAAATTTGGGGAAATTATTGAACAATCTTTACAAATTAGGACAGTCAGGACTTCTTATAAACCACCTTTTCTCATCTGCTTTAAAAAGAAACACTGAAAATATATGGGCAAGAAATTCATTATACAACCATGTACATTGCTTTAAATTCTCAAATTGTTCCATAATGTGTTTATATAAATAGAGTAAACCTACCATGTTATAACTCTAAAATAAATCAAACATTGTTTTATAGTGTTATTGGCTCTAGAGACTTAACCTTCTCAATATAACAATATTGTTGACTATTGGCGCAGAAACAGGTGACAACAATATAACACATTAATGAGGTTCTGTCCCAAAGGTATAGTTGTTCCCCTCTTTCTGTAATAGTGATACTGGAAGAATAATAAAATATCAGCATATAATTTAATACTCATAATCTATTTTCTTTCAGCTTTGGGATTTGAGTGCATATGTACACAGTGTGATTAAGAACATGGTGTCTCTTTCATTCCAGAGGCAGATGGGGGGTTAGGGAAGAGAAATAATTTTGGGGCACAGGAATCTGCCCTTGACTCACAGTCTGAAGCATCAAGTAACACTGTTCATTCCTGGAAAGAATAAAGATTTATAAAGAAACCAGTGTCAAAGCATCTATGCCCTGAAGAAGTCTTTGTTCCCAAGAGTCAACTTAAATGTTATCAGGAGTTTCCTATCTCTAACGATCTTCACTTTTTGCTTTCTCACAGATGCTGCAGGTTCTTTTGTCCTGGAACTTGGCAGGGATTCCCATCATGACATAAGGTGTCTAGCTAGTGATAGCATGGTTGTTACTGTTTCCTCAGGAACTGTCAGCTGGTGAGGCGAAGTTATCCCACATGTGACTTTCTGAAGCTCCCGAACAAACTTTAAACAGTTAAAAAAGAAAATCTGTAGTGACAAGTTTAGATGCAGTGGAAACAATCTCAAGGGTAGCTAGCACCGTCTACCCAAATGTTCAGAAGTCCTGGAATAAGACAATATGTCTGAGGGTCAACCTCTCTGCTATTTGGAATCTGGGTGAGTTCAGAGGAATTGGCTCACATCTATGTGGAGTACAGTGGCTGTTAGTTCTTCAGTAGTATTGGTTACAAGCCAAATGCATTAAAGAGAAACAAGAAAAGAAAAAGAAATAATTAATTTATACTTTTTGTACTTCTTGGTCTCCTCCCTTCCTCTCTCCCTCCCTCTCAGTCTCCCTCCCTCCTTCCATCACTCTCTGTCTGTCTGTCTGTCGTTTTTTTCTTTTACTTTATCATTCACTGTTTCTGAGAGGTGAGTTGGCAGACAATGTTTCTTGTGTTTATTAATTTGACATAATGTTAATCCCTGGGTTACTTTTAATTCCCTTAGATTTTTCGAACAATTTTAGCTGCTTGGGGGAAGGATGGAGAGTTTTAACACTATATATTCATGTATATTAAATGCAGGTTATTATGCAACACACAATTCTGTTACAGTTAAAGAGCTGGGCACCAGTTTGAATATGGACAAGGGATAGAAGTATAATGTACAACATGAGGAATTCTAGATGCATCTGCAGAGTTCATCTATTGCTATGGTAACAGATACATCCTAGCAACAGCTGCTTGGTACACAGCTGACATGGAGTGCTTATGCCCAGAAACAAGAGGAAAATGAGCCATGAAGACATATTTAGTGTGTGTAGAATTTATATTTTTGAAAAATTGAAATGGACAATAGATAATTCATGCACAAATATGTTAAAAAGTGAAGTTACAGAGATCGAAGTTTATTTTTCTCAACATAGAACACAGCATTTCACTGGATTAGTTGCAATGATGGCTGTAGTGTCCTGGTTGTGAGGTCAAACTGTGTGCATGAGATGGCTACTTCTGGTGAATCCTGTTTTCTGGCTGAGTGGAGAAGACAGCAGTCAACTATGGTTTTAATGTACATATTTTCCTGTCAGCAATTCTTGGAATCTCAGTGATGTAAAATTTTTCAAACATTCTCCTGTAAAAGAGAATTAAAATGGCATAAGATTTTTGTTAAAGCTTGTAAAATATTTGTCCTTTTTAGTTACTAAAATAGTTCCTTAAAATTCTGAAATGTTCAGGCTCAGAGATTCAGATGTTCTTAGGTTTCAGTAAACATTTACTTTATAAGATGAAAACAGCCAGATATTTCCCATCTGTTTTATGGAAGGAGAGGGAGATGAGAGAGAGAGAGAGAGAGAGAGAGAGAGAGAGAGAGAGAGAGAGAGAGAGAGAGAGAGAGATTATTTGCCCTCAGTAAATATTTTCCTAGGAACAAACATATTTTCCTCTAAGTTTCAATTGTTTGATAGAAGGTAATGAAATCAACATTCATTAAAGGCTGTTTCAAGCTATACTATCAAATTTGCTGGATCATGCAAAGTTACATCTGGAGAAAATCAAACCCCTACTATAACAAAAATTCATACCTGGGCATGGAGAGATAATCCTGCTTCTCTTTCCCCTAAAAGAATTGTGTTTGTGTCCTGCTTCAATGGGTATTTTGCATGTAAGGGCTCATGTTTCAGAACCACATCAAATTCAGTAATAAAGTAAAAACAAGAGAGGTTGAGTTACATGTTAATGGAAATTCCACAAAAAGGAGCAGGAAGGGGGTGCTCCAAACTGGTGAACTGTAAGGAAAGAGAGAAGTCTTTGACTAGTCTTCATTAAGATAGATTTCTGGATGCTTGGCTGTTGTTTTGAGTTGGAGATTGAACCCAACACCCAGGGTGTTGAGCAGAGCCCTTTCACTTAGTTTTTTCTCTAGGTCCAAGCAGATGCATTTGAAAACATCTTCCTTAATGGAGAAATAACTAGAAACAGGACCCAGTTTAGAGATGTAGTCATGAGTCCTATAGGAAGCTATCTTTTATTTGTATCTTGCCTCTCTTTCATAAATTTGTTTCTTATTTTTGTAAATTTTATACAATGAAAATATGATCACATTTACCTACAATTGGCAGTGGATAGTTGCTGGGGGTAGGGGGAAGATTTCTTCTTTATTTTAGGATGTGGCCATAGTCAGGTTTTCCATGTGCCAGTGGATGGCCCACCCCAATTCATATATGAATACAGGTAACTGGACTTGGTGAAATAATGTTTGATAGAGGTTGTATTGTGTTGGGGCATATGTGGGAGGGGATTAAGAAAGGGCCACCTGCACAGAACCTACACAAGATCAGTCCATCCAAAACCCTGGCATAGATGGGGTAGATATATTTTTTTCTCTTATTCAAATAACATTTTCTGTTCTTTCCATTGTCTAACTAGAGATTGTGTCCTTCTCCCCTCTGGAGACAAATAGTTTGCTTAGTTTCACAGGATAGATGGTGTCACATTTACTTTACATGTAACTCCAAATAAAATTTGTACTAAATAGGCCATCAAACTGGCTTGAAAGACTGAGATTACTTGAGAAGTCTGAAAGATGCCATCATGGCTTTGGTTGTGATGCCCAATATTTAGGAGCCCATCTTAACAACAAATGGAAATCCTGGCCCCATTTCCTCTCATATTTATTGGAACCAGACAGATAGGAACTTTTATCTTGAACTGCTTTGCTGATAGCCAATACCAGAGCCAGAATTTGGCTTGGTCTTTTGCATTCCTCCCTTTTGCATCTGTTATTTATGAAACTACCCAAACAAACACCCATTGTGATATCAACAACACTGCTCACCTGAGTTATATCTTTTGGAATTCTCCTTTTTCTGAATCCCTGAAAGTTAATGACCAAAGGTGAAAGTGATGATGTGTAGGGGAAGCTGTAGCCACGCCTTCTTAGGGGCTGGCTACAGGTGTGCCTGACCACGCTTGTGAGGGCGTGGTCAGAGTGACGTAGTGTGACTGAGTTTGCGCTTTCGGTTTCTCTTTGCTTCTTGCTGTATAGACTGCTGCCAGGCCAGCTGGCTAGGTTGCTCTGTAAGTAAGGCTTTTCCCTATTAAATACCCTTATACTTCTACCTGACTCCGTATTGGTAATTTCCCACTATAATGATGCCATTGAGATGCTTTGAGAAACCCCTATGGCTGCTCTAATTTAGATCTGAAGAGTTCCCCAAGGGCTCATCATCAAAGTCTGTACTGCTGTTGGGAGGTGGTGGACTCTTTAAGACAAGAAACCCAGGGGAAGGAAGTTAGGCCATTGGGAATATTTCATGGACCCCTATTGGCACTCTGGTTCTTTTCTGGAGAGACCTCTTTGCTTTCTCTATACCTGGAGATAGCTAGGTCTCATCCATATATGCCCCCACTGTGGTATAACATGCTGCTGCAGGCCACATCACCAGCAGATGTCTATAGACTGGAACCTAGGAAAATGTGAACACAAACAAATCTTCATTTCAAAAGCATTTCTCCAGGTGTGTTGTCACGGCAACAGAAAACTGACCGACACAGCATCACTTTAAACTTCCGCAATCATAATTGTAAAATATACCTTCATGCTAGACCCACTTGGAAAGATGGAAGGGTGTGACAGCCATCTGTAATCCGAGAAGGGGAGGCAGAGACAAGGGATCTTGAGGGCAAGGTGCTAGAGAGACCAGCTGGAATTGGCAGGCTCTAGGTACAGATGGTGATTGTATCTCAATAAATAAAGGGGAAAGAGATGGAGAAATATACATGTTATCATCTTTGAATCTTCACATGCACATATGTGCAAACCTATCCACACGTAGATATATATCCACACATCCGCTAGCTTATATATATACATGGGCACATACCATCACATACATAATATTCAAATTCTTCCATTTTTTTATTCACACACATAGGTTGGAAATTCTTCCTTTTTTAAAATTAAATAGACAGCAGCCGAGAAAACAGAAGGAAATGGATAAAATATATCATAGTTCCAAATGGCAGATATTAGTACATGGTCACCACTTAGAAACAAATTTTTTTAAAATCCAGAACAAAAGCTTGTATATGTCTTTAGCAAATGGCTGTGAAGCACATAGTCCTTTTATTGCATGTGTATGTGTACATGCTACATATGCTTGTGTATTCATGTTTGCATTTATGTGGGCATACCTATTCATGCAGCTTTACCTGTCTCCATGTGGGCATGCATGTGGAAGCCAGCAGTTGTTACCAGATGTCTTCCTTCATTTCTCTCCTCCTTATTTGCTGAGGCAGAATCTCATATTTAAACCTAAAATGCTTCAATTTGGCTAGTCTGCCAAGATGGCTTGTTAAAAGGGTTCCCTGTCTCTACTTCTTGAGTGCTACAAGTAGGGTAATATATCCTACTTTTACATGGGTCATCAGGATCTGAACATCATCACCCAGTGAGTTGAGTCATCCCCCAACCCTTGGAGCACATATTCTTGTCAGCATTGTCATGACTGTAATGCCTACTCAGCACCACATACAGAACCTTCTAGATAATTCTAAACACCATGTAGTGTTCAGTGACTGTTGATTTTAATGTCATGTGGACACTGGTTTCAGACCTGCCTCTCAGTTGTGATTCATAGTTCTTATTTTGTGATGCATTGGTGCTCATTAGCATTAGGTAACTTATCAGAACCCTAAGAAATTAGTTCTATTTTAATTTAATTATTCTTCCATGTATGCAGGTAGCAAGATAAAGGATATGAAAATCATCATAGATTTTGTCTTTATTTTCTGTCTCTTCTAGTCAATCATTAAGTCCTGTCAATTTTATAAGACTATCTTGAGTTACCAGGCCAGTCTTCAGAGCTTCACTCTGTCCCCATTTCAATTAATTCTCCTTACAGTGTCTCCCTGAGCTTTCTGAATTCGATTGCAGTGGTGTTACTCTACTGTTTAAAACTTAATTACACCCTGCTTCCTTCACAACAAATGCAGCTTCTTTTGCAGAATAAAAATCCTCCCAGCCCTTGGCCTATCACTCTAGCCTTATACAGCTCCCCAGCTCTTCATAATTCTAAGCAAAGGCAATATAGATTATTCCCTGAGCTGTGTCTGCTGATGCCATACTTTTTTACTAAGAAACCTTTCCTTAAGCTTGAATTTAAGTTTCATTTATGCTTCAAGATAACCAGACAAGTTTCTCCAATAATTTCTAAATGGAGAATTGCAAATGTAAGAAAATAAATTAGGGACACAATAAAACCCCTGGGGGGGGGGCAACACTCTTGTCCCACTGTTGACTTGCGGTCAATGTTTTCTCATTACTCCTGTGTTATTTTAAGACAATAACACTCACCACAATTTGTTATGCACATATTTTAGTACACAACTGCACTGGTTTTATATGGAATGTCCTACATAGTCTTGGGCATCTCAATGCTGATTCCCTGTGTGGTTGGAGCTGTTTGGGAGGTTTAGAAGGCATGACCATGGTGAAATTAGTACATAAAAGTGGCAGGCTGGGTGAGTTCATAGTCTCAGCCTACTTTTTGTCTGCCTTGTGCTTCATGCTTGCAAATGAGGATGTGATCTTTCAGCTTCTTGGTCTGGCCACCATGCCTGCTTGTTGCTGTGATTCCCTGCCATGATGGACTCTCATCCTTCTGGAACCACAAGCCCAAATAGACAATTCCTTATATATGTTTCCTTGGTATGTTTTAGCACAACATTATAGAGGAATAATGCAACAATCTTAAGATAGTTTTTCTTAACCATACTTTAGTAATGTTATCTAAAATAATTGCTACTAAGGCTCAAATACTATAATCTATCCAACTGTCTCATCCATGTTGTTGTTTTGTAATTTTTACTTCCTGGTTTTATTTTAATTAGTTAATTGATTAGTTAATAAATTAATGTGGCATGAATCTGGATTAAGGAAGGAAGGAGCAACCATTACAGCTTGTCTGAGTGTCCATTTTTTTTCTGTACTTTTTTCTCTCCTGCATTCCTCCTACAACTAATTTTTGGAAGGAATTAGATTATCTCTCCTCTCTAAAATGTTCCCCATGGCAACTTATTTAATGGAAGAAATTAGATTGTTTGTCAATGGGAATTTCCAGCAATCTGGCTTTTGTTGATTGCAACTGTTTGTTATTCTAGAATGTTCTTCAGTCTTCTCATTTGCCTTACTTGACAGTTAGATATAGAGTTTCATTCATATTTAAGTTTGGTTTATTTATTTGTGTTTGTGAGGCCTACTCCAGAGGGCCTGGCATGCTCTTGGGAGTCATGCTGCTTGGCTGTTTCTCCCCACAGAACTTCTGACCTCATTAATTTACCTTAGAGTATAACATGGAGGTAATTCCCTTCTACTCTTCCTTTTTCCCTAAGCAGTTAAACTGCTATGATGAATGGGAAAATTCTTTCTTGTTGTCTTGTGCCTTTGTCAGTTTGATGGGCAGTTTTGTGTCAACTTGACCCAGGCTAGAGTCATCTGAGAGGAGGTAGCTTCAACTGAGAAAATGTCTCCATAAGATCAGGCTGTACAAAAGCATGTAGGACATTTTCTTAATTAATAATTGGTGGGGGAGGGCCCAGCCCATTGTGGATGGGGCAATGTCTGGGCTGATGGCCTGGGTTCTATAAGAAAGCAATCTGAGCTAACAAGCCAGTAACCAGCACCCCTCCATGGCCTCTGCATCAGCTCCTGTCTCCAGGTTCCTGTCCTGCTTGAGTTCTGTCTTCACTGCTTTTGATAAAGAATTGCTAAACAGAACTTCAAGTGAAATGAACCCTTTCCTCTGCAAGTAGCTTTTGGTCACAATGTTTCATCACAGCAGTAGTAACTCTAACTAGGACAGTTAGATATATATTTTTTAGCCTCTATTTATTTACCAGTTTTTAAGCCATCATTGGCCATGTTTTGCTTTCAATATTACAGACTCATGCTAGGTATTTTTCCCATAAAAAGGATTTATTTAGCCAGGCATGGTGGCTCATGCCTTTAATTCCCGAATTCAGGAGGTAGAGACAGGCAGATCCCTGAGTTCAAGGCTAGCCTGGTCCATACAGCAAGTTCCAGAACAGCCAAAGCTACACAGAGAAAGCCTGTCTTAAAACAAAACAAAACAACAAAGATTTATTTTTATTTACATTTGTTAATGTGTACTCTCGTGTGTGTGTGTGTGTGTGTGTGTGTGTGTGTGTGTGTGTGTGTGTGTATGTGTGTGTGTATGTCTGTGTGTGTGTTTATGCTTGCACAAGAGAGTATTTGGTGACCTGGAGCTACAGTTTCAAGCAGTTCCAGTGTGAGTACTGGGAACTGAACTTGGGATATCTGGAACAGTAACAAATATGCTTAACTCTTGAGCTGCTTCTCCAGCTCTTTCAATCATTTTCATTACTTTCTTGTTAATGTTCATATTGCCCCATTTTGGGTTGGGGGCATGCCTTAGGTTATCTGAGCTCTTTCGATGAATCTTAGGAGTCTTTCTTTAATATTTGCTGTGAAAAAAGCTGTTTCAGGCTCTGCTTGTTTATTAATAAAATCATCCATCTCTCCAGAGAGTAACTTTATTTTCTGAAATAAAAGATAGGAAATATTATGTGTCATAATTATACTTCCAATTCAAAGCGAGCATTGTAGAGATTTTGAATAGGTTCTTTTACTTTACTGTTTTTCTTACTCCTTCATTGGGAGTTCTAATGCACAGGCTGTGATGAAATATTCCATAGGTATTTATTAAGGCTATCTCTTAATGTGAACACAATAGTATTGGAATTACATGTAGCCTCCTGCTAATAATATAATTTCCAAAAATAGCTCAATTTATTCTTCCAGTTCTTTGTGTCATTGCCTTGGATTTTCTTACTAGTGACACAAACCTCTGTTGAATTTCCAAGTCACATTGTACAGTCTTTCCCTCTGCCTGGATAGCTCATCATGGAAACACATGTTTCACTTTCATCACCTTTCTCAGGAGGGCAGTTTGCTTTAACTCAGTGGCAGAGCATTTGCTTGGTATGGATGAGGTCTTTGGCCTAATTCTCAGCATGCAAGAAAACATTTCTAAAAGCTTTTTAAAAATCAAAATTATTTTTTATTACTTAAACCATTTTTCTAATTCAAGAACCAAATAAAGTTGAGTTTTTATAAAATCTAATATCTACTGCTTTTCCTTGTTCCTGATTCCTCCTTTACCTTGATGTCTATTTAAAAGATGTTCATTGCTTTTTGTTTTTAAATGTAAAGTGTCTACAACATCGAAGCAACATTGTTAAATATAAATTGCAACACACAGTATCTACTCATTTTGTCTTGTTATTATTAGTTTAAAAAAAACAAATCAAAGCAGAAAACAAAAACATTTCCCTGGAAACAAACCCTAGTGGTATATAAACATAGTCCCCATTTATTTTTATTGTTACATAGTAGTCCTTTGTGACAATGCAATTCAAACAGTTCTCCACTGAGGTACATTAAGTTTCTCTAACCAACAATCCCAATAGCAAAATGCCTTTTACATCTCTTTCTTTTTTGTCTTTTAAGTGTTTTCCCATATTCCTGTGAAATATGTTTTTGAACATGGAATTGCTAGGTCAGAACATAAATGCTATGAAATTTTACTGTATCCTTTCAAATTATCTCCTGCAGCACTTGAACCATGTTGCTTTCTCTCTATCAGTAGATGGAAGTGCTTTTTACACAATTTGACCAAATATGCTTCCAGAGCTTGTGCCCATGTTATAATTGAAACACATCTGAATTTGCATGTCTTTATTGGTAACAAACTCACTACCACACATGGTTAAACCTGTTTGCTTTTGTCCTAGGAATTGATGTAGATCATCTTTACTAGCCCTTTCCCATTTTTTCTAGCAAATGTTTATTATAGTAGAAATATTAACCATTTATTTAAATATAATTATAACTAAGAAACTTACATAATTGCTTTGCTTACATAGCTAATTTTTTGCCAAGCCTGTTTTTTTCCTTTTCAGTGCTACAAAGGTTTTTTTTGTATTTCTTCCCCCCCCCCCATTCAGCTCTTATATTGGTACTTGTGCTTGGAGATGGGCTGCAAACAGAATCTACATTTTAGAATAGCAATTCAGTATCAGTACCATTCTGGGCTCTGTGTTCTAAGAAAGGTGCATTGGCTTCTGCATGAGAAATTGCCAGATAGGAAACATGATGGTCACCCCTCCCACTAGAATCTTGAAAGACTCTGTTCAGTGGAGAGCTGTTCTCACCAAGGCTGAATCTTTCACAGTGTGCAAGGTGTGGTGTGTTGGGAGAGCAAGCTGTGCAAATAGCCCCTTACCTTGTTTTTAAGGATCTATTTTTACTTATGTGTATACATGTATGTCTGCATGTATGCCACCTGTGAGCAAGTTCTCAGGGAGTGTCCGATTTCCTAGAGCTGGCATTGTGGGTAGTTTCGAGCTGTCTGACACAGGTGCCAGGAATGGAACTCAGATCCTCTGAAAGAGCAACAAGTGCTCCTAGTGTCTGAACTGTCTCTCCATCTCAAGGTGGTCTTTTTTTCCTAAGTGGCTCAGACTGTGATAAGGAATACAGAGTCATCATAGAAAGAAATCTGATCAGAGCCAACAAAATCTTTACAAAGCAGTTAATTTTCACTCTGATACTGGGAGGCACATATTTTTAAAGGCACTTAAAAAAATACAACTAGCTACACTGAGATGCCGTCAGTCATTTAAAACCCATTAGGATCTTTACACTTTAAAATTTTCCTAGGCACTCATGCTTATCTCATTTTCCAGGGCTAGAACTTGATTTCATTTTGGCTGGTGTGCTGCTGTAACTTCCTTATTGGACAAGATGATGTAAGATGGACATTTTGCTTTTTAAGTTGTACAGTCTTCAGAATCATGGGGGAAGGAGAAAAAAATAGTAAGGAGTAATGTTAATAATCCCATCAAAATGCCCTGGTTTGGCTGGTTGGTGGTGGCACATGCCTTTAATTCCAGCACTAGGGAGGCGGAGGCAGGGGGATCTCTTTGAGTTCATAGGGCAGCTTGGTTTACAGAGTGACTTCCAGCACAAGTGTCAAAGCTACATAGAGAAACCCTGTCTGGAAGAAACAAAAAACAAACAAAAAAGAAGAAAATGCCCTGGTTTGATAGAAATAATTTGATTAAGTAAAAAGTGTAACATTTTACTTGACTATTAAGTATTACTTAAGAAATACAGTTTGATTTACCCCTGATACAAGTAGAACAGGATATAATGTCCATCTTTTAAATAACTAGGCATGGTATACTCAAACAAGTGCTGATTCATGGAAAGGAAAAAGTAGATGTCAGGATTCAGAAAAAAAAAGTAGGTAAAATAGAACAGAACAAATATTAAACCAAATTAAAATGCAATAAAACGTAGTACCCAAGGCATATAAAATTCAAGAGAAAACTTGAGATAGTCATATACTTTGCTGAGTGCACACCGAAGCAATGCAAACCAGATACGTTTAAAACATCCCAATGGCAGAATTTGATGAAAACAAAGCAAAGGAAAAAAGTCTCGAGGCTGGACAATTTATAGGAAGAACTAGCCTCAGGCCTACTAGCCGTCTATTATTTTCCTCTTGTTGAAAGTTGTCATTTGGCTCTTCTGGGGGTATTAAGTGTAGCAGCCAGTGTTTGTCACCTTATTTTGCAGGTTCACAAAAGCATTAAAGATAAAAGTGGTCCAGACAGAGCTAGAGCCTTCCAGGTCTAAGGAAGGATTCTGAACTTGGCTGGCCTGCAGTTCCCACTGATGACCAGAGATGGCGCAGAGTGTACAGGGAAGCTAAGGCTAACATGAATCAGAAACTGGAAAGCAACCGTCTGAAGTGTTGTGTGCATGGATCCTTAACTAACCCCAGCAGCATGCTTACCTTCTAGGAGAGGGAATATGGAAGCAGAAGAACAAACCAAAACTACTGGAGTTAGGGGCGTCTCACAGTAAGAAGACTGTAGGAATAAAAATCCCTTTAGAGTAAGGTGGCCGACAGGACAACACAGGAGACAGCAGGGATGCAGACCAAAAGTTTCAGAGAACTTGAGCAAACCTGTGTTTCCTTAGGTGAAATCACCCCTCTTGAAAGAAAGTTTTTATTTGTCGGGTGGACCATGGGAGGTGCCAGGCTTTTATATCCTATATGCTGAGAGAGATTGTACTCCTTCCAGGTTTAACGAACAGAAATCCAAGAGCTGTTTGTGTAGAGTATAGCCGCCAAAGTCTCACGATGCATTTTAAATTTCCTCACCAAAACAGGCACCTTCTAAACTGGCATGTCCATCTTGAGCAAGGAAGAAGGTAACTGTTTTTCTTCTAGATGCACGAGGAGCTGATATATGCACGTACCTGCACTAATATTTGAAAAAAATAAAGGGAGACTTTATATGACAGACAAAGAAAAAAATTTACTTAAGGGCCCCTCCGGTCAGGGCGGCAGTCCTTTAATATAGTGTTCATATCTCTGTGTTACTTAACCGACTTCCAATCATAAGAAGGATTTTGAATGGAAAATAAGTATGTAGCCCCTGCCTCTCTTTTATACCTTCGAGTTCATTACTTTCTCTCTCTTTTTTTTTGTCAGTGTGTGTCCTTAAATCAGCAACAGCAGCAGTACCTATGAACATGTTAGGAATGTGAACCTCCAGAACCCCTTTCTGTCTGTCTGCCTGTTTTCCTGTCTACCTGCCTGCCTGCCTGTCTGTCTGTCTGTCTGTCTGCGTGCGTGCGTGCGTGCGTGCGTGCGTGTGCGTGCGTGTGTGTGTGTGTGTGTGTGTGTGTGTGTTAGGAATGCAGAACTTCAAGAACATCTATCATTTATCTATCATCATCATCTATCTGCATATATATGCAGAAATATATGTATACATAGGTATGTATATATACATGTATTCCTGTTTATATATGTATATATACATATATTTCTGCATATATATGCAGACATATAGATGCTCTTGAGGTTTGCATTCATAACATATATGTATGTGTGTGGATAGATAGATAGATAGATAGATAGATAGATAGATAGATAGATAGATGTGAAGTAAGCAGATGGTGCAGAGTGGCCTAACTATAAACAATGTCCTTAGTCTATGGATAAGAGTTCTAGAGAAGGGGAGTCACCATCACCGGGAGTTGTAGATGGAACTGGAGATAATGCTGAGAGAACTCTTGCTTGCATCTCAGACCAGAATCAACCCAACCTTGGAAACTAAAGGAGTATGCAAGTTGTCATGGAAGGACCATGGTATGTGGTGAAGAGGATTGAGAGGAACTAGTTTCTTAAAACATCTCAGTAGGATGAAGAAATGTGAGTCTAGGTGACTGGTAAACCCAGCAACATGTATACCTGACACGAGTAATTGTGAACATGTACCACTGCTGTAGTTAAGGAAGCCATTCCTGCTGTGGCAGGGCAGCAGTAGTAGAATCAGTCTGGGTGGGTGCCTGAGGGAACACACTGGTACCTCCACACCATGGATGCCATCAGCTGCCTGGAGAATGAGCCCGAGGTAGAACAAGTGCAGAGCCATTGGCGTTATACAGAAAGTTGGGCAGATGAACACTGCTGCTGAAGTCCTCTTCTTTTTTCACATGCACAGGAAAAAAAAAGAGGAAAAGGAAATCAGAACTCCATCTTCTCCATCACTCCAGGAGCTAAAGTTAAAACTCAAGTCTAGTTTTTAAAAGAAAATGTTTTAGACAGACAAAAACTTTAATAACTAGAACTAGGTTTATATTCACTTATCTGTTGGGGGATGGGAAGAATGATGTCATCTAGCAGTGTCAGGAGCAGCTACAGGAGAAAGGTCAAACCAGCTGGTGTTGTCCACCAACTTTTCCTTAAAGAGTTACAAGTATCAGTTTAAATTTCTATGTAAAGACATGTTTACATTTACTACATAAACTATCCTTATCTGCCTACTCCTTGGCAACCAAGAAGAGACCAGTGCTCTTTGTCTTCCTCCCACCCCTGTAGTCATATTCATTTATTGTTTTAGGTATTCTGTTTTCACTTTTCCGTAACCTTATATTAATTTTGGTTAAAGGGATGCAGTTTACTTACTGTTTATAAAAACAAAGTATACCTGACTCTCTGGAAGGAATTGAAAGGACATTGATGTATCTATTTTCTTTTTGTATTTTCTTTTGACATTCCACACATTCTCCCTAGAACAGTCAGTAGAGCATATCTTTTCCAGGTTCCTTTCTCTTGGCTCTCAAGAAAGGTCCAAGGGCAAGGCAGATACTAATCATGTTACACAGATTTTCAGTGGAGAAATGAAATGACTTAAATACTCTAGGACAGAACATGCCCCATCCATTTATTACCATATGCAGGTGGATGGCCAGTGAGGCAATTCACTCAATAAGAATCCATCCTTTTCTATGACTAACAAATGAAGTCACTAAAGATATAAAAGCCTACAATGATGGTAGAATTGAGGGATAAAATGTGGTGGAATGGAATCATTCCAAGAATAATTCCTAGAACTTGCTTAGATACGTTTGTAGGGATTGTTTTTGTTGTTTGTGTTCAAGGTCTTTTTTTTCTTCCTTCCTACAGTTTGCTTCCTAAGACATATCATTATGTGTTTTTAAATTTCAAAGAAGTTGTTAGGCACAAGAAGTAAAACTCGAAGCTGTTAGCTTTGGTGTTTCTATAACAAATTTGACAACAAGGCAAGAGGAAAAAGAATTTGAAACAGTTATCTCAAACATCTTTCACTACCTATGGAGGGTTTTTAAAAAATATTTACTTATTTATTTATTTTACATCCCGACTGACTGCAGTTTCCCTTCCCTCCTCTTCTCCCGGTCTTTTTTGCACAATCTCACCCCCTTCCACCATCCACTCCTCCTTCATTTCTATTCATGGAAATCAACAAAACGTGGCATATTAAGTTGCAGTAAGACTAAGTACTTCTCCTTGTATTAAGGCTGGGCAAGGAGATCCAATATGAGAAATAGGGTCCCCAAAGCCAGTAAATAGCCAGAGATAGCACCTGCTCCCACTGTTAGGAGTCTCACAAGAACACACAGCTACATAACTGTTACATACATGAAGAGAGCCTTGGTTAGTACCATGCAGGGTCTCTAGTTGTTAGTTTAGTCTCTGTGAGTTCCCTTAAGCCCAGGCTAGTTGTTTCTGTGGGTTTTCTTGTGATGTCCTTGACCCCTCTGGCTGTACAATCCTTTCTCTCTTCAGCAGGAATCCCTGAGCTCTGTCCAATGCTTGGTTGTAGGTCTCCGCATTTGTTTCTACTGGTTACTAGATGAAGGCTCTCCAATGACAATGGGGTGGTCAGGAATCTATGAGTTTGGCAGAATATTGTTAGGCATCATTACATTGACTTTTTCTTCTTCAGGCATGTTTAATTCTATCATAGGTCTCTGGGCCATCCAGCCTCTAAGTTCTGACCCTCCAGGCAGTGTCAGGGTTGGGCTCACTTTTGTGGCATGGGTGTCAGGTTGAACCAGTCATTGGTTGGCCATTTCTGCAATCTCTGTGATACCATTACGCTGGCATTATCTCACAGGTGGGTCAGACTGTAGGTCAAAGGTTATGTGGTTGGGTTATTGTCCCAGTCTCTCCACTGGAAGTCTTGTCGGGTCACAGGAGATGTCTAGTTCAGTGTATGTGTCCCTTATTGCCAGGTGACTTAGCTGGGGTCATCCTTGTAGATTCCCTTGCTGAGAGTTTTCTTAGCAACAAGTTTCTACCCGACCCCGAAATGCCCCCCTTCTCCTCCTCTCTTTTAGTACTCTCCTGCTCCATCCCCTCTGCCTGCTCCCTCATATTTCCATTCCCACCCACCACCAGTACACCCACAAAATCTCTTCTATTTTCCCTTCCTAGGGAAATCTGAGTGTCCTTCTTGAGCCCTCCTTGTTACCTAGCCTTTCTGGCTCTGTGGACTGTAGCATGGTTATCCTTTACTGCTAATATCCACTTATAAGTGAACATGGGAGATCTTTCAATCTTCTGATATCATATTTGTCTTTCTGGTTTTGGGTTACCTCATTCAGGATGATTTTTTTCTAGTTCCATCCATTTGCTTGCAAATTTCATGTCATTGCTTTTAATAGCCAAGTACTACTCCATTGTGTAAATGTACTACATTTTCTTTATTTATCCATTCTTCAGTTGAGGGACATCTAGGTTTTCTTCAGGTTCTTGTCATTATAAATAAAGCTTCTGTGAGCATAGTGGAGCAAGTGAACTAGTGGTATGATTGGGCATTCTTTGGGTATATGCCCAAGAGTAGTATAGCTGGGTTTTGAGGTAGATTGACTCCTGATTTTTCTGAGGTGCTGCTATATTGATTTACAAAGTGGCTATAAAGTTTGCACTCCCACCAACAATGGAGGAGTGTTCCACTTGCTTCACATAATCTCCAGCATGAGTTGTCACTTGTGGTTTATTTGTTTGTTTGTTTTTGTTTTTCAAGACAGGGTTTCTCTGTGTAGCTTTGTAAACCAATGGGCCTTGAAGTCAATTTTGGAGAATGTTCCATGAAGTGCTAAGAAGATAGTATATTCTTTCTTTAAGTATATTGTGTGTGTGTGTGTGTGTGTGTGTGTGTGTGTGTGTGTGTGTGTGTGTAATACTCTGTAGATATGTTAGGTCCATTTCAATCATAACACCTGTTAGCTCCAGTACTTCTTTGTTTAGTTTTCGTCTGGATGTTCTATCCACTGGTGAAAGTGGGGTATTGAGGTTTCCCATTATCTTTGTATGAGGATCAGTGTGTGATTTAAGCTTTATTAGTGTTTCTTTTACAAATGTGGGTGCCTTTGTATTTGGGGTACTGCTGTTGAGAGCTGAGATATCTTGGTGGAATTTTCCTTTGATGAGTATGAGTCATCCTTCCAAATCTCTTTCTAATAATTTTGTTTGAAGTCGATTTTGTTAGTTATTAGAATACCTGAACTAGCTGGTTTCTTGGAGCAATTTGCTTGGAAAAATCTCTTTCCAACTCTTTACTCTGAGGTAATGTCTATCTTTGATGTTGAGGTGTGTGTCTTGTATGCAACAGAAGGATAGATCTTGCTTTCCCCTCCATTCTGTTAGAATATGTCTTTATTAGGGAATTGAGTCCATTAATACTGAAAGATGTCAATGACCAATGATTGTTAATTCTTGGTATTTTGTTGTAGTTATTGATGGTGGCAGTGTGTGTGTGTGTGTGTGTGTGTGTGTGTGTGTGTGTGTGTGTGTGTGTTTCTTTCCTTGGTTTATGCTGGTGTGAGATTATTTATTGCCTGTGTTTTCATGGGTATAGTTAACCTCCGGAGGTTGTAGTTTTCCTTTTAGTACCTTCTGTAGAGCTGGATTTGCAGACAGATGTTCTTTAAATTTGACTTTATCATAGACTATCTTGTTTCTTCACCTACAGTGATTGAAAGTTTTACTGGGAATAGTAGTCTGGGATGGAATATGTGGTCTCTTAGAGTCTGCAGGATATCTGTCTAGGCTCTTCTGACTTTGAGAGTCTCCACTGAGAAGTTGGTTATAATCTAATAGGTCAGCTTTTATATGTTATTTGGCCTTTTTCTCTTTTAGCTTTTAATATTCTTTTTTACTCTCCGTGTTTAGTGTTTTATTATTACATGGTAAGGGGTCTTTTTATTGTCCAATCTATTTGGTGTTCTGTAAGCATCTTATACCTTTATAGGCATGTTCTTCTTTAGGTTAGGAAAATTTTCTTCTGTGATTTTGTTAAAAATACTTTCTGGACCTTAGAGTTGGGAATCTTCTCCTTCTTCTATTTCTATTATGCTTAGCTTTTGTCTTTTCATAGTGTCCTAGATTTTCTGGATGTTCTGTATCAGGAACTTTTTAGATTTAACATTTTCTTTAACCTATGTATCTATTTCTTCTGTTGTGTCTTCAGTGCCTGAGATGCTTTCATCTCTTGTATTCTGTTGGTTATGCTTGCATCTGTAGTTCCTGTTCAGTTACCTAGATATTCTATTTCCAGAATTTCCTTAGCTTGTGTTTTCTTTATTGCTTCTATTCCTATTTTCAGGTCTTGAACAGCTTTATTCAATTCCAGCACTTGTTTTTTTTCTTCTTCTTCTTGGTTTCTTGACATTCTTTAAGAGATTTATTGAGTTTCTCCAATTTTTGATTGTCTATTTCTTGATTTCTTTAAGTGATTTATTCATTTTCTCTCTAAGGACCTCTATTGTCATCATGAAGTTGGTTTTTAAGGTAATTTTCTTGTGTTTCCATTGTGTTGGAATAGTCAGGCTTGTTGTAGTGGGATGGCTGGGCTCTGGTGGTGACATAATGTTCTGGATGTTGTTGTTTGTGTTCTTACACTTACGTTTAGGTATTTGGATTTGGAGTGATTATATATCTCAGTGCCAGTTTCTGGGCTTTTCTTTGTTGAATGGGTGTTTTCTTCCTTGGTTTCTGTTTCCTTTCTGATCGTCTGACTGACATGGCCTGTGGTTGAGTAGGGGGCTGGACTTCTGATGACCTGGATGGCTTCTGGTACATCCCACATTTGGGGATGAAGTTCTAGCTATGTGCATGCCATCTAATCTGGTTGGGGGTCCTCTGGGTTCTGAAGGGGGCTTCTGTCTGGTTTTTATGGAATTGGCTTGGTCTGGGTTTCAAGATGCTGGCCTGGCTTCTGATGGGGTGTAAGGCTTCTGCCAGAGGTTTGGACCAGGATACTGTGATGTGGAGAGGGGTAGTTGAGTTGAAGTTATGCTGGGCAAGCATGGGTGTGCTGGCAATCTTACCTGGGGTTCAGGATACTGGCCTGACCTCTGGTGGAAGAGAGGGCTTCCACCAAAGGTGTGGGCTGGGATCTGAGTTTAATTTTTAAAGATAGATTCAGCCTTTAGATATGAAGCAGATTGGCAGGAGGGAGACCACTCATGTGGAAGCAAACACTCATACCTCTTCATTCCCTGTATGAGATCACATTCTGCTCGTGCTTCACAAATTCAAACAGTGTAATATGCAGGAAACTACACACAGTGGGTCCTATACATGCTTCCCATGGGTCCTCTGAGTTGCTGGCAGGGAGGGCAGCTGATGCTTGTGTGCAGCAGCCTTACAACTAGAGCACATGCATTCCTGCTGTCAGACTATTCCACCAGTGTGCGTAAGGCAACAGTCCTCATCCTGAGAACTACAGTCTCTGGACATGATAATGAGATGTAAGAGCCTGTTCTTTTCATTGCAGGATGCTCCACAGCCAAGCTTCACTCAATAAATGTTGGGACAACTCAAAATGCCTCTGAATACGGGGGATGAATACCATGCAATGGAAAGTCTCCAGATTAAGGACATGTTTACTAATAGTTGCCTGCTCGGCATTATGAAAATGAAAGGAGTCGGTGATCCTATGTCCAGATCTTTACAGCTTCCTATATTCCCTGCACAGCCATTTCTGTAACATATGTTATCATGCCTCACCAGCCTGGAAGTTCCTGACTATAAACTGTATGAAACGAAACACCCAAGGGCTTGGTTATGCCATTAACTTACGTTGTGAGGTCTCATCTTTATTCCTTCCTCCCCTTTGTATTTTTCTCTTCCAATTTGCCACATTTTCACTTATTGTGCATGGTGATTTTCTTAAGGATGGAAGTAAGGTTAGTCATGCCTGGAATGTTTCTATTATAAATGTAAGGTGAATGCAGAGGTCACCCAATACCATCTGAGCTACAGTGTAGTTTTCGTGAGGGCTTTGATCATTTATCTACATGCAGCAATGCTCTGAGTCACTCCTACCCTGCTGGGATTCCTATTCCTATCTTACCCACTCCAATCTTGCTACAGTCTCCTTTGATAAATACAAACAACTTGACAGAGAAACAACAATGGGCTCACTACCAGAAAGATAAAAAGATGAGGCAGCTATGTGAAGTGCAGAAAGCCTGGATCTGGTATTCTCCAGCAATAGCAAGAACTAGCAGGTATAAGATATGTAAAAAGCCTCTAACAAGTACAAGCACAGACAGGTCGGTCCTCCTCCAGAGTGAAAGTGGCCACACTGTACCTACTGCTGAACTTGGTATTTCCTTTGCTGTACACCCCAGTAGATCCACACTCTCCAATGCAGCATAACCAGTGTAAAAAGTACTATGAAGTTACTCCTTATGTATTTGTCTTGGTCTGCTTGCTGTTGCTATAACTGAATGCCGCAGAATGGGTAATTTATAAAGAACATGGCTTTGGGGAGCTCATAGGTTTAGAAGTTGAGAAATGCCGTATCAGGATCCAGCCTCTGGGGAAGGCCTCTATGCTACATCACTATAAAGGTCAGTGGTTCTCACCCTGTGGGTTGTGACCCTTTGTCAAACCTCTATCTCCAAAAATGCTTACATTCCCATTCTCATCAGTAGCAAAATTACCATTATGAAGTAACGACAAAAGTAATTTTATCATTAGGACAGTCACCACAACATGCAGAACTGTACTGAAGAGTCATAGCATTAGGAAGTTTGAGAACCACTGATACAGGGAGACAGAGCAAGCATACAAGCTTTGGTCTCTCTTCTTCCTCTCCTTCAAGTCATGGATGCCATCATAGGGCACCAATGTTAGTCACCTGCATAATGTTAATTACTCTCTAAAGGCACTGTATCCAATTACTATTAGCATCTGGCTTTTGGGATTAAGATTCTAATCTTTGACTTACATAGGAGTCACTCAAATCATAGTACTAAAGCTGTGTTTGTAATATAGGGCAAGATGTATCAGGTTATGGCAAATATACGGGAGGACTAGAGTCTCCCTATGTCTGGGTGGCATGTAGACACCTAACAACCACCATGAAAAGTTTCTCTTAAAAGTAAGCACAAAATTAGTCACCTAAAAGGTCATTTGAATCAGGGACACCCAACATAATGGGGGAAAAGTGACTGCAGCTCAACAATTCAAAGCCCAGGGGTGATTGATGTACACATAAACAAAACAGAATATACTCATACAATGGAATACAACTTGCCAATGAAAAAGATCAAACCATCAATTTATGGGACGTGAATGAATCTCAAAAACATTATGCTAAGAAGTTTAGTACAGAAGGCTACCTACTGTGAGGTTCCACTTAGGTGCAGAAAAGTTTAACTTAGGAAGATCCATTGAGGGTTTCAAGAGTTTAGGGCTGAGAAAAAGGACTGAGTAAGAGGAGACAAGGGCTTTATCTGTTCAGGACAGTGGCATGGCGTTGCTTTATGATACAAATGGACCTAGTAATAGACAGAGGTCACTTAAGACTGCTGTCCTACTGTGTACACAGCCTGTTTGTTTAACCTACCTTTAAGAATATAACAATCGAAGTTGCTCTGGATTTCACATGTAATCAGCTTTAACAAGTTAAGCTAATGCATAGCTGTAATCTTAAATTATATACTATTCTGTGCTCTGGACACAGAGCAATGCATGGATGTTATGGTAATCATTTTCTAGAAACAAAAATAGGCTGTTATATATTTTATATTATAAAATAAATAGCCACTATAACATTGAAAGCAGCACATGGCTATTGCTTGCTAAACAATGATATTTGTTGTATTACCTGATATCTTTGTTAATCAGATATCAAGGATAAGTTGGAATCTGTGAGTTAATACCTTCTAAAACTCTGTCAAAGATTTCTGTAAAGATCCCTCATCCCTTGTTGTATGAATGTGCTTCTTTTGGGTATACGTCTAAGAGTGCAATTGCTGGATCTTGCGGTAGACTGATTTCCATTTTCCTGAGGGATTGACTTACTGATTTCCAAAGTGGCTGTACAAGTTTGTACTCCAGCAGTGGAGGAGTGTTCCACTTTTCTCCACATCCTCTCCAGCATAAGTTATCATTGGTGTTTTTGATTTTGGCCATTCTGACTGGAGAAAGATGGTATCTCAGAGCTGTTTTGATTTGCATTTCCCTGATGACTGAGGATGTTGAACACTTTCTTATGTGTCTTTCAGCCATTTTAGATTCCTCTAGTGAGAATTCTCTATTTAGTTCTGTACCCCACTTTTTAATTGGATTATTTGGTGTTTTGGAAACTAGCTTCTTGAGTTCTTTGTAAATTTTGGAGATCAGCCCTCTGTCAGATATGGGGTTGGTGAAGATCTTTTCCCAGTCTGTGGGCTGCCGTTTTGTCTTGTTGACTGTGTCCTTTGCCTTACAGAAGCTTCTCAGTTTCAGGAGGTCCCATTTATGTTCATAGCAGCATTAGTTGTAATAACCTGAACCTGGAAGCAACCTAGATGCCCCTCAATTGAAGAATGGGTACAGAAAATGTGGTACATTTACACAATGGAGTACTACTCAGTGGGAAAAAAAATGGAATCTTGAAATTCCCAGGCAAATGGATCGAACTAGAAGAAACCATTCTGAGCGAGGTAACCCAGTCACAAAAAGACAGTCATGGTATGTACTCACTCATATATGTATTTTAGACATAGAGCAAAGGATTGCCAGCCTACAATCCACACTGCCAGAGAAGCTAGGAAACAAGGAGGACTCTAAGAGAGACATACATGGTCTCCTGAAGAAGGGGAAAGGGACAAGATCTCCTGAGCAAATTGGGAGCATGGGGAGAGGGGGAAGGGAGCTAGGAGAATGAGAAGGGGAGGAGGGGAGAGCTGAGGAGGACATGAGGGAGCAGCAAGGTTGTGTAGGGAGGATAGAGGAGAGCAAAATAAGAGATACCATCAGAGAGGGAGCCAGGATAGGGTTTTTTTTTTTTCTTCTAGTCAGGGTTTCTCTGTGTAGCTTTGGAGCCTATCCTGGCACTCTCTCTGGAGACCAGGCTGGCCTCGAACTCACAGAGATCCACCTGCCTCTGCCTCCGGAGTGCTGGGATTAAAGTCGTGTGCCACCAACACCTGCCGTGCCAGTATAGGTTTAAAGAGAAATCAGGCACTAGGGAAAGGTCTGGAGATCTACAAAGATGACACCAACTAACCATCTAAGCAACAGTGGAGAGGCTACCTTAAATGCCCTCCCCTGATAGTGAGATTGATACTAACTTATAAGCCATCCTATAGCCTTCATCCAGCAGCTGATGGAAGTAGAAACAGGTACCCACAGCTAAACACTGAACTGAACTGGAATCCAGTTGCAGAGAGGGAAGAGTGATGAGCAAAGAGATGAAGACCAGGCTGGTGAAATCCACAGAAATGGCTGACCTGAACAAAGGGGGAGCTCTTGGCCCCCAGACCGATAGCTAGGAAACCAGCATGGAACTGATCCAGACCCAATGAATGTGGGTGTCAGTGAGGAGGCCTTGGAAATCTTTGGGGCCTCTTCTGACTCTATCCCTATGTCTGGACTTTGGGATCCCATTTCATAGAGGGATACCCCCTCGGCCTAGACACATGTGGAGGGGCCTAGGCCCTATCCCAGAGGATATGACAGACTCCAAAGACAACCCCCAATGGAAGGCCTCATTCTCCCTGAGAAGCAGAAATGGCATGGGTTAGGTAGGGTGTTAGTGGGGGCAGGGGAGGAGGGGAAGGAGAGGGAATTGGGATTGACATGTAAAACAATCTTGTTTCTAATTTAAATAAAAAATGGGGAAAAAAGATCCCGAATCCCCCCCCCACACACCTTTGGTGCTGTTCAATAAAAGAGAGGGTAAAGCCCTTTGTGATGGACAGACAAAGCAGACAGACACAGACATAGGGATAGAGTCACAAGATAGCACCAGGCAGGGACAGATTGAGACTCATAACAGACAGGGATGACAGAGATATAGTGAGAGTGATGTGGAGAACTCAGATCCAGATTCATGTTTGATTAAATGACAATGAAGGGAAACAGTTTGATTGCTTTCCTAAATGTGATGCTGATACACTGTCCATGATTCAGAATTAAGTCTGCACATTTGGGAGCCTTCTGCGAGGATCTTTAATGTGTTCAAACTGACTGCACAGTGGGCTTGCTCTACAAGTCAATTTTATAAGTTTACTGAAAATACTGAATTTTACAATTAAAATGGGTAGATTTTGTTGTCTTTATATAAATGATACCTTCATTTGGTAAAACAGGAGACAGATTGCATTTTTTCTTTTTTTTTATTTGAATTAGAAACAAGATTGTTTTACATGTCAATCCCAGTTGCCTCTCCTTCCCCTCCTCCTCTACCCGCCCCCCAACTAAAACCCTACCTATCACATAACCTTTCTGCTCCCCAGGGAGGGTGAGGCCTTCCATAAGGGGTCTTAAGAGTCTGTCATAGCCTTTGGGATAGGGCCTAGGCTCACCCCTGTGTGTCTTGGTTCAGGTTGTATCCCTCTATGGGGAATGGGCTCCCAAATCCACACCTATGCTAGAGATAAGTACTGATCTACTACAGGATGCCCCATGGATTTCTGAGGTCTCCTAACTGACATCCATGTTCCTGGGGTCTGGATGAGTCCCATGCTATTTTCTGAGGTATCAGTCTGGGGACCAAGAGCTCCCTGTTGTTCAGGTCAGCTGTTTCTGTGGGTTTCACCAGCCCGGTCTAGACCCCTTTGCTCATCACTCCTCCTTGTCTGCAACTGGATTCCAGTTCAGTTCAGTGATTAGCTGTGAGTATCTGCTTCTACTTCCACCAGCAGCTGGATGAAGGCTATAGGATGCCATATAAGTCAGTCATCAATCTCACTATCAGGGGAGGGCATTTAAGGTAGTCTCTCCTCTGTTGCTTAGATGGTTAGTTGGTGCCATCTTTGTAGATCTCCAGAGATTTCCCTAGTACCTGATTTCTCTTTAAACCTAAAATGTCTCCCTCTATTATGGCATCTCTTATTTTGCTCTCCTCTATTCTTCCCCTACACAACCTTCCTTCTCCCTCATGTCCCCCTTACCTCTCCTCTTCTCTCCTTCTCATTCTCCTAGCTCCCTCCTCCCTCCCCCCATGCTCCCAATTTGTTCAGGAGATCTTATCCCTTTCCCCTTCTGTGAGAGACCATGTATGTCTCTCTTAGAGTCCTCCTTGTTTCTAGCTTCAACAGATTGCATTCTAACAGAAAGACCTGTGATGCTTGCCTTACTGTTACCTGGAAGCTATGTCATGCTCATGGATCTTCACGGGCCTACAAAGCTTCATCAATAGTCTCTATCTTCCTTGAGAGTCTAATGAGAATTGTAAATGAGTCAAATTTCCCATCTAACACATGGATCTTGTGTAGTAAAAGGCTAACTTTACTCCAACTAGGGGCCAGTTACTGCCTTCTCTTTATTTGACTTTTTGTGCTTGGGCTGGTATCTTTGCTTGCCTGGAGGCACTGGTCACCTATCCCCCAACAGTGTGATTTATGGATCGCTCTGCTCAGAAGGAAATAAAGAGTAAGGTTGTGATCATGACTTCTGGGAGATGGCATGGGTATACATCTCTGAGCCCACCAAAATCTCTAGATCTAGGGCTTAGGGGTACGTGTATTTTCCCAATTGATGCCTAAAGAGTAACCTTTCCTCGACTCCTTAAGAGAAGATAGCAGAGTCTTTATTTGGTATTTTTCCTGACTTTTGTCCTGTGTATGTCTTTCCTTGATTGATTCAAAGTTGCATTCTGTCACTAAAGTAAACTACGCCATGAGGACAACAGCCTTTAGTGAGTTTCCTGAGTCCCTTTGGGAAATTACAGAAACAGAAAGTGGCTTGGAGACTCCAGGTAACCTCGCAGTTGCTTTAAGAAATCAGTATTATTTTGTATGCTGACTATATCTTCTTCATAGGCACTCAGATGAGTTGTCTTGGAGATCATAATTTATTATTTTATTTCAAATCCTTCTGTGTTAAATTTTTAAATAGTTTGTAGACAGAAAAACCTTGAAATATAAAACCCTCATTTATATCCTTCTGGATGTTGGTATTTGATAAATGATTACTAGAGTCACAGAAATATTTTCAAGGCGAGATTTTATCTCTTAGGATGGTAGGCAGTGTTTGGCACTGGACTGAATATTACAGTATAGTTCATATGGACCAATGGGAAAGCCACAGGTGCTGGCTCATCAGAGACACACATATCTGTGCCCTCCTCCAGCTAGTGCTGCTAACATGAACTCAGGTTCTCAGGCTTCTACAGCAAGCCCTTTGCCCATGGAGCCACCTCCCCAGTCTACTCATCTTTATTTTAAAATGATACCTCTCACACTCAAAACATAAACAGCTGCATTGCTCATGACTTGTTTCAGAGGTGACTTAGTGATTCAATTCGTCTCTAAAAAATACATCAAGTAACAATGAAATGTTTTCAATAACTATGCATCAGACATATTACTCATTTTGTTTTGAAATTTTGAGGCACAAATATTGTAACCTAGCTATCAGACACATCTATCATTATTTAGATGCAGGTTTCTGTAATTTTGAAAGTTTACTTCCCTGCTACTATTGCTGGGATCTGCCATAGAATGTCAGTCCAGAACCTGGCAAATTCAGGAAACCTAAGCCTTCAGAACCCCCCTTGCAGAGAGTGTAAATAACCAAAGTGTGATGGGTGACACCTGGCCTAGACATTTTCATTACCCATCTTCCTAGCTGCCTAGACTGACAGATAGCCAGTCATATTTCGAAGTGAATGGTGGAGGAATAAGTTCTGGCAGATTTTGATGTTTTTGTAAAGTGTTACTTATTTCCAGTGGTTTAAGTTTCTGGAGTTGTCTTTCTCGGCTTTCTTAATGCTAAGCAATATTATCATGCTTATTGAAAACACTTGCTTATTTTGTTTACTGGAAACCCCAGTAGCCATCCTCTCTGTGTACAGTTTGCTTCCTTCTTTAAGTCTCTTCCTTTTTTTTTTCTGCATATATAGCTCCCTGGGGCTTTTTGCTTGATTTCTTTTGACTTTCATTTTCCTTTCTTCATGGGGGAATATCAGAGGTTTACCTTTGATCACAGTAGAGAAGCACACTCTCCTTTTAATGAGAGGAGACTGGGTTTAATTAAAGAGGTGCAGGAAGTTGGCTAATACAAATCTCCAGTAAGGGGCAAAGCCTGTTTGTTTGTGAGGTTTTATGTGTCTGACTACAAAAATGAGCTAATGATCTTTCTACTCTTTATCACTAATCCTTCTTGTCGATTAAAAGTCCACATGCCCGGCTCTTCAGAATCATGAGTTAGATACAGCTCTCCTGACTGCTGTGTCTGTGCTGCCTGCCATACACAGCTGGGCTTCCCGGGCACCGCTCTACCTCTCTTCACTCTAGCGTGCATAGTATTTGGACATTTGCACACTTATTATTTCAACTTACCCCGTGAGATTGAGTGACAGGTGTGATTACACAAATGGGAACGAAAATGACATGTGTACCTCAGGCTGTGAGCTAGCAAATGTTTATTCTTAAAAAGGTAGAATCTTGAAGATGTTTCACTTAGCTGTTACCATGTATTTTAAAAATCCAGACTGAATTTAAACTCCAGAAAAATATCTTTGCTCATGCTAATATACAAATAACTGTATTTCAAAATCCCTGTTTCAGTCAGTTTCAGTCAAGCGGTTTCTCCAAGCACTCCCACTCCCCATGTGTGTTTTAGTCCAATAGAGAGAAAAGATACACTATGGACATAGTTTGTTTCCATGAAGCAGTTTGTTCTTTGGTGTTGATCACTGTTAAACTCTGGTCTGTAGCTGGGGTTGTTCTTACATTGAAACTTGTCCCTTTGAAGAAAAACAAATGAATCCAGTGCACACAGGGTAGATTGGCTGCGACCCAGTGGGCCAGGTGGTGGCTTAGTTCACTGGTAGATAATACTGTGGAGCATCTGGAACATTCTGCATTCCACAACCACATTTTAGTCTCATTATTTAAAAAGCAATCAAAAATGGAATAGCAATCAAACCCCCAAGAAACCATGGAAATAAAGAAGCCGAGGCTATGCCGGTCCATCATTTTTATCATCAGATGCAGGTTGGCAAAAGACAGTGATTGAAGTGGAAGCATTTGTGTGTTTCACACAGTTGTCTTCCAGTCTCCAGAGCTTTTGTCATCTGTGGCAGAATGACTGCATCCTACTAAGCACACTTCAGAAGGGTGACAGATTCTTAATTACGAGAGGGGATTTGATCACAGTGTATCAGAACAGTGCTAGAAGGCATTTTCCCACTTGGTTTGGCTATGATATGATGTCTTTCCTCATTTAAAATAAGCCTCCACAGACAGAAAATATATGCACTTTTAACCTGTTAAAATTTCTTTAAGATATTCATAAAAGTTGTGTGTGTGTGTGTGTGTGTGTGTGTGTGTGTGTGTGTGTGTGTGTGGGTGTGTGTGTGTGTGTGTGTGTGTGTGTGTGTGTGTGTGTGTGTGTGTGTGTGTGTGTGTGTGTGTGTTCGCGCACGCACGCGCACATGCATTTCCTTTATGTGGGAATTAAAAGGTCTCAAACTTACAAGTAAGCTTCCATTCCGTGTGGGATTCAGAGGTGGCATGACTTTCATTGGTCTACAGAGCGAGTTCCAGGGCAGGCTCCAAAGCTACACAGAGAAACCTGTCTCCAAACAAACAAACAAAACCAAGTTTATAACCAAGGTTTGTTTTTATTTATTTACTTAGCTTGTAAGATTTTGATACCAATGTTCTAGATTCTTCCAGAGTTGGACCATATGGACAGAAAGGAGTCAAGGGGAAGGGAAAATCCTTGCTTGTTTGTTCTATGGTGGATATTCATCATCAGCACCAGATTCACTTGGCATGAATTAATGGAGATGTTTTCTCCCATGCAGGGCTTCTGCAGGACCCTTAAGAGTCACCCCAGTGTTTCCATTTCTCACCCTAGAATCCCAAAGTAGAAGCAATAAGCGTCTGCATTTTTTTTATTATTTACCTCCTTTTCAGCTCCTCATCACAAGATGATACCATTTCCCTGACATCTGTTGAGTCCTCCTGATGGCATCTTTAAATTAGACTGTAACAAACACTCTTCAAAATTGGTCTGTGTTTAGTGCCAAGGAAATATTTGTTCATTGTCCCAGTAAGATCAGGATGTATACGGACCACCCATTGCTGCTATTGTTTAACATTGAAACCCTTAACATTGCTCTCTTGAGGGCTAGGGAGATGGCTCAGAGGTTAAGAACACCAGCGGCTCTTCCAGAGGTCCTGAATACAATTCCCAGCCACCACATGGTAGCTGACAACCATCCCTTATGAGATCTGGTGCCCTCTACTGGTGTGCAGATATATATGGAAGCAGAACGTTGTATACATAATAAATTAAAAAAAAAAACATTGCTCTCTTGAGTCTTCTAAATGAACTATAGCCAGCCTTCTCTGCTACCCCAAATGCTCAGACACCAAGCCATGTTCTTAATTGTCATCTTAAACCCTTAGATTAAAGTAGTAAGTAGTCCACACCTGTTGCTCTGTCACATGATACGTTCCTTAAAGTTTCCTTTCCCCCAATACTTGATTCTGTATTTTTAAGGAATGTGAGGAGCTGGTTTCAAAACCAGATTCCTGACTACGGCTCACAAATCCTGCATCTTACTGTGGAATTTGATATGTATTTTCTTCACCCAGAGACTTAAAAATATCATGTTGTCTATTTTATATAATATGCATTCTCCTTTGATTAGAACTGTTTCATAATTGTTACGGCATATTCTTAATAAAAAACTACAAGGTAGGTGTTGGATGCTGTGGTCCACTAAGAGGATAATAGCACCAATTTAGTGACTTTGGAATGGGAGTGTGTGTGTGTGTGTGTGTGTGTGTGTGTGTGTGTGTGTGTGTGTGTGTGTTAGAGAGAGACAGAGAGACAGGCACAGGCACAGACAGGAGACACACAGATAGAGACACAAAGATGTACACACAGAGAAAGTCTGTTTCGATAAGGAAAATATTAACAGAGTTTGTACAGGGAAGTTCATACACACTGCTCTCAGAACTATAAGATTTCGGGGGAACACCACTCAGTATTGGGCAATGAGTGTTTATAGACAGAAAGGGTCTGAAGAACCTGCAAACAAACTAGGAATGAAAGTGGGCCAGTCATTTTCAAGTCCTTTGCTTGTGAAGATCAAAGCACATAGAGTTCAAAAAACAAACAAACAAAAAAACATGCTGGCCTAACTGTCTTGTTTGTAGAATTGGCTGGTGTTTTTCATTTGAGTTCTCTCCATTCAGATAAACTCAGTTGGAGTATTGTAGATTTGAACTTCAAACAGGAGTGTTTCCATTTGACTTGGTTATTGCAGACTAGTGTTAGAGCACAGTTCAAATCAACAGCCTCCTTCAAAATTGTTTAGTGACATGCACACACTAATCTTAGGTTTTTTTGGGTTGTCCAAGGACTTTGGAACCAAAATGCCATTTAAGACTTATTTTAATTCTAATTATGTGTAAGTATATGTGTTATGTGGGGTATACACATATTCTTTTCTAATAAGACATCTAGCCACCTGCTTAGAGAAGTTTTCCACTGATTTAAAGAAGTGAGCCACAGATTTCAAGCATATAATACTCTGTAGTTAGCTGCAGTAGAGATACTCTAACCTAGATTTCCAGAATATATTTATTATTTATCACTGATATTTTATCTTCTTTGGCTACTATTTCCTCTTTACTTTCCCAGTCCTTCAGCAATCACTATTTTACTCCTCTTCTATAAGCATGTTTGTGTTAATTCCACAAAGAAGGCCAAGGTTCTCCCTGGCTCATTTCACTCATCTTCTCTGTCCACTAGTGTTGCCAATGAAAGGATTGCTTGTTGTTTCTTAGGACTAAATGATATCCAAGACATGTTCTTTTCCCTCAATAGATTGACCAAGTATTCCTTCAGTTGTGAACAGGCATGAATTTTTGAACTTTAAGCTGATGGATAGTTCCATTTGTATATGAAAACAGTGTGCTCATATATATTTTAAAACACCTTGTGGGGCTAGAGAGATGGTTTAGCAGTTATGAGTACTTGCTGCTCTTGCAGAGGAGCTGACTTCAGTTCCCAGCCCCCACATCAGGTAGCTCACAGTCTCCTATAAGTAGTTCCAGGTGACCCAATGCCCTCTTCTGGTCTCTGCAGGTACCTGCACTCACACTCAAGACACAGATACCTCCATATATAAAATAAAATAAATCTTAATAGAAGCTTGCAATGTCTTCTTTGTTTCAAACTTTTTTCAATTCAGATCACTATAGTTTAATACCTAATAGGACAGGCTCATCTTTCTTACCTAACTCTGATCACTCATATGAGTGGAATTCATGCTTTCTTTATATTTTTACATTTATGGCCAAATCTCAGATTGGAATTGTTACACAGAAATTTAATAGATCAAAATGAATGTCCAAAAGATGCTTGTGGGTAATAAGTAATTTTTAGGTATTTTGGAATAATGAAACATTAAAAACAAAGGAAAAGAGGATATTGGAGTCCAGGCTTTAGTCATGTCTAACTCAAAATAACTTTCTAACCCTGTGCCACTTAGTGAGTGCATCCTGTCGTTGACATGCTGAGAAGAAATAGTAAATATTTCACAGATGGACACCAGATTCATTGTCTCTGATTTCCTTTTATTACCCCAACTACTAAGTTGTTTTAAATTGACCAATCTCTTTTTGGTAAGACAGATTATCACCTCCCTTGACTAATCAAATACCCCCAAATCAATCTCCTCTCCTTCTCAAATTGTGTTTTTCATTTTAACTGTTTGAAATCCTTGAGACCCTGGAAGACATTCCAGCTTGCCCGAAACACTTTTGTGCTGAATCACACTTCTGATCAACCCAAACTCTCTTTGGTTCAATCAGTTTGTGCCTCTTAAGGAAGTAAAGTTAGAAATGCCTTTATACACATATTAGGGGGAAAGGAGAACAGTTTTTGAAAAGCTTGAAGAAGAGAGACCCATGAAGTAAACGGGATTTCAGGCAAGAAAGAAGCACGCACTGTGTGTCTTTTAACACTAACCTGAAAGAAACTTATCCAGACAGATATGACACTTTCAACACAGGCAAAGCACATATATGTGAAAGGCACACACAAAAAGGCCTGAAGAAGAACACAGGACACGTGACTGCAGTGAGTCACTATGTCTGTTTTATCTGTAGAGGGGCAAATAGTGCAAAGCCTTTTTCTTTCAGTATTCTAAAATGGTATTAAACTGTTCTTTGGTCTAGTTTTCTTCCTTGTTATTGTCTTACTTTGGATCTCAATTGTAATGGATGTATGTGCTATGTATGTGGTTTCCTCTCCAAACCAGTCCTTTTAAACCTTCCAATTCAACCCTCCATGTCCTCTTTCAATAATAACTTTGTCCACAAAAAATAAAATCAAAATGAAAGAAAATACAATCTGAAGATCGGTTTTTATTCACAGATACTGTCACCATGAACAATGAGTTATGTGTGTCTCACTTCCCACAACCCCATTGTCTGGGATTTGGAGACTGACTCTCCATCTCTTTATTTGTCACGAGCTCTCTTTTTTTGTCATCAAGATCCAGGACCTGTTCTGTGGAGGTTGGTAGCCTGCTCTACTTAGGGAGGTTTTCTTTAAGTAGATGGATTTAGAGTTTTGATTTATTTTAAATTTTTACACTAAAAGTTTATTCATTTTAAATTTATTTAAGATGGTTTATTTTAAATTTTTATTACATTTCTATGTCTATTTAAAATTTTTATCATGTTTATAGATTTACTTTGAATTTTTATTGCATGTATATATTTTCATGTGCCAAATCATATATGTGGAGGTTAGAGAAGAATTTGCAGGAGACAGCATACTTCTTCTGCCACTTGAGTCACAGAGATTGAAGGCAGGTCATCAGGGTTGAAAACAAGTGAACTGACCATCTTGCCAGGCCTGAAGGAGAGATTTATTCCTATGAACAAGTAGAGGATGCATGTCAAGTCTCTTGGTCTTCAATGCCCGTAAGTAGACTAAGGGTTGAGGTGAGTCAAGGAAGTCTGAATGAATGTTTAAGATGTTTGAGAAAGTAACAATCACCTTTTTTATAGCAATATTTTTATCAAGTATGAAAATACAGATCCCCAGTCATAACACCTTGTGGGGCTATGGCAAGAGGATCACTTCAGACCTGAAATACAAGGCCATCCCTGGCAACTGAGCAAGACCAGGTCATACAAGTTACACAAAAAACAAAACTAAAAAGTTTAAAGACACTTTCATGCCCACATCTATTTCTTGATGGCCAATATAAATAAAACAATGGTGGAACCTTACAAATTCTACTCATTCACTATTTATTTTGGGTTATTATTAATAAATTAATTTTAAATATGTCAGTTTGGCATAGTAAAGCAACCAAATATGATTATTAGATAATTATACTGGGAATGAACTTTAAATCCTGCCTTCAAGGAACATCAATAATAATGAGGAGGAGGACTTTCTTACCAAGGCAGTAATTAGGATGTTTAAGAAAACAAAGCAACATAGAAACTTCAAACCTTACAATAAATAGATATTAAGAGTCAGAGCAATTTAGAATCTTCATTGTATATTTAGCTCACAAAACAGACACACAATAATTTGAAAAGCATTTATCTTTGAAGTAAATTTAAATATGCCATTGTAAGCCTGCTTGAGAAAAATTGTTAAGGCATTTTAAGTCTGGTTTCTATGGAAACCTGTGCTTTGATAACTGATGGATTCAAATGATTCATTTCTACTCACACAGGGACCATTTTATGAATAAATGATGACAGAACCAAAGAAGAGGGCTGCAAATGATTAAGAAATGTCCCCTCAAATATTAATCTCCTTAGGTATTGTAGGTATGAGAAATAAAAGCAGAGATTGCAAGTTCATTTCTATTCTTATTCAATGGATGGCTGCTGATTGCCTGATGGCTGCCACATCCTGTCCAAGTGGCTATAGCAGTGAGCAAAAAGGAGAAAATTTAAATGAACATAACTTAGGCATAACTTTACTAGCAAACTTTAGATGTAATTAGACCCTTGAGCCTCAGTCCTCTGCTTTTTAAAAAAAACTTATCTATATTCATGAATAGCTTAACAAATGCATTTTTGATGCTTTTTGGTGAAAAATATCTGAAGCATTTTTAAAAACTTGTTAACCTTTACTCAGTTAGTGTGGAACATGTAGCTTGTTTCTGTTTTCCTTCTTTGCTCTGTTTCAGTGGGTCCCAGACAGGCTTTTAGGGTGACAACGAAAGCCTCACAATGTTTTTAGCAGCAGTACTTGCAGTGTGACAGGTTGACCAGGACACTCTTTGAGCAGTGGCATTTTGAAAATTGATAGTCTTATGGTTGACCTACTTAATTATGAATCAGCATCATATCTGAATATGGTACACAAAGATAAATGTTGTCACAAGGATCTGAAATGAGTGGAATAAAATACTGTATGTGTTGCTTGATAGATGTGTGCATATTAAACATATGATTTTCATAAGTTTAAGATCAAATACAAATTTTTAATTTAGTAGGAAAATATAATCTGTTATAGTCAACAAAAATATTTAAAGCAATAATAACTTGGCTCCATTATTATAACATGCATTAATTCCTTCTTTACCTACCTTTGTCTATAAAATAAGAGTTGGGTGATGTTAGCATGTTTCTTCTACTCTCTTCTGCTCACATCTGGATTCTATGATTGTATAACTTGTGAACTTATAGAACTTGAAGTTTTCCGTAACCTCAATGACTAATCTAACTCCTTTTATATGAAGAGTACAATAGTATACTGTAGCACACTTCCATGATTGTAAGTTTTGTTTACCTTGATTATTTTCTATGCTATATCGAAGAATAAAGGAATGAATTAATCCCCAGATAGCTAACTACAATTTCTCCTTTCTCTACATTTTTGTTTACTAAGTACGACTTAGGTAATGTTAGAATGTTGGTTGTTTTTGTTCTACTGTCTTCTGCTAACTTCTGGGTTCTATTATTGTCCAACTCATGAATTTTTCAAAGACAGAGACAATGTCGGCAGAAGCATTAATTCTATAGCAGGAAGAATTTTGGCTTAAGTAAGCTATTACAATCTGTTTTGTGGATTGGCAGTTCAGCTCTGTGGAACATGAATTAGGATTGTAAACTGATGTAATTATAAACAAGACATGGTTCAGCTTGAGTTCCAGTTTGAATAAAACTCTAACTCCATTTTTTTTCTGAGATCATCTCAATGCTGATTCTTCACCATGGTCTAATTTCATAAAATCTCTTGACCAAAAGCAATTTAGTGGAGAGATGGTTTACTCTGCTTTCGAGGTAATAGTCCCTCATTAATGGAAGTCAAGGCAGAGGCTTGAAACAGCCTAGTCACATCCAAAACCAAGAGCAGACATGCATGCATGCCTGGCACTCAGATAGTTTTCTGTTCTCTTATAAGGTCTACGGCCCAACCGTGCATGATAAAGCTAACTTTTGGTCCAGCATCAATTAAGCCAATCAAGACAATCCTCAACAAATATGCCCATAGGCCATTCTGATCTGTAGAGTTCCTCACTGAAACTCTACGCAGGTGATTCTAGGTAGTGCCAAGTTGATTATAAACTAATCGTCACATCATGTTAATAAAATGCCTTCAGTGTTTCATTAATTTCTTATCAGAGCACCATATGGTTGCATAAAAATATAAAGATTATGAACCAAAGACCGAAGCTTCACTCTATTTGAAAAACCAAATAAAACTAAACAAAACAATGTGCCCACTCATTGCCATTTTCTCTGGATACTCTCTTCTTATTTTAGGTCTCTGTCCTATATGCTGCCTGTATCCAACACCAGTAGGAAAATGTGAGCTTTGCTCTGGAGCCCGGTGAGGCTAAGTTCAAACTAAGTGAGAAGGGCCAGTTGTAGAAGCATGGAATATGTATGATACAACAGCTCAAAGTACTTAACATTGGAATCAGGAGAGATTGGATATTAAAGATTTTCAAGACACCTTTTCTGGTCTAGCACCCACAACAAAACCAAGTTACTCTCAGGAAGATAAAAGACAGGTAGAAGGTTGACATTGGAATGTGTATTTTGATAATCTTCATGGAAATAATTTGTAGTTAACGGTAAATTGAAAACAAAATTTATTTTGTCATGTTTCCTTCATGGAACTAACGTGGGGGATTATGCAACTGTAATACTAAAGAAATCCTGGCTTGATCATTCCCAGAAAAATGGAATGAATTGCCACATTAAATGATTGAAAGCTATAGAAAGAAACTTAGTTTAATTTAGTTGTCACTGTAAAAAACATAGGCAACAGCTTCCAATACATATTTAACAAGACACACTTCACTAGACTGATAGATGGCTCTAAAATTGTATTTTTGTGTAATCACAAAGATAGATCTTTCTCTAAATCAGAAGATGGAGGGAACTGCAGTAACTAAGTCAACAGGGATATCTAGGCTGGAGAATGGAATTGTGTGAGATCAAAAGAGTTTGACAAAGAACAATCCTGAGAAGCAGAAAGAAGGAGCCAAAAAGGTTGGAGAGCCTGCAACTCACGAGGAGATGTACTCATTCTAAAGGGCGAGTTGGGAGAGTTTTCAGTCCCTCCCACATTAGAAGACTAGAGACAGGACAGTAATATGTACTCTGCATGAAGACCTGTAACAGATGTTCATGTGGGAAGAAAGTGATGACAAGATGGAAGTATCCTCATGATGAGGCTCAAGTGAAACTGCTGTCTATAAAGATAAGTCCCAGTTTGTTGTTCAAGCTATATGGCCATACCTGAACGATGAAGGCAGAATACTTGCTGGTGTTGTATCTTTAAGACTAGAGTAAGGGAACAGATTCTCTGTCTTCCCGTGGAATATTCCTAAGGGAGGCAGAGGAGACTTCCATCAAATCAACCACATAGCACCTAATGAAATTTGGATCTTGACAGAATTTGAGTAAGCCTTTGCTTATTGGCTTCAGTGTTGAATGTAGGTAAACAACTCTATGTGGCAATCGTGTTGGATTAGGTTATGAACTATTCTATGCCTCCCTTTCCTCAGTTGTAAGGTAGGGCTGCTGATGAATCCTGACTCAGGATAATTATGAGGTGCTGGTGAAATTCCTAATGCAGAGTATGAACTTAGAATCTGAAGTCATTCTGCAGTGGCACACAAGGAGAGACCAAGGAACTAACCCAGTTGTGAATTGGCAGATACTGAATTCAGTGGCACATGAATGCCAAAAGAAGTTTGTCATTACCAGCATATTACAATGGGACAGACAGCTCCTTCAATCTCTATGAATTATAGTCATTTGCTCTTAAGTTATTATTAGCTTTCATTTTGAAATAAAATACAGTTATTTGATTACAGTGGTGCTCTTTCTGTGTTAGCTTGTGTGGACTAGAGAAGGTTACTTAAGCTTTATTGATTTTCTTTTCTTATCTGTAAAGCCATGGCTCAAACAAGGTGGTCACTAAAGTTCTTCCCTGATGTAACAGTCTATGTGTCTATTTACGTTTCCCTCTTAATTTCCCTATTACCGGATGAAGAGAAATGTCATAGGCATCTTAGGCAAACACACTCTTTTCTCTCTTATAGATTACCATTAAATGCAGGCTGATGGATTGATTAAAATGTCAGCATAAATTCCATTTCTCTCTAGATTTGAGTGAGTTACTCCTGCCTTTGGGCAACTGCTCTAGAGATTATTTTCACAACTGACTGAGTGGTAATAAAGTTACCAACAGTTCCTCAGGAAAATAATTTCCATCCCTATGATTTTCAGATATGTATCTATGAGGAAGTGGCAAATATGGTGTTGAAATCTCAATAAGATGAATGATTCTTGTGAGATTCTTCATAAAGAACTCCCAGGAAGCCCTTGCCAGTAAGACACAAAATGAGTCAGGAGGGGAGAAAATCCCAGGAAGCCCACAGAGAAACATCTGCTAAAACCTTGTCTTCTCTGGACATTTTCCCCATAAATGCTCAGAGCCCACAGAATTGATACGTTTTACTGAGGGTGAATGTCATGTAAATAGACCAACAGTGAGATTCTAGGGAGAGGCAAAGAGCAAGAGTGGATTCAGTCAAGACAAGCATAGGTAGGTTGGCGAGATGGTTGGATGGGAACAAGGCTTCAAGTACAAGCAGGAGGGTCTGAGTCCAGGTTTCCAGCACCCCCACAAATGAGGGGAACATTCCTGTGATACCAGCACTGGCCGGATGGAGGCAAGCAGACCTGGGGCTTGTTGATCTGGCATCTTGGCCAAATACAGGTCTTCAAGTTCAGGGAGAGACTATTAAAAAAAAGTGCATAATGAGAAAACACCTGATACATCTGACACCCAGGTGTCAAACTTTGGCTTCTTCATGTGCACACACAGATGAATGAATACACCTCTGTACATACGTGCACATAGATGCATACCCCAGATGTGTAATTGTACAACAATGACTGGGGGTGCTGTGACTAGAATTCTGTGTTAGGCTGGCTGGGAATGAACCAATCCCAATATACTATTAATTATTTTTAAATTTTATTTTTACATATGTACATGTGTGTTGGGGGTCGGGGATATGCATGTGAATACAGGTACCTCTAGAGGCCAGAAGATGGTGTCAGGTTCTGGGAACCAAATGTAGGTCCCCTGGAAGAGAAGCAAGTGCTATTAACCCATGAGCCATCTCTCCAGCCCCTCAAGCTGTTGTGCAAAAAGATTCCTTAGCCCCCACCCTGTTATTAAACATAGAGTCTTTACTAATATGGTGTAATCTGAATACAGTTTCCCTCCCTCTACTCCTCCCAGTTCTTTCCCACATCCTCTCCCATCTGGATCTACTTCCTTTATGTTAGAAAAAGAACAGACTTCTAAGAGACAACAACCAAATATAACACAATTTAATAAGATAAAATGAAACTGTCTTGTCAACGTTGGACAAGGCAAGCCAACAGAGAAATAAAAGAGCCCAAAGAGAAGGCCCAAGAATGAGAGTCCCACTCATTTACCCATTGAGGAGTCCCACAAAAGTACTAAACTGGAAGCTAGAGTATACATTCAGAGGGCCTGGTGCAGACCGTGTAGGACCTGTGCATGCTGCCTCAGTGCCTGTGAGCTCATCTGAGCCTTGCTCAGTTGTTTTAGAGGCCCATGGTGTCTTCTGTTCCCTCTGTCTCCCCAACTACTTCTGCATCCTCTTCTGAGGGGTTCCCTGAGCTCTGAGGGGATGGGTTAGATGGAGACATCCCCTTTTGGTCTATGTAATTCAAAGTCTTTCTCTTTCTCTGTGTGTGTAATGTCTGTCTGTGGGTTTCTGTATTTGTTCCCACCTGATGCAAGAGGAAGCTTCTCTGATGATGGTTGGATAAGGCACTGATCTGTGAGTATAGCAGAACATCCTTAGGAGATATCTTATTGGTACATTTTTATCTTAGACCAGTAATATTTGAGTTTGCCCCAGGTCTCTGGGCTATCTAGTTTCTGACTCTTGGTCACCCAAGAAGTGTCAGGTGTGGGTTCCATCTTATGGTGTGGGTCTTGAGTCAAATTAGGCATCAGTTGGTAGCTTCCACAAACTTTGTGTTACCATTGCCCAAGCATATTTTGTAAGCAAGACAGATTGTAGATAATAGGATTTGTAGTTGGGTTGTTTATTACTTTTCTCTTTTGGTAGCTTGCAGAGTACCTTTCTGTGTCACAGACACTAGCACATGTGGGTAGTTCTATGTAGGCACCATCCTGACCTCTCCATGTTCAATGAGTCATGTGGGTATTTAGATCTAAGATGAGTGTATAGATATGTCTCTATCTGGATCTGTAGATCTTCATTATCCATTAGCATTCTTTCCAAATACGTATCTCGTGTGTGTGTGTGTGTGTGTGTGTGTGTGTGTGTGTGTGTGTGTGTGTGCATGTGTACGCCTACTTCATGTTTTGGTACTGTTGTAACTGATACTTTTCTTTTCAGATTAAAATTCCCATGACTGATACATAGGAACTGCATTGGCTTTTGTAGATTAAGCTTGTGTTACTTGACCTAGATAGACAGTTTTTCCCCACAGAGGTTTATTTTTCCAAATAATTTGAAATATTCTAGATAGACCATATGTCTTCTATGAGTTAAAGGGACAATTATTTCTTGTTTCTTTTATGCATCTTGTGTATAACTTTTACCTGTTTTTCTTGTAGTATTGTAATAATTAGTACTTGGCAATTTTGAATAGAGATGGTGAAAGAAGCATGCCTATGTGTAGTCTTAAGAGAGAGAGCATTCAGTCTCTCACCAGTAAATTTTGCTTTAGTTGAAGATTTTGTAAATACTCTGATAATTCAAGGAAGTTCCTTTCCTTTCTGAGTTTCTTTATTTTTCATCACAATAGAACTATGAACTTTGTCAAATGTCATTTCTATATTTATAGTTAGGGTCTTATGGCTTTCTCAATTCAGTCTGGTAATGTGGTAAATTACATTGATGGGTTTGAAAATGCAGTATGCCAAGCTTACTGATGATGTGTTATCTGATTTTACATGATTCTTGATGAAGTTGTCTAAAATTTCATTGAGGATTTTATTTATATAAAAAGTCCATTGTTCTTTTCTAATGTCTTTATCGAATATGGGTGTTAGGGTAATGACTCTCCCTGTTAAATGGTTAAATATCTCCTCCTTTCTCTGCCTCTGTTTTTTTTTTTTTTTTTTTTTGTAGAGAATGTACAGAATTGGTTTCATGGTTTCTTTGCATGATGAGCAGAACTAACTAGCAAAAGATTCTGGTCTTGGTGACTTCTTTTGTGGCAAGTTTTAAAAGATGATCTAATTTTTATTCCAGAAATTCAAATGTCCTCTCTCTCTCTGAATGACTTGGTAGTTTGTCTTTATAAGTGATTGGACTAATTAATATAAGCTACTGAGTCTGTGAGCAGACTGCTTCATTGCTCCATGCCTTGCCACTTCTGATGTTCTCTTGAGGCATCTAGCATTCTGCTGTTTTGTTGGCTTTAAAGTTAAACACAAGTATGCAACACTGAACTTTAGGATGTGACCTGGGAAATAAACCATCTGTCTATGACAAGTGACTGTTCCTTAAGGTTCTTTTTTGAAACAATCTAAATAACTAATGGATTTCCCCTTTGAAATTGCAGTGCACTGTCTTCCGGCATCTCTCTCCTGTTGTCGGATTTGAAGTGCTTGATGTTCTCCCTGCTGCTCAGGCTCCAAATTTCAGTCATCCCAGTTATACTTAGATGTTACGACCTAGTAAGCCTGGCTGTGGGCATTCCCTAACAGCCTCATTTGTGAATGGCCTCATAGAGATTTACAGTCAATATGTTTGTTCTTTTGGACCAGGAGTGCTGTATTGTGTTGAGATTCCTCAAGAGCCTAACAACTTATTTGTTTTCACACTAGAAAACAATTTATTATCAATAAACACACTTTTTCTGGGGTTACTCAATGAGAAAGTGAATTTGTTCTACTGCTTCTACGAGCACAGTTTGTACAGTTCTACGTTTCTTAGTATAGATGTGGGTCTTGGAATAGGGACATGTATTTTCTTCCTATCATTTTTCATTTTGAAGATCAAAGAAATTACTGGTTCAAGAGAAATCAGGGCTAAAGTTACACATATTTTACAAAGATATCATAATAACTGCCAAAAGGGTATGGACATGATCAAACACAATTTAGTAAATATGCAGAAAACAGCCACTGGGGTTGCAATCTCTGTTGAATGTCAGCGTTATTTGATTTACAGTTATCTCCATTTCAGCTCAGCCATGGTACACAATGATGAACCCTTTGGTAAATATCATTCCATTTACAAGGGAACAAGGGTCACCAACTCAGTCAGGATAACAACAGTGACTTGAATTCCTTCCCATAAGTGGAAGACCTAGAATTTGATTGAACATGACCCTTTTTAAACATCAATCAATGTGCTGTTTAAGGAACCTAGAGTGCTTCATCTAAAGCATTAGCTAGGAAGTGCTTTTACCTTGTGTTCTATTGTTTCCTGGAATTCCTTACCCACAGAATTTCTTTTGGTATGTGTTGTACATTTAAAATTCCTTATTTTTGAATATAGTTGTGAGTCTAATGTTGGGATGTGATTTGGTAATGTACACCATTTTTATAATAAACTTTTATTGGGAGATGGTATCAATTTCTGAGATTCAGCCTATATAGTTCTTGTTGGAGGAAGTTTTATGACTTTGTAAGACAACTTTGATATTCAGTATAATCATGCAAGGGTCTTGCAAAAACAGTTTTAGTAGTCAGAATAAGAATCCTGGACTGTTATGTGACCATAAAATATAATTTGTTGCTTGTTGAAGAATTGGGGAAACATTTTGGTTAGTCTCAGTGTGACTCTGTAACTGTAGTTGTCAGGACCTGGAAAGCAACCTGGTCAATACACCTCTGGGGTCTGTCTGTCTTGCATATGTTTCTGTAAGCAAGATGGATTCCAAAGTATGCATTATTGTTTGCTTGGTCATTAGTTTTCTTTAAAAATGAATTGGATAAAATTAGTGTATTGTTTTTAACTATTCTATAATTTTTGTGCCACTTACTCTTTAAGGGCTATCACTGTATGTACATACACACACACACACACACACACACACACACACACACACACACACACAATTTTCTTTGTAAGTAGTATAGAGGAGTATATAATTTAAGGTTAAATCTGTGAATTAAGTTTAGGTTGTAAAAACTTGGGCAATCCAACACATGATTAAGTTGGTTATATTATTCTCTGGAAAACAGATTAAACGTAAACAGGCTGAGTACACAGTAGTACACCAAGTTGTGTACATAGTCTTAAATGATTTTCAGGGTGTGGGAAAAGACCATTCTGAAAACTGTTTTTGCAAAACCCTTCTGTGATTATCTGAGTATCAAAGGAGTCTTTCAAAGTCATGAAAGGAAAGTCATGAAGGAAAGACTTGTATAGGTTGCATCTTGGAAGTTGATGCCACATCATAACAAATGTTCTGAAAAGTCAATAGATGTTTTCAGAAAATTTATCATCGCACAAACACCCCCAGGACTCTGAAGGAAGGTTCAGATCATGGCTATCTCTGGGACCTTAACTGTTTCCCAAAGGTCTAGTCTGTTGAAGGCTTAGTTCTAGAAGGGTGTTATTGGGAGACTATGAAGCATTGGGATAGTGGAGCTTTGGGAGAGGCCTTAGGTCATTGGAAGCATGCCTTTGAAGGGGAGAGTAGAACCTTGGCCCTTCCTATCCTTCATCCACTTCCTAGTTATGAAATCACCTAGTTATGAGATCAGCACTTCTGTGTCACATTCTCTCACCATGATGTGCTATTATTCCACAGGCCCAAAGTAACAGGGTCAACTTTTTTGTAGATCAAACTGTGACCACGGGAAAGCTTTTCTTTTTGTTAGTTAGTTAATGCAGGTATTCCATTATAGTAACAGAAGACTAGCATGGCCACATTGGATTCTGGCCTCCAACAATGATAATACAGAGTATTGTGTTGTTTCTCCAGTGTAAGTCTTAAAATGACAGAAATCAAAATGCCAATCAAAACAAAAAATCTTTCTCCTCATGTAAATTGCAGAGGATGCTGGACTTGAGGCAGTGAAGGAGATTAACAGATTATCAGTGATGCTCAGACTCATTTTTATTAAATAATTCCCATAAAAACCTGGATAGGTTGCTTTTGAACTTTCCTTTAGCTATATATTTGTTCTGGCTAGTTTTATGTCAACTTAACACAAACTAGAGTCACCTGAGAGGAGAGAACCTCAATTGGGAAAATGTCTCCACAAGATCATGCTGTATACTAGTCTGTATGACGTTTTCTTAATTAGTGATTGATGTGGGAGGGCCCAGGCAAATGTGAGTGGGGCCACTCCTGGGCTGATGGTCATGGGTAGACAAGAAATCAGACTGAACAAGCCATCAGGATCAGGCCAGTAAGCAGTATTCCTCCACATGACCTCTGCATCAGCTCTGGCCATCTGTTCCTGTCTTGAGTTTCTACCTTGACTTTTCCTTTATTGTGATGGACTGTGAAATATAACTAAGGCAATGTTCTATAATTTGTGTCCAAGTTTTATCATATGTTGCTTTTAGTTTTGATATTTTGTCTTTCTTCCTGTTCTTTCCTCCCTCCTTCTGCCTCCCCTTCATTTCTCTCTTTCTTGATTTCACATTCCCAGTATCTGTAAACTCCTACTAAACATTCTGGAGTATGCTAGACTCCCCATGCTTTGGAGAATGCTAGGCAACACAGTCAGTAAGACAAAACAACAGCCCACAGAATGGGAAAAGATCTTCACCAACCCCACATCTGACAGAGGGCTGATTTCCAAAATATACAATGAACCCAAGAAGCTAGCCACTAAAACACCAAACAATGAAATTAAAAAGTGGGATGCAGAACTAAATAGAGAATTCTCAACAGAGGAATCTGAAATGGCTGAAAGGCACTTAAGAAAGTGCTGAAAATCCTTGGCCATCAGAGAAATGCAACTCAAAACAACTCTGAGATACCATCTTACACCGGCCAGAATGTCTAAAATCAAAAACACCAATGACAAACTATGCTGGAGAGGATGTGGAGAAAAAAGGAACACTCCTCCATTGCTGGTGGGTGTGCAAACTTGTAAGACCACTTTGGAAATCAGTATGGCGGTTGCTCAGAAAAATGGAGATCAGTCTACCTCAAAATCCAGTAATTCCTCTCTTGGGCATATACCCAAATAATGCACGTCCATACAACAAGGACATATGTTCAACGATGTTCATAGCAACATTGTTTTTTTTTTGTAATAGCCAGAACATGGAAGCAACCTAGATGATTCAAATGGCTTAAAGAAAAAGAGTACATAAATTTGTATAAATTATATCTAGTAATTCAGATAAATGACTAAATATGAAACTTATTAATAATTTTTAAGGAGAAATATTAAAAACTATAACAAATTGATGATGACATGATTTTTTGCTAATTGAATTTGGAAACCATAAATCTGCCTACCTACAGATTATTTTTCTTTTTTAATTTAAATTAATATTGTCTATGAAAGACTAGACTAGATAAATGATTATACAATATTTATAGCAACAACTGCCTTTAGTCACAGGAATTCAAGTTGTTGATACAGTCTTTTTTTTACATTTTTTATTTGAATTAGAAGCAAGATTGTTTTACATGACAATCCCATTTCCCTTGTCCCTCCCGTCCTCTAGTACCACCCCCCCCAACTAAAACACTACCTATCACATATTCATTCTGCTTCCCCTGAATGGTGAGGCCTTCCATAGGGTGTCATCAGAGTCTATCATATCTTTTGGGATAGGGCCTAAGCCCACCCCAGTGTGTCTTGGCTCAGGGAGTATTCCTCTATGTGGAATGGGCTCCCAAAGTCCACAACTATGTTAGGGATAAGTACTGAACTACTCCAGGAGGTCCGGTAAATTTCCTAGATTTCCTCACTGAAACCCATGTTCCTGGTGTCTGGGTCAGTCCCATGCTGGTATCCCAGCTATCAGTCTGGGGAGCAAGAGTTCCCTGATGTTCAGGTCAGCTGTTTCTGTGGGTTTCACCAGCCTGGTCTGGACCCCTGTGCTCTTCACTCATCCTTCTCTGCATCTGGGTTCTAGTTCAGTTCAGTGGTTAGTTGTGGGTGTCTGTTTCTACTTCCACCAGCTGCTGGATGCTATCAGGTGGCATATAAGTCAGTCATCAATCTCATTATCCAGGGAGGGCATTTAAGGTAGCCTCTCCTCTCTTGCTTAGATTGTTACCTGGTGTCATCATTGTAGATCTTCAGACATTTCCCTAGTGTCCAATTTCTTTGTAAACCTAAAATGTCTCCCTCTATTATGGTATCTCCATTCTTGTTATCATATAGTCTTCCCCTGACTCAAGTTTTCTGCTCCCTCATCCTCTGCATCCCTCCTCTTCTCCCCTTCTCATTCTCCTAGCTCCCTCTCCCCTCTTTCCATGCTTCCAATTTTCTCAGGAGATCTTGACCCTTTCCCCTTCTCCAGGGGACTATGTATGTCTCTCTTAGGGTCCTCTTTGTTTACTAACCTCTCTGGCAGTGTGGATTTTAGGCTGGTAATCCTTTGCTCTATGTCTAAAATCCACATACCATGTTTGTCTTTTGTGATTGGATTACCTCGTTCAGAATGGTTTCTTCTAGTTTCATCCATTTTCCTACATATTTCAATATTCCATTGCTTTTTCCACTGAGTAGAACTCCATTGTGTAAATGTACCACATTTTCTCTATCCATTATTCAGTTGAGGGGCATCTAGGCTACTTCCAATTTCTGGCTATTACAAATAGTGCTGCTATGAACATCATTGAACAGATGTCCTTGTTGTATGAATGTACTTCTTTGGGGTACATGCCTAAGAGTGGAATTGCTGGATCTTGTGGTAGACTGATTCCCATTTTCTTGAGGAGTCACCATACTGATTTCCAAAGTGGGTGTACAAGTTGGCACTCCCTTTCTCCACATCCTCTCCAGCATAAACTGTCATTGGTGTTTTTGATTTTGGCCAGTCTGACAGGAGTAAGGTGGTATCTCAGAGTTGTTTTGATTTGCATTTCCCTGATGGCTAAGGATGTTGAACACCTTCTTATGTGTCTTTCAGCCATTTTAGATTCCTCTATTGAGAATTGTCTATTTAGTTCTGTACCCCACTTTTTAATTGGATTGTTTTGGAGACTAGCTTCTTCAGTTCTTTGTATATTGTGGAGATGAGCCTCTGTCAGATGTGGGGTTGGTGAATATCTTTTCCCAGTCTGTGGGCTGCCGTTTTGTCTTGCTAACTGTGTCCTTTGCTTTACATTAGCATCTCAGTTTCAGGAAGTCCCATTTATCAATTGTTGATCTCAGTGTCTGTGCTACCGGTATAATGTTCAGGAAGCAGTCTCCTGCACCAATTAATTCAAGGGTAGTTCCCACTTTGTCTTCTAATAAGTTCAGTGTGGCTGGATTTATGTTGAGGTCTTTGATACATTTTGACTTAAGTTTTGTGCATGGCAATAGGCTTGGATCTATCTGCAATCTTGTACATGTCTGCATCCAGTTATGCCAGCACCATTTGGTGAAGATGTTCTCTTTGTTCCAGTGTATAAATTTGGATTGTTTGTCAAAAATCAGGTGTTTGTAGGTGTGTGGGTTAATATCAGGGTTTTCAACTCTATTACATTGGTCTACCTGTCGATTTTTGTGCCAATACCAAGCTGTTTTCAGGACTATAGCTCTGTAATAGAGCTTGAAGTCAGGGATGGTGGTGCCTCCAGAAGTTCCTTTATTGTACAGGGTTGTTTTGGCTATCCTGGGTCTTTTGTTTCTCCATATAAAGTTGAGAATTGATCTTTCAAGGTCAGTGAAGAATTGTGTTGGGATTTAAATGGGAATTGCATTGGATCTGTATATTGCTTTTGGCAAGATTGCCATTTTTACTATGTTGATCCTATCTATCCAAGAGCATGGGAGATCTTTCCATTTTCTGGTATCTTCTCTAATTTCTTTCTGTAGATATTCAAAATTCTTATGGTACAAGTCTCTCACTTTTTTGGTTAGTGTTACCCCAAGGTACTTTATTTTGTTTGTGGCAATTGTAAAGGGTGATGTTTCTCTGATTTCTTTCTCCACCAATGCGATATCGGTATATAGTAAGGCTACAGATTTTTTTTGAGTTAATGTTGTATCCAGCAACTTTGCTGAAGGTGTTTATCAGTTGTAGGAGTTCCCTGGTAGAGTTTTTGGGTCACTTATGTAGACTATCATATCATCTGCAAATAGTGAGAGTTTGACTTCTTCCTTTCTGATTTGTATTCCCTTGATCTCCTTTTGTTGTCTTATTGCTCTAGCTAGAACTTCAAGGACAATCAATATTGAAGAAGTATGGATAGAGTGAACAGCCTTGACTTGTCCCTGATTTTAAAGGAATTGCATTGAGTTTCTCTCCATTTAATTTGATGTTGGCTGTCAGTTTGCTGTATATTGCTTTTATTATGTTGCAGTATGTTCATGTTATCCCTGATTTCTCCAAGACCTTTATCATGAAGGGGTGTTGGATTTTGTCAAAAGGTTTTTCGGCATCTATTATGATAATCATGTGGTTTTTTTTCCCTCAGTCTGTTTACATTTTGGATTACATTGATGGATTTTCGTATGTTGAACCATTCTTGCATCCCTTGGATGAAGCCTACTTGATTGTGGTGGATGATTTCTCTCATGCGTTCTTGGATTTGATTTGCCAGTATTTTATTGAGAATTTTAGCATCAATGTTCATGAGGGATATTGGTCTGTAGTTCTCTTTCTTATTTGTGACTTTGTGTGGCTTGGTTTTTGAAGCCTCATAAAAAGAGTTTGGCAATGACCCTTCTGCTTCTATTGTGTGTGGAGTACTTTGAGGAGAATTGGTATTAGCTGTTCCTTGAATTTCTGGTTGAATTCTGCAGTGAAGCCATCTGGCCCTGGGCTTTTTTTGGTTGGGAGACTTTTGATGACTGCTTCTATTTCATTAGGGGTAATAGGTTTTTTAAGTTGCTTATCTGTTCTTGATTTAATTTTGGTAAGTGAAATCTGTCCAGAAAATTGTCCATTTCCTTTAGATTTTCGAATTTTGAGGAATACAGGTTTTCGAAGTATGACCTGATGATTCTCTGGATTTCCTCTGTGTCTGTTGTTATGTCCCCCTTTCATTCCTGATTTTATTAATTTGCATGTTCACTCTTTGTTGTTTGGTAAGTTTGGATAAAGGTTTGTCTATCTTGTTGATTTTCTCAAAGAACCAACTCTTCGTTATATTGATTCTTTGTGTTTTTCTCCTAGTTTCCATTTTATTGATTTCAGCCCTCAATTTGATTATTTACTGGCTTCTGCTCCTCTGGGATGTATTGGCTTCTTTGTTTTCTAACGCTTTCAGTTGTGCTGTTAATTCTCTAGTGTGACTATTCTCCTGTTTCTTTATGTGGGCACTTAGAGCTATGAATTTTCCTCTTAGCACTGCTTTAAACTGTCCATAGTTTTGGGTATGTTGTGTCTTCATTCTCATTGAATTTTAGGAAATCTTTAATTTCTTGTTTTTATTTTTTTTATTTCTTCCTTGACTCAGGAATTGTGCAACTGGGTGTTACTTAATTTCCATGAGTTTGTGGGTTTTCTGTAATTCGTGTTGTTGTTGAATTCTAACTTTAAAGCATGGTGGTCTGATAAGATACAGGGGGTTATTTCATTTTTTTTTTTTTTACCTGTTGAGGTTTGTTATGTTGTCAAGTATATGGTTGATTTTAGAGCAGGTTCCATGTGGAGCTGAGAAGAAGGTAAATTGTTTTGTATTTGGATGGAATGTTCTATAGATATCTGTTAAGTCCAATTATGCCATAACTTCTATTAGTTCCTTTGTTTCTTTGTTAAGTTTCTGTCTGGTGTTCCTGTCCAGTGGTGAGAGTGGGGTGTTGAAGTCTCCCACTATAAGTGTGTGTGGTTTTATGTGTGATTTGAGTTTTAGTAATGTTTCTTTTACCAATGTGGATGCCTTTGTATTTGGGGCATAAATATTAAGAATTGAGACTTCATCCTGATGGGTTTCTCCTGTGATGAGTAGGAAGTGACCTCCTTCATCTCTTTTGATTGATTTTAGTTTAAAGTTGATTTGTTGGATATTACGATTGCTAATTAGGATTCCATTTGATTGGAAAATCTTTTCCCAACCTTTAATTCTTGGGTATCTTCTGTCTTTGAAGTTGAGGTGTGTTTCTTGTATGCAGCAGAAGGATGGATTCGGTCTTCTTATCCATTCTGCTAATCTGTGTCCTTTTGTAGGTGAGTTAAGAACATTAATGTTGAGGGTTATTAATGAATGTTGATTGTTCATTCTTGTTTGTTTTTTATTTGATGATGGTGGTGACATTATGTGTGGTAGTCTATTGCTTTTTCCTTTTGGCTGTTGGTAAAGTGGGATTATCTATTGCTTATATTTCTCTTGTTTTAGTTAACTTCCTTGCGTTTCAGTTTTCCTTCTGGAACTTTCTGTAGGGCTGGATTAGTGGATGTATATTGTTTGAATCTGGTTTTGTCAGGGAATATATTATTTTATCCATCTATATTGATTGAAAGCTTTTCTGGGTATAGTAGTCTAGGCTGGCATCCATGGTCTCTTAGTGTAGGCAGAATATCTATCCAGGACCTTCTGGCTTTCAAAGTTTCCATGAAATAGTCAGGTGTAATTCTGATAGGTTTGCCTTTATATGTTACTTGACCTTTTTCCTTTTCTGCTTTTTTTATTTTCTCTTTATTCTGTATGTTTGGTGTTTTGATTATTATGTGGCAAGGAGACTTTTTTTTTGGTTCAGTCTATTTGGTGTTCTGAAGGCTTCTTGTATTTTCATTGGCATGTCTTTCTTTAGGTTGGGAACTTTTTCTTCTTTGATTTTGTTGAATATGTTTTCTGGTCCTTTGAGTTGGATTTCTTCACCTTCTTCTTTACCTATTATTCTGAGGTTTGGTCTTTTCATGGTATCCCATATTTCCTAGATGTTTTTTGTTAGGGATTTGTTGGACTTAAGATTTTCTTTGGTTGATGTATTTATTTCTCCTAGTGTATCTTCAACTTCTGAGATTCTCTCTTCCATCTCTTATATTCTGTTGGTTATGCTTGTGTCTGTAGTTTCTGATTGTTTACCCAGATTTTCTATTTCCAACATTGTCTCAGATTGTGCTTTCTTTATTGTCTCTATTTCAGTTTTTAGGTCTTGAACTGTTTCCTTGAGAGATTTGTTGACATCTTGTATTTTTTGGTTTGTTTTTTCTTCCATTTCTTAAGAGATTTTCTCATGTCCTCTTTGATGCCCTCTATCATTTTCATGAAGATGTGTTTAAGGTCATTCTCGTTTGCTTCATCTGCATTGTGATGTTCAGGTCTTGCTGGTATATGTTTCCTAGTCTCCAGTGGTGTCATATTGGGTTTTCTGTTGTTGAATGTGCTTTTACATTGTCCTCTTCTCATCCTTTCTTCTGGTGGGTGTAGCAGGAGTCTCTTCCTCTCCTGGTGGGTATGGGGCCAAGGGTCCCTTCTGGTAGATGCAAACAGTTCCAATACTCTGATGTCTGTCCTCTTCTCGTGAATGAAGGTGGCACTGTCACCAGCGCCTTGGTAGTGTCTGGGTGTGTTGGATCCTGGTGCTGAGTTTGGATCTGGCAAGCAGTCCCCTGGTGCCAGATGTTTAGCAGCAGGGCCGCACAAGTGGAACTGTAAACCACCCCTGGCCTACCTGAGCCAATGGATTGAGGCCTAACTGCTACCTGGCCTTGGCAGTGTCCCGGTGTGCTGGATCCTGCTGCTGAGTTCAGATCCTGCAAGCAGACTCCTGGTGTCAGTAGCTTTGCAGCAGGGCCACATAAGCTGAACCCTATTATTTTTCAAAATAGTAAAATTTGCATTTCTAACTATCATGATCTTTTTAACTTCTTTCTTCTTTCTTCTTCTTCTTTCTTTTTTCTTCTTTCTTTCTTTCCTTCTTCCTTCCTTCCTTCCTTCCTTCCTTCCTTCCTTCCTTGCTTGCTTTCTTTCCTTTTTCTTTCCATGGCTGTGATAAAATACTCTGACAAAGGCAACTTAAAGGAGAGAGGTTTTGTTTTGCCCTATAACTCAGTGTTTATATGGTCCTTCACAGCAGGGGAAGCATGCCTGCAAGAGCCTAAAAGCAGAGGGAGAGACTTGGAAGTGGGGCGGGGCATAAATCTTAATGACCACCCTCTTGGCAGGCTTCCTCCAGCAACCACCTCCTAAACATCTCAAAACCTTCTTCATTTTTTTAAAAGATTTTATTTATTTATTTATTTATTTATTATGTATACAGTCTTCTGCCTACATGCCAGCAGAGGGCACCAGATCTCATTCAAGGTGGTTGTGAGCCACCATTCGGTTGCTGGGAATTGAACTCAGGACCTCTAGAAGAACAGTCAGTGCTCTTAACCACTGAGCCATCTTTCCAGCCCCTATGTTAAGCAATGCTGTTGACTGGAGACTAAGTGTTCAAACACAGGGGCCTGTGGGGGTCCATTTCACATTCAAATCACAGCATTCACTCATATTATATCTGGACTTATTTACATGTTTATATACACAAGCAGAAGAAAAAAAATTGCTTCATATTATAATATGTCCTTTAGCTGATAAGATATTATTGAAAAGTCAAATTACCTAATACTCCTTTTCCTTTATTTAAATATTTTTCATAGCAATATATTTTGATCATATTCCTTCTACTTCCACAATGCCCCCAGATTCCTCCTACCTTCCTACCCACAAACAAACAAACAAAACCACAATAAGACAAAAAAAAATACCAACGAAAGCAATAAACATGGAGTTTGTTTGGTGTTGTCCTACCACTCCTGAGCATGAGGCCTACTCTGGAGTATGATTGACAAACCCAGTGTCACTCCATTGAGAACACTGAATTTCCCTTTCCCAGCATGTATCAAAGGAAAATACCTTTTTAGTTAGGGGTGGGACATTGTGTCCACTTCCCCTGCTTTGAACTTAAGCAGGTCTTCTGCATGCTGCCACAGTCTCTTTGAGTTCAGATTTATGTCAGCCCTGTTATGTCTTAGAATCAGCGTGAATATTCCTTAAAAGATGAAAATCAATCTTTTCTTTTTTAAAAAGATAATGCATATGGGTGTCATGACATATACATCTGTGCACTACATGTGTGCCTGGTGCCTGAAGAGGTGAGAAGAGGATGTCAGATCCCTGGTGCTCGGAAGACTTTGTGCGAATTCTTGCATAAAATTAGGAAGTTGAAGCACTGTGGTGTCATGCAAATTATCTAAGACCAAGGGCTTTTGAGAGACACTAAGGACTTTTTAAGACACATGTTGTATCATCTCAGAACTTGGCTTTCTAGTCTACCATATAACTCAACCTCAGACCAGTCCAGTACAATCCAGAAAATATATGTTTTTCATATTGAATCTGTACAATAAACCCATGAAGTTGTCATTTCTTATACAAAGGAAACCTCAAATTCACACAGGATGAGATCCAAATGAAACACAGTTAATGGGGGAATTTCTCATTTTGTTATAATCCAACATCTTTGTTATTGAAGCATTTGGGGCTATAAATGCTTTTCTCAAAAAATAAGACTCTATACACAATAGCTAGATTTTATGTCTTGCCAAAATTATCTTGTAACTTTGCTTTGTTGGAAAGAAAGCTATGGTCATGTTTTATTATTTTAAAGGAATACCGTAAGCTTAAACAAATTTGTAGAGAATAATAAAACTTAACACCCATGTACTCACCATGTTAAATTTTCTAAATCTTACTATTTTAAAATAATTGGTTTAGATCTCTTTTTTGTTTCTTTTCTTATTATATAAGAAACAAAATATTAATTTGAAAATATTCTAATTTCCAAATATGATGGCTTGTATTACAATCAGTTCAAGACTCATTCCATCATTGATTCATAGTTTGGATGTTCCAATTAATTTAAGAAACTTATAGTTTGTGGAGCTGTCAATCATTACTATCCATGCTATTCACTGGGACTCATTTCCTTCCCTTGCACCAATCTCAAAACCCAGTCTCCTTGCTCATTAAAGCCAACAACACATTCCCACTCCCAGAAGCCCTCCTGTCATTTCATTGACTTGCTGCTGCAGTTTTCTATTCGATATTTTTGCTCTTAAATGTATCCATAATTTAAATGATTTCTCTTAATCTTGCTGATCTATTTTTGGGATGAAGTATGCATTTGTCCCCGTCCCCATGCTTATTTTCAGTTTGCCTTGCAATACTTACTTTAATTACTTTTCAATATATCTAACTGTCTTTATGCTATAGTGTTGGATTTCATGTGAAATATTGTATTTTAACCAATAAACATCTTGTTTCTTTCTTTTGACTAGCACAAAATTAATATTATTATGCAGCAACTTGATAGCTTATGCAGAGAACCCTGTACTCTGCCCCTCAATTATTTTAGAGTTAGCCACAATGCACATACCATGTTTATTTTTCTAGATTAATTTTTAATCATTTATCCATGTTGAAAATCCATTGGAATTGGTTGTATGTGGCATTCTGGCTAATTTATTAAATTTCATGCTTTTGTATAGAATCATCTCCACATACCACTGGGGACAGATCTGAGGTCTGTCTTTCCTGGGAAGCTGATTTCCAAGGCCCACATCAATTAATTGGTACAGACTATTTTCTGAGTATGGGCCAGATATGTGGCTGGAGGAACAAGAGGGCTGGCTGTGCATGATCTTCTTTCCTGACTCTGGGCTCTCATGTGGCCATGGCTCAATCAATTGGTTTTCCTTGGGCAGCTTCTGCTGTTGTTTAGTCTACAGTCAGATGGGTAGCCGGTGTTTTCCTTCCTCCTCCAAAAAAGGGGATGGTTCCCATCCTCACTAACCCCAGAAGTCCCAATTTTCCCAATTTGTTACATCAGAAACAACTCTGGGTCCTTCAATGCCCCTTAAATGAAACCTCAGATTCCTCCCAGGATGTGACTCACATGTCACTCAACCTAAGAAGTTAGCAGTTTCACTTAATTGTGTGTGAGTTACTAATTTTTAGGTTTTCACTGATCTTCTGAAAATAATTTTGGCTGATTATTCTTAGGTTTTTCTCGTTGGTATTTATTTTTTTAGGGGAAAACATGCATGAATGCTGTTGGATCCTACATATTTTATTTTTCTTTCTTTCCTCTTTTCTTTTTCTTCTTTTTTGAAATGCTATCTCTCTCTTATGTAGCTCTGGCTGTTCTGGAACTCACTAGACCAGGTTGACCTGAAACTCACAGGAATCTTTCTTTCTCTGCCTCTGAGTGCTGGGAATAAAGGTGTGCGCCACCATACCTGGCTCGCATATACTTTCTACAGGCCTATAAATGCTACTATGTTTCCCCCAAAGGGGTTCCAAATGTACACTCAGAAATATTCATACCTGTCCTCAAGCAGGATGTCCTTCAGCAGATATACATAGTAGATAATTAGGGAAATAAGGGGATACTGTGATACTAATGGACAGAAGGAAAAATGAGCATCTTGGTGGTCTGCGGTTTTTCAACATAGCAAATGCCTAAGTGAATATTCTTCCTTCATTAAGTGTTAAGAGAGCACAATCAAATGAAAAAAAGTCTCTCTTAAGAATAAACACCATGCACAGAGCTATTAAAACAAAAACATGATTCCATGTGCATTCTCACAGTATCAGTTCAGGTTTGCATATAAGATGAGACACTTGTTAGATACTTCAAATTAGACAGTGAAGGGCATCTGGCTCAGTGTTCATTACACTGTGCTCTGCTCAGACTGGTGCTTTTAAGCTAGTGCTCTTTGGACCATCCTCAGGGCCCTTAGAGCTTGTCTTCACATGGGACTGGAAACTGGTTTCCCTCTGTAACTCTGCTTTCCCCCTTTCATGCTGTTCACCCTCCCACATCCCAGGGGACTTCGGACCTCCTATTGCTTAAGGGAGATTCTGATGAGCCACCATTCTCCCTGTCAGCCTCATTTCTCTTTCCAGCGACAAGGCCAACAGCCCAGCCCATGATGCATATGCCCTCATTCTATGTTCTCTCTCTCTCTGCTTTCTGCCTTGAGGCTCTCCTAACACAAACATGGGGAACTACATTTCAAACACTCAAACTCTGGCTGAGATTCTGAGTGAAGGCACTGGCTGATCTATTAACCTGTGGAGGACTACGTCTGATGGATGAACACTTTCCTGGTCTACCATCAAAAGACATACTGTTTTAAGTGATTCTCACAAGGTTTTGGGGGAAGCAGACTCAGGTAACCTAAGCTGGTGACTAGCTCATTAATGAAAAGTATTGCTGGCACTGCCATCTCCCTCACTGACACTCTGTTTCCCATTGTCCTCATTGCTGAAACACTTCTTAAACAAAACTTTTGTCCTTAGTTTCGTTTTCAAGTATTTTAAAGGGGAACCCAGACTCAGACGCCGACTTCACCCAATTGCCAGGATGAAGTGTCATTTAAACTATAAAAAAGCTGAAATGAACATTTTTTACCTGTAAGTCCTTGTTTTGTTCTCAACTTCTTACTTGGTGATGGCTTGATATCTGTTGTATATTGAGTAGTTTGGCCAAATTAGTTAGCATATGCATCTCTTCATATACTTTGTGGCTATGTAAGTTTGTGATGAGATTTAAAATCAGCTTTCTTATAAAATTTTAAGTATTCAACCAAATGTTATTAACTACAGACTTCTTGGTAATGCTAGATTTCAACCTACAGAATTAAGACTTTGTACATTTGATCAACACTTTCCCATTTACCTTCCCCTGGCCCTCGTTAACCAACATCATGCTCTCTGATTCTATTAACTGGACTTTTGGTCTTTATTATTTTTTCGTTTTGTAGTTTTATTAAGGTACTAAACATGGACAACAATGGAATATGTTTTTCTTGTTCAGCGTATTTTTGATGCATATGTACACTGTAAAATGGTTACCATTCATTAGTCTACTTAGGACTTTACATGCCTCAGTTTGAGTAGTTCTCTTGCTTTTGTGGTAAAGACATCTATATCTTCTGAATCTCAAGGATGCAGCATAGTGTTGCTATGATGATCACTGTGAGCACATTAGAGCCTCAGATCTTGTTCAAGCTATATTAGTGAATGGGTGATAAATCCTATTTCCTACTTTTCTGTGCCTTTGGCAAGCAAAATCCCAATTCTACCTTTCTATGATCCAGTGGGTTTGACCTTTTTAGATTTCCACATATACATGATGTGGTATAACAATTCCTTTTATCCATATCATTTGAGTGTAATCTCAAGATTCCTCATGTGGTTTTTAAAGGCTGAATTATTATGGCTTATTATGGCTGAATACTATTCCATTGTAAGTGTGTGTGTTTGTTTGTGTGTGTGTGTGTGTGTGTGTGTGTGTGTACATTAGTACTACCAAAAGTTAACTATCTGTTCATACATCCATACAATTGAGCAGTATACCGATTCTGATTACTAGGGATTCTGCTACAGTGAACGGCAGAAGAGATATTTCTTTGAGGTATTCTTCTAATTTCTTTCAGATTATTTACACCAAAATGGGAATTACAGATGCTTGTGTACCTCCATGTAGGTGCTGAGAACCTGGGTCCTCTGCAAGAGCAGAAAGTACTCTTAAATGCTGAGTCATCTCTCCAACCTCAACACTACCACATTTTTGTATGCTGTCAAAAACATTTATATCTTTAAATTTTTATTTAATGTGGACTGATTTGCTCTGATTAGCAGTTCTTGATCTTTAGGACACATGTGCACAAATACATAAACATACACACATGCATGCATGCACACACAGTATTTTAGCTGTGAATTTTATGACATGTCTATTAGGAACGGAGGAAAGTGAAGACACCTTGGGGGTGTCTAAAATTTGGGGTCCTATTCAGTTATCTCAAATGTAACAGTGGTCATCACTTGGTCTCCTCATCTGAAACAGGGACTTGTGTTACTTTTTACTTCTGATTATTCTTTTCTTAATAAATATGAAGGGGAAGTTGCTAATATGTAAATAAAGATGCTGAAAATTTGTCCACAAATTATATTCACACTGTCTCTTCCTCTTTGCTCACTTTTGTGTATATGACCATGTTTTGTGTTTTATTTTTTAGATTTTATTAAAACAAACAATGAATTCATACCTTAAAACAACAAAAGGGTTTAGGACCAAATGTAAAATGAAATGAAGCTATAACCTATAATTTTAAATATTTATAACTACAGTGAGATTAAATCTAACAAATACAAAATAACTTTGGCCTTTTGACATTTAATTTGTTGTAAAAGTATTGTGACAACTGTGATTCATTTATGTATGTTCTACTTGAATAAATACTTCCAATCTTATTACTCACTTAGAAAGACTACAAACCGGACAGACATCCTGGAATTATGAACTAAGGGGACAAAGAAGACTCTGAGCATAGTTCCATTACAAAAGAGAAAATGAAACATAGGGAGATGTCAAAGCTTGCATGGCAGTTTGTAAGAGTACAAGACACACTCTGAGTGTGGAGGGACCAGCCTCATGTGGTGTCTTTTCACTAGCATTTCAGAATGAAATGTGTAGTGTGGCAGGATAATCTTTTGAGGCACTGTGAGATGTGTCTTTGTTTTGCTTCATCTGCCTGGGGCACCTTCTGATTGGTTTAATAAATAGATGAATTGTCAATAGCTGGGCAGTAGAGAATAGGTGGGACTTCTGCACAGAGATAGGTACTCTAGGTAAGAATCTGGCAAGGGGGATTTCACCAGTGAGACACAGAGGGAGTTATATGTACAGAATAGAAGAGAGGTAAAGAGCCATGCATCAGAATGTAGATTAATAGGAACAGGTTAATTAGAGCTCTCAGAGCTAGCTGGGAACAACTCTAAACTAAATAATTAATAACAAGCCCCTGTGTCATTATTTGGGGCTTGGTGGTCCAAAGAAAGTCCAACAAGAAAGTTTGGCTACAATGTAGGGCTAGTCTCTACTTGTCTACACATGTACATGGCCTTGCACTTACTTTTATTGTATTTGAGGATGCAAGTTAAGTTTACATTTTAAAATGTCCTAGTTGAATAAATTACAATCTACCCTTTTAGTCTATCAATATCAAAATGTTTAATCTCAAATGTGTCCCATCCTCTTACGTTAATCTATCCCTGTACAAATATCAAGTGATGGTTCTGGATGAGGGGAAAAGAATGGTTCAGATTTCTAAACTCTCTGAGTTGTTGAGAACTAAGCCACATGTTTGAGATATCCAGGAAATTCAAATCCAATCTAACAGCCTGCCTGTAACTTTAAATTTCTAGTCATCTCAAGTCTTCCTGTGCAGTTATACACTTAATGAAAACAGACCAACCATTTTTTTACTCAGTCTGAAAGGTAAGAGTGATCTAGTTGTTAGCCTTTGCTTAACAGCGCTTGGGACATGTAAGTTGTGTATGAGTAGGTTAGAATATAAGATTTATAATCCTTATATAGTTTTTCACTGTCTGTTTAAAAGATGACCATATTGGCTACTTGCAGGAGAATGGCTGTCACTTTATGAGCATATAGAGGAGAGGTGGTGAGTACATGAGCTGATTCCTGAAGAGTCTAAAGCAGAGGTGCCGCTCAGCAGGCTTAACACAGTGGTGACACTATTAAAATAGACATTTGTCTCTTTGACCACTAGGAGCTGCTACAAGCAAAATGGAGAAGGATGCAATTTTAATGTCTTACAGGTCTGATGTTTAGGTTCTAGGTGATACAAACATTTGTAAGGGATGCAAAAGCCCCGACTTTTTGGCTAGTGGGGTTAGAGAAGAATGAATTGTCTTTTACTTTTCATTTTGGTTGGTAGCAGTTTATTTGTGTTCAAATTTTAGACTTTGTACTGATTTTAGGAACTAATACAGTGCATGCAACTACAGCCCCATGAAGAAGAGAGGTGACTGTTGTTTTTATTTAAATTTATGTCTTATGATTTTACTATAAAGACTCAGGAGTCAGAGTCTGGAGTGAAACCTACTAGCTCAGAGAGATTGAGGAACAACTGTCTGACCTTCCTCCTTAGCTAGTGTTTCAGAAAGAAAGCTCTTTGCCTGCCATTTCAATCCAAAAAGACTCTTTGTCCCTCCCTTATCCTGTGCGTGTTTCTGTCAGTCTTCCTGACTCCCTCTTTACCCTCTATGGCTGCACACTGTCAGCTAGCTGCTGGCTCTGCCTTCTGACCTTAGGCTTTTATTTAATTAACACAAACTTGGGGGTTCACAGTATGATCAAATATCCCACAACAAGTGACCAGACCCTGAGAACAGGAAAGCACAGTTAAACCTAGGGTCTTTCATTTTCTACCTCTTTGACATTGGCCATTTACTTTTCTAAGAGTTTACTAATCTGCCAGGTGTGATTATTGTGAAGAATACATATGGAAATGAGTTAGTATAATAGTATTGACTTTCGACTTTCTAAAATAGAGGGTACTCTGAACTAAGTGGGGCCAAAAAATGTGTATGTGCTCTCTCTCTCTCTCTCTCTCTCTCTCTCTCTCTCTCTCTCTCTCTCGCGCGCGCGCGCGCGCGCACACACACACACACACACTCACACACACACACACACACACACACACACACATGCAATTACACAACAAATATGCCTTGCTTTTCATAAATGTCTCTGAGGTTTTCCATGGTGATTAATGTATTCATACTTCTTTTGTTCCATTTCTAATTTTTTGTATGCTATATCATATTGCGTTCACTCATTTCTTAAACCATTTTTTTCAGCTAGGTAAGATGTTGTAAATATTACTGCTATGAATGTTCACATATGTTTCATGAGTACATGTGTTTTAATTTCCCTTAAACACAAAGAGTAGAATTGTTGACATCTGCTAAATCTATGCCTAGCATTTTAGGAATTACCAAATAGTTTCTAAAAGTAGCAGTACCACTGGCATCGCTCCCCCCCCTCTCTCTCTGTATGTGTGTGTGTGTGTGTGTGTGTGTGTGTGTGTGTGTGTGTGTGTGTGTTATGTACATGAGTGTGGATGTGTGCGCATGTGAATGTACATGCACAAGTGTATGTTAGTGTGGAAGCCAGGGGTCAACATCAGTTCCTCAGCTGATCTCCATCTTAGTTTTGGGACAGGACCTCCTACTGAAACAGGAGCTCATTGGTTTGCCTGGGCTGGATGACCAGTGGACTCCAGGGCCTCCCTTCTCCACCCTCCTGCACTGACATTATAGAAGTGCACTATACCTAGCTTCTACATGTCTGCCAGGTTTCTAAATTCAGTTCTTCATTTGCACTCTGCTGACCTCGTCACATCCCCTAGCCTCCCACCTGCTTTTGATGAGCTATATAATGTGAGGTGAGAACAACTTTTGGGTTTTCCTGTAGAGAATACTGGGCCATTAGATTAAGTAATGGGTTCTCCTAGGTGGTCTGAGAGATTCAGGTCTTCATAAGCTGCCAGGCAGCTTGGTAGAAATTAAGCAACTTGTCAGTTTTATCTCTAACTCCCTGAGAACTAAGATCATTCAACCCTTAATGGACCAGTTTTACAGTTAGAGGAATATTATGGGTTTGAAGGAAATTATCTTCCTGTTTTTATTAACTCAGGACATCAGAGAAGTACAGAAAGATACTACACATAATTGCCTTTTATTAAAAAGTGCCAATAAAGTAGCTAAATATTATTTTTAAAACGGTCAATTGTCTGCTCAACAGTAGTGCTGGGAGGACATATACGTGGAAGTGTGTGTTTGTATGTGACTGTGTGTATGCATGTGTGTATGTGTGTGTGCATGTGTGCACATATGTGAGCATGGGTATGCATGTGCGCATGCTGTGTGAGTGTGGGAATGTGTGTTAGCTTGTAGGATGGCAGTCCATGAGGTTTATACACCAAATGAGTGTAGGGCCATGAAATAAGCTGCTTGCCTTTAAATAAGCTCTTCTACTCATTCTCACATCTCCACACCTGAAGTAGTGGTGGAGTAGTATGCAATCATGCCATTAACAGCATCAATTTCCTCGGGAGCTGGGACTCCAGTGAAGTCAGTTTTTCTCAAGTCAATCACTTCTCAACATGACAAAATTTTTAATTAAGTGGAGGCATTGGTACAACGTACAACCATTGCTTTTTAAAGCTCTTTCATTTAGAGTTACAGAAATCAGTCACTTTTATTTTCTAGAATGCTATAGTGTCATTTTCTTCAAGTTCAGAGATAAGGGTTTTTAAGCTTGTTCATGGACAGTCACTAACTCTTCTAAAGCAGCTCATTGTAATGATCATAAAAATAGTATGGAGTTCAACCTGGAAACCAGACTTGCAAATGGCAGAGATAATTCCACCCCCCCCCCAGTCTACACTGTCAGCCTATACATAGTAAGTTGAGTTCTCACAATGATTTAAGGGCTATTGGACACCTTGACTACAGGTTTTTATTTATAAATAAGAATGCATTTGCAAATAAGTTTCATATAGTGTACAAGAACTGGTAGAAGAGCCTGAAGCATTAGAAAGGATGCCATCTGTTTTTATTTTGGAATGAATAAGCATAGTGTGCTGTAGTGAAAATAACCAGAGAATAAATGAGTCTACGCACTCACTTAAGCTGCAGTAAAGTCTGGTAGTTCTTTTGGTGTGTCATCTGTCAAAGTCAGGTAATTTCCATCAGAGTGGGTGTTTGTATTAAATAAGGAGAGCAGTTTACAGACCAAGCAATCCATTAATGTCATGAAACAAAAGAAAATTATACACTTTGCACAAAGTATTTTTGAAAGGCAAACCACGCCACTAGCAATTTTGAGAATGGATTAAACATTTCTCTGTGACTGTTTTGCATGCTGTGGCCATAACCAGAGCTGCACATCAATTGCTGGCATAGCAGAAACTTTAGTAAAATCAACTCTTTAGTCATACATGTGTGCATATTTGTATGTCATGTGTGTGCTTGTATGTTATATGTACTCACAGGAGGAGTGTATGAACATGTGTATATTTCATGGCCCTAGATTCATTCTGTGTATAAACCTCATAAATTTTCACTCTTGTGATGGTTTTCTACAAGCTTACATACATACACACAAAAGTGCATGCACACACACATGCACACATACATATTCATACACACACACACACACACACACACACACACACTCACAAATATAGCCCCAGGCACTGTAGTTGAGTATGCAGACAATCACTCTAAGATATTATTTTGTCACCTTATTGGCAAATTTTAATAAAAGAAAATTATATGTAGTAGCTTTTTTGTACTTCTCTGATGTTCCAAGTTAATTTAAAATTGTTTTGAGTTAACGTATTTGAGATCTTTCTGGATAGTGCTTCCTCTTTTTAAATTAGAGACAGAGTCTTTCACTTTACCTAGAGTCCATGAATTCAGTTATATTGGCCAGTGAATGATCCCAAGGACTATTCTATCTCTGTCCTCCTAGCAGTAGGGTTATAGATATGAGCTGCCCACTACTGGGTAAATGCCTGGATTGAACTTGAGTGCTCATGCTTCCTCAGCAGGCAATCTACCCACCGAGTCATCTGCCCAGCACTGACAAGCACAAACATTTTAACAAGATAGCTTACATTTCAAGAGAGTGTGTTAGAACATACAGATACATCACACCTTATTATGACAAGCCTACAGGTAAAACTCAATGAAATATAGGAATGCAATTATTAATGTGGGAATAATGGTAGAGCACTCAGGACTTGACAGCATCAACTTATGAGGGAAAGGTGAAAATCAATACACGCTGCTGGACAAAGGCAAAACAGTAAAATGAAAAAGTCTGGGAAATTGTTCTTCATTTTTATGGCTTAAAAGTATGCAGAAATTGTACTACTTCCTTCTTGTTTATTTACATATAACCATTGTTGGGAGCCATACAGCTTGGCATGAACCTTTAGGCCAAACATGGCAGGCCACAGGGTTATAGAACTGTCTTTTGATTATAAATGGCATCTATCTAGAAGCATGAGCACCCAGAAGGAACAACATGACCCAGACATCAATCCTTTGTTCCAACCACAGGCCCACTGACCTAAGCAACCCTCCTGCATCCCACCACTCACCTCAGTAACCCTCCCTCTTCCCACCACCCATGAACTTTTCACCCTCCGAACATCCTCTTTCCATAGTTTTCTAACATTCTGCTTGAACTAACACCTGGCTCTTGGCCTCTTCTTCCCCTCCCCTTTGCCCCATACTACTTATATAAGCTAGCCTGGAAAAAATAAAATTTGCCACTTGATCAGAATCCTGTCTTGTGGTCATTCTCTTGTGTCTCTTGTCCCCATTGCCCTCCCTGGACTTCTTGCTCTAGGTTGCTGTTCCGAGGGTTGGGAAAACTACAAACCATATCTAAAACATTGCTGAAATACTGTGGACAACATTCATAACACATATAGCAGTTCTCTGTAGCAAACTAGACTTGTAGGTACACTTTCCAGTTAGCATGACTCTGAGTCCCTGTATCATACTCTATCATACAAGAGTAAGACACGTCAAGATATCCTTGCAAATGTGATGTCAGAGGAAATTTAATGTGCCTCTTGGCAACTCTGAGATGTTTGGAATGGTCCTGAAGTTTCTTGAGGAAACGCTTGGCAGTTGGGTGACATGGTTGACTTGTTGATAAACCATCCAGTTTTAGTTTTTACTCTGAGTGCTGTCCTGGTTAGCATTTACTGCCAACTTGACAGAATCTATCCCCATGGTTTCTGCCCCAGTTTCTGTTTTGAGTTTCTTCCCTGACTGCCTTCAGTAATAGACTGTTACAAGGAAGCATAAGCTAAAATAAAACCCTTCCCTCCCTATGCTGCTTCAGGACAGAGTGTTTTATGACAGCAACCTAAAAGCAAACTAATGCATCTGATCATGCTGTTTGGGGAAAGAGGGTAGTGGAAGCATTTGGAATTCGGAGCTGGAGAAGCCACTGAGTGCTTGGACCTGAATGTTCTGTTCTGTGTGAGCTTATGAGACAAAGGTTTTGAGAAAAATGCAAACAGTGGGGGATGGCTTGTGGTGTTGCAGAGGGAAGTTTGAGGGGTTGCAAAGATTCTATTTGGAATTTCTGTGTGATGTTTTGTATTTTAAAAAAACCTGTGGTTACTGGTCTTTCTGGGGCTGAAGAATCAGCTGTAATTATTAGGAAACCAGAACTACTGAAATGAAACCTGTGCTTTTCTGGGACAATGAATGCCGGTCAGCTGTATCTGAAATACCAACCATGAGTGATAAGAGACTAGCATGATTTATGTAAAATCTTCTGAAATGTATTTTCTCAGGGTCAACATACAGAAGCTGTGGTCAGAGAGACCAATACTTCATCTCAAACTATTAACCAGATTTTGGCAATGTGTAAAAAATTTCCCACCTGATGCAGGGCTTGAAGACATGAGAGGTGCAAGGCTGATGGGGCCACAGTAAGTTGTTGAGGCATAGAACCATGCAGTAGAGTAGAAATACCTGAAGAGAGGCCAGGAGATGCTATTGGTAAAATAAAGCATCAATAGCAGTGGAGGTCTAAGGATGTCAGAGATGCTAGTACCATAGGGCATCCACAAGAGAGAGTAGGTAGATTGAACTGAGCTGGACTGAGTCTAGAAGATAAGCTGTGTGTGCTATGGATGGCATGGACCACAGACACTAGCGAGGCTTTCCAAAACCTTTGGGTTTTCAAGGACCATGAGTGCTTTCCAGATGTTGGACATTGAGACATAATATTTGATTTACACAGTTAGATTTGGGTTTTTTGTTTGTTTTTTGCTTTGCTTTGCTTCATTTTTAATTACATTATTTTTCTTTTTTAAGTAAGAAAGTCTCTAGGTCTTGTGAGTGTTACAGAAGCCCACAGGTAAAAGATTTTTGAAGTTTTAAAAGATGCTATTTGGAATTTTCTAAGGACTGTGGGACTTTTAAATTTTGTGCTGTATTTTCACCATAATATTAATATGAGATCTTGAGGACAAACAAGAAAGGGAAGGTTATGGTTTAAAAGTGGTGTGTTTGTGGGTCAAGTTGGCAAGGGGTGGAGTGTTCTGGTTACTTTTTATTGTTAATTTTGACACAACCTAGCATCCTATAAAGAGGGAACCCCAAATAAAGAATTGTCTAGATCAGATTGGCCTGTTGGCAGGATTGTGGACCATTGTTTTCAGTGCTAATGTATGTTGGAGTGCCCAGTCCATTGTGAACAGTACCACCCATAGTCAAGGTAAGAAATCTGAGTGTAGCCAGAGAGCAAGCCACTAAGCAGCCTTCATCCATGGTTTCTGCCCCAAGTTCCCAGCTTGAGTCCCTGCCTTGTCTTCCCTCAGTGATCACTGTCACTGGAAGGGTATGCTGAAATAAATAAACCCTATCTTCTAGTAGTTTTTGGTCAGAATGATTTACAACGGTAACAGAAAACAAAATAGAACAGATGCCCCATGATATCAAATACATTTCTAAAACTATTGTTCAAATACTTGCCCAACATAAATGTTCACATTGTAAAGCACCCAGAAGCACAGTACACACAATGCACCCGTTTGCTGAATCAAAGTAAAATTGGTTCAGTCTCATAAATGCTAGCAAACACTAAGTATTTTATTGAAAGGGCTGTACACGGAGTGGGGTAGCATGTGGAACATAGTCTCTTACGTTTTCAGACCCCACAATGAGAGGTCGCCCCTTTGTGATACTACTGGATTTAGTACTCCCTGGGTGGTGAGATGACAGTTTCCTCAGGTTTTCTTCAGCAATTTGCTTTGGTACATGCTGATTTTCCGTACTCCCCTCTTAACACAGCCTTTTAATTCAGAATGACAATGCATGGTATTGACTGGCTAGGTCAGTGCTCCGTTCAGAAATCTCCCCCCTTTTATGAGATAAACAGTGAGCTTTTCCAGAATCATTGTTTGATGTCTTCTCTGATGGCAGACATTTAAGTGTGAGCCTTTTGAGGTACCTTGAGCTGAAATCTCACATAGTCATGGCTAACAAGCATGGCACCAAAGTGTGAATTCAAGCTTCATAGGGAAAAATAGTTTAGTAAGCGTGTAGTGGCATCTTGTTTCCCGAGTAGACTTTTGGTGGTGGCCGCATCCTAAGGGCCTGGCTTCAGGTGTGCAGAGGAGGGCTTGGCTTACTCTCTTGGGCAGTAGTCAGGACTCTGGAAGGGCAATCTTCACATATGAAGCCATGCTCTTAGGATGCGGCCACCACCGCAAGTCTACTGGTGAAACAAGATGCCCCTACATAAGTGCATCTTGTACATCTACAGAACTATATAACATCCTTCTGTTTTTTATCATTTTTTTATTTGTAAAACAATCTTATTGACATACAAATCCAAGTTCCTTCTCCCTCCCATCCTTCCTCTTCCCCCATCTTCTCGCCCACCCCCTCACACCCATCCACTCCTCAGAGAGTGTGAGGCTTCCCATGGGAAATCAACATCCTTTTGTTTAAACAAGGACTTTATTTTCAGAAAATTCTAGTGATCCTGAAAATTCCAAGCGAAAGCCGTTGAGATTTTTGTTAAGGTCAGTGACTATGAGTATCCATAGCCTCCCAACAGTGATGATGTGTTGTAACTGATCAACCTGCACTGATGGGCCATTCTTACTCTAGTCTAAATTCATTGTTTTCCACTGGGTTTTCTGTATTACACAATTGTAGATAAGTGTGCAATTACATATGTTAACTACTGTTGCTTTCAGTCAGAATATTTACACTGACTTAAATAACCTGGAAGCTAGTATTTTACTGTCTCTAGAGTTTGCCTGCCTTAGAATGCCATAAGTTTAAAATCTTATGTATGAATCCATTTCAGATTGCTTCCCCCCACATAATAATGTGAATTTAAGTTTCTTTTATGTTTTTTTTTTATTCATGGCTACATAACTCATCTCTTTCTAGTGCAAGCTAACATTTAATTGCTTGCATGTATTATGACTTTATTATCCACATCTGCTGAAGAATATTTTGATTGCTTATAAGGTTTGGCAAGTTTGAATAATTCTACATTAAGTGCCTACATGTGGCTTTTTGCATAGTTATGTGATTTAAAGTTTCTTGGGCAGGCTTATGTTACATGCTGGACTGTGTGATAAGAATGTGATGTACTCTTAGAAGAAACTGCTCAATTGTCGTTCCATAGTGAAACTACCAGCTTGTTTTGCATTCCCTTCAGCAATGGGTGAGAACTTCTGCTGCCAGGATTTGCTGTCTGCATTACATCTCTCTTTTAAAATATAAATCTTGGTGCTCACATCTCTTGCAGCATTGATTTTGGTAGATACCATGACAGTGTTACAGCTGGGTCATTATTTCACTTCTACCACAGTTTTACGTGTAACTTTCCAGAAGTTGTGAATTTTGCCTAGAAATACAATACTCTGTGACAAGAAAGTCATTATGCTTCCTTGTAGAAATCTATTCTTTATAATAGTTACTGGGATGAGTGAGGCTTATACAGATGCCATTTTTTTTAATGGTGAGCAGCATCCCAGACAGTAACTCATCAAAGCAATATTACTTAAAATAAATATTGAATAAGCACTAGCACATAGTCTTCCTCTAGACATATGCGGTAGGAAGATGAACAGAAATGTCAGATTTTCCCTCTGAGAGCTTAAAGTTTGACAAAGAAGATATAGACTTTAATACAGCAACCACACCAATGATCCTATAATTAAAAGTATGATTAATTGGGTGAAGGAATTTAAGAATGTGTATCATAAGGAGACCTCCTCAAGTTTGGCCGAGTATGATTGTTGTTTTTCATTCAGTAAAGTGGCTGAACCTTAAACAACTGCTGTTCCAACCAGCAATTGCATCTCTGCAACTACCAGCATTGGTTTGTCCTCACAGGCCGCAGCCAGGTGGGAACTCACCAGCTGTGTCATAGCCACTAAAGGAAACTTTATCTAAATCTCTATCCTTCTATAGAACTCAGGGTTGAAGGTTGAGGTGAAATCCTGCTAGCTCAGAGAGGCTGACTAACAAGCAGCTAACCTCTCCTTGCTCTTAAACACAAGGCTTAAAATGTACAGGAGACAGCTGGCAGTGTGGGTCTAGCTCAGAAGTATTCTGAAGATGTTATGAACTAAAGAGTAGCTCTCACAATAACTTCAGAGCAACAGTGAGAGTGAGAATGAGAGACTCTTTGGGGAGGAGAGTCAGGTCCATAAATTATTATGTAAAATACTTTTTGAAGGGAGATTTTTCTCTTATCAGTTTTAAAGATGCCACTGTAAAATGTCTTTCTGCAGTCATGACAAGCACCTAAGGTACAGGAAATTATAAGGTAAAAGGTTGATTTTCATTCATTGCTTCAGAGATTCTGACCCTTGTCCCATTGGCACTACAACTTTGATTGTGGTAATAACACATGCTGCCATGATGGTACTTGGGGTAGGGATAGGGAGGGCCTTCTCACACTCATTGTCCAGGAAACAGAGAGAAAGAGAGAGAGAGAGAGAGAGAGAGAGAGAGAGAGAGAGAGAGAGAGAGAGAGAGAATGAGGTACGTTTCCAACATCCTTTTCGAATGTATGAATTCCATGGTCTAACTTTTCTCACTAGGCATCAACAACTTTAAAATAGCATCACAGGCCGGCAACCAAACCTTTGGGGGGGGGGTCAGGAGAATGTTTGAAATGCAAACCATGATATTATTCCTCTGGCTGTCAAAGGCTCATGCATATTTCATGATGCAAAAATACATTTAGTTCCTCTCTGGGGGATCCCCAAAGTCTTAATTGTTTCTATCATACTCAAGTGTCTAAGTTCAATATCTCTTCTGAGCCTCACGCAAACTCTACTTTTAGCTCCATATATATCATACATATATGCACCCAAATCATATATGTCAAAGATACAATAGCACAATATAACCACTATAATCATTCTAAGACAAAAGAAAGAGTAGGAGGCATCAGACCAAAGAAAGATAAAAACTCCACAAATGAAAATTAAGTTTTGTGCCTGCATCTTCAGCACTCGGGGCATATAATGGAAGTAAGTGCATACCACAAGCTTGTACAGTTCCACCTCTATGCCCCTGCTTGCTATGGAACACAAAGCCCATCTCCTGAGCCATCTCTACTGGCTGCTTGTATCTCCCTGACAGCCATTTCCTATTTCTGGCATTGCTACCTTCCTGGGGTTTACATTACAGCTTTATTCTACACTCACTCCTTCTCTTATTGCCCAGCTAAGAGAAACTTGTGATGAATCTGACCCGGTAACATTCTGTTCCATTGAAATCTGAATTTGTTTCAATGCACCAATAACTCATGAGTCCTTTGGATTATGCTGAAGTCTGGTTTCTGTACGATGTTCTTAGGCTGACTGAACCATGATTGCAGTAACATCTGAGTGCCCAGATAGCTGACAAAGGCAAAACCACTATGAGGTAACAGTTCTCTATGCAAGTTGAATGCCTGGGTTGTCTCTTCTCGAATGAAAGTCTTCGAAACAAGTTTATAATCTTGCATCTGTGAGGGTATAAATCAATTTTATCTTACTGATTTCTGGGAGGTCTTCAATATTCATCATCACTGATACAATGTAGTTGGCTATTTGTAACGGCGTCAGTCTCTAAACCGTCTTTGGATCCAACTCAAATACACCAATTCTGACCAAACTATGTTTTTCAGTTCTTTCTTGCCTATCCATATTCTCACTTCAAATCTGGCTAGAAGCAGCCAGAAATACCCATGCCACTGTCTGAATGCTGTTCTTCTCCACAGCCTCCTTGGTTATATAAAGTACTCCATTACACAGTTTGAACTCGCCTGCACAAGAAGGCTCCTGGCATGGATGTAAGGGAGATCAATTCTTTGTCTAGAAGTTTGTGGTCTACAACAGTGGCTTCTGTTCCACATGGGCCCCATTGAATCTGAAACCTGGAAGTAAGGAACCATTTCTATTAGCATTTAGTCTTGTGCCTCCTCATCAGATTTGTCCAATGAGATCTGCTACAATTGAAACTGAAAAGCTGATGGGGATGTCCTTCTGTATGCTGTGAATATATGTTTCTCTCATTTGTTGGTGAATAAATACCTATTGGCCAGTAGCAAGACAGGAAATATAGGTGGAACCACCAGACTAGGACTGCTGGGAAGAGTAAAACACAGAGAGTCACCAGAAGAGACATCATGTAGCCGCTGAAGGAGTAACAGACCGGAGTATTATGGGTAAGTCATAGCCCCCTTGTGGCAATACATAGTTTAATAGAAATAGAAGCCTGAGTCATTGGTCAAACAGTTTATAATTAATATAAGCCTCTGTGTGTTTATTTGGACTAAATGGCTGCTGGAGCAGGTAGGACAGAAAGTTCCATCTACAGCTTCTGTGTAGCAAAGGACACTGTCATTCAAACAAAGCAGCCGTCTACAAAATCAGAAAGATTTTAACAACTGCACATCTGATAGAAGGCTGATATCCATAAGGAGTAAAAAATAAAAGATATAAAGAAAACAGATAGCTCATTTAAAATGGAGTAAAGATCTAAACAGCGAATTCTCAAAAGAGAAAACTCAGATGGTTGAAAAACACTTAAAGAAATGTTCAACATCCTTAGCCATCAGGGAAATGCAAATCAAAGCTACTTGGAGATTCCTTATACCTTACACCTGTCAGAATGACTAAGATGAACAAAACAAGTGGCAGCTCATGCTTGCAAGGATGCAGAGTAAGAGGAACACAAATCCATTACTGGTGAGAGTGCAAATTCGTATAGCCACTATGGAAATCACTGTGACAGTTCCTCAGGAAGATGGGAACAGATCTACTTCAAGATTCAGCTATATCACTCTTGGTCATATTCCCAAAGGATATTTCATCACTACTCTATCCATAATATCCAAAAATGGGAAACAACCTAGATATGTGGTATATTTACACAATGGAGTATTATTAAGCTGTCAAAAATGATGTCATGAACTTCTCAGGCAAATGGATAGACCTAGAAAAAATCATCCTAACAGAATGTCACAAACCCAGAAAGAAAAATATGGTATATATTTGCTTATATGTGGTATATGTGGATATTAGCTTTTAACTCAATAAGCAAGCTATATCCATAGAACTATAGAGGTTAGGTGTTTTCCTGTACTCTTTCCCGGCAGCCACCTGGATCCCACCACTACTTCAGTCCCCAAATAACACACTAGACACTATATTAATTATAAAGCTGTTGGCTGGTGATTATGGCTTCTTATTGACTAGCTCTGTCCAAGTTAACCCATTTCTAATAATCTAAGTATTTCCATGTGGTCTTCTCTTACAAGAGAATAGGTCTGGACACCTCTTGCATCCTACATGGTGACTGACTCCACCTATGTTTCCCAGAACCCTTCACCTCTCCTAGTACCACCTATCTTGCTTCCCTATTGGCCAACAGAGCTTTATTCATTAACCAATAAGTGAAACATTATTTACAGAATGTCATCTCCCATCAGTTAGGTATAGAGTAAATGACTAGGAGAGAAAGATAAATCTCTGTAGTGAAGGGAAATAGAATAGTTATAGTTTTATTGGGAGGGATGATGGAGGCAGAGGAGCAAGTGGGTATGGAGTAATATGGGAAGAGACAACTAAAATTAAGTGTTGTGGAATATAGTTTAAGGTTCATTACATTTGTCTATGCTGTGGAATATTTGTTTAATGATGCAAAGATGTGTTGCATTGTTTTATGTTTCATTTGTTTAACTCGGTGAAGTTGCGTTACTTTGCCTGTCTAAAACACCTGATGGTCTAAAAAGAGCTGAATGGCCAATAGTCCACACAGGAAAAATGATAGGCAGGACTAGCAGGCAGAGAGAATATATAAGAAAGGAGGGAGGGGAGAGAAAAGGAGTCATAGAGGAGGAAACCAGGAGCCAGTCATGTAACCACACAGCCAGGCATGGAGTAAGAAGGAAAGAAAGGTATATAAGAATAGAGAAAGATGAAATCCCAGAGGCAAAGATAGATGGGATAATTTAAGCAAAGCTGGCTAGAAATAAGCCCAAGCTAAGGCAAGGCATTCATAAATAAGAATAAGCCTCCTTGTGTTGATTTAAGAGTTGGGTGGTGGGCTCCCAAAAAAGTAAAAAAAAAAAAAAAAGAACTATAATTAAAGGCCACTGAGGAGTGCCACAGACACTTAATACAGTAGGAGCTTCCTAAAATAAATTCATATATGTGTAGGGAGTAATCCTGCGTACCAAATGGGCATGGTCAGCACTACAGGTACTTGGGATTATGCCCTACATATATGAAGGTGATAAGCAAGATTACTCCCTACATATATGAAAGTGATATAAATGAAATCACCAAACAATGGGAGAGACTGGCTAGCTCTCTCTTAATTATTAACCCAGAACTACTAATCTGTATATTTCTACATTGTCTTATCTTAGTGGAGAATGCTCCAGCATGCTATCCTTTTAGCATCTACATGGTGTCTCCTGGTGGCTTCTCTCCGCATTCTTTCCCCAGGCTTCTCCTGGTCTGGTAGCCCAGCCTATACTTCCTGCTTGGTTACTAACCAATCAGTGTTTTACTCATCAACCAATAAGAGAAGCATATATACAGAAGAACATCCCCCATCCCTGCAATATAAAAGGGCTCAAAAGCTATCACTCCATTTCTGATCTTTTATTAGGTCATTCCAGAGTTCAAAAAAAAAAAAAAAAAAGGATTATTTCAATGTCAGATACGTGTTAATTTTTCTCTGTGGTAAAAAAGTCCCTTTACATTTTACTCACAGAAAATTCAAATTATTCCAAATAGGAGGTTGGTAGAGAAGAACACTGGTACTCAACATTGCTCTCCTGGGTGCTAACCCTTTCCTTTTGACCCATAGTGTTCATTATTCACAGACAATGTGGTTTAAGTACTTCCAGCCACTAGCATATAATGAGTATTACTTGGTTTAGAGTTTGTTCACTTGCTTTGGGAATTAAGAGTTATTATCTTCCCCTTTACTAGAAATCTTATTTTCAGATATCATTGTTAGAAAAATGTTGCATCAATATCTAGTTTTTAATATACACTTACTGGTGTGTACTCACAGTTTCAGAGACACCTGACTACTGTTTAAGTAAGGGTAGCTAATTTTGGCACTCCCACCTTTTCTATATGTCAGGATGGATCATAAACCTGGAGCAACAGGCTTTGTTGTGAGATCCTGTAACATGATGTCTGTGTTAAAAAGACATTGACAGTGACACAAAATAGCTTTTCATAGTAGAATGGATGGATGACAGGTACTTTTTGTCTCCATAATTATTCATTTCCCACATTTGTCAAGTGTCCAATGGGACTACAAAATAACCCATTTTTTTTCTGAACTTTCTTTTCTTCTAATGCTGGGATTCATTTCCAACCAGGATATCCTGGTACCAGTTTATATTTAACTTCAAACAGTCCCAACCTGTCTCTGATTTACAAAGCACTTTATAGTTACCTTTTTTCTTATTTTTCAAGATTTCTTTGACCCCTCTGTTACATATTTATTGAGCAGTTTCTAAATGGATAGCAGGATTCTAGATGACACACTTAAAGTGGAGTCATGCTTTTAAAAAATGATTGTACAGGCAAATGTGTTACATCATATCTATAAAATATATTTTTATTTCTCACAGCTGTTTTATCATCCTGGGTATTGATATATTTTCATTTACTAAGCCATCATTTCTTCATGTCAATTTATTCTGTACCACCTAACTATATGTTGAGGCATTTGGGGAAGAAATTGAGGAAGTACATTGAGCTTGTCCTGAAAATTCATCACTTCATTTGAGAAAGAAAAACTTGTAAATACATATATCGCCCAGATTCTCTTCTTCATGATTTTGGATATGATTTCTGCTGGCGGTGGTGGCACACACCTTTAATCCCAGCACTCAGGAGGCAGAGGCAGGTGGAGCTCTGTGAGTTTGAGACCAGCCTGGTCTACAAGAGCTAGTTCCAGGACAGCCTCCAAAGCCACAGAGAAATCCTGTCTCAAAAAAACAAAAAACAAAACAAAAAAATTGACAGTTAAGTAAACTGTCAATAGAGACGTTTTACATATCTGAGGAGCCTTCTGCTGCAACAAGACGGAGACAGCTGGTCATTTCCTTTCATGAGGTGTATCTGTCTCTAAGTCTCCTCTAAATCCAGGCACTGGAAGCTTCCCTGAGTCGCTGAGGTCATCTTTTTTACATTGGAATGTAACCTTACTTTGAAAAGCTAATAATCCTTCTCTTATATATAGTATGCATACTTGGGAAAGGACAACACAATGAGTGTATCTAAATATTACATGGCTCATGTGGCTTCTGACAACCTTGCATCATGACTGAGAGATGGCTGCTGCACAGCACGAAGATGTCCTGTGTGCCTCTGCTACCCAACAGCCTTCAATGCCATCTGTACATGAGTATGGATGAACCAAAACACATGAAGGGGTTATCCTGGGTCAAAAGGTGATTTTCATAAGCAATTTATGTGCAATAACAACAAAATGAACAACTTGGCTGGCAGCTGCTCAGCTTGGCAAAGATCACTAACACTTTCCAGAGCAGCAGAAGGTAGAAGATGAAATGGAATACTGCAGTTGAAAAATACTGGGCCTAATTGGCCCTATGTTTTTTTGCTGTTCCTGACCGCATCGATCTTATTGACTAGTAGACACAGTCAAGAACATTGCTCTAAACTATGTAGGACATTTCAAGGTTGTCTTAAAACATGGCAGGCTTCCTTTATTGTATTTCTCTCTAGTAACTTATTTTATATCTTTTTCTAAAAAATATATTTCTTGGCATCATATTCCTTAAACGCATGGTAAACTATACTTAGACAAAATAAGAGTAAACAAAACCCTTTGTGATAGACTGCTTGACTCTAACATTAAACAAAAAGGAAAAAAAAAACCGACAACAAATCTAATTTCTCCTCTTATTATTACTTTGCCCCTGAGAACAACGTCCACGTCACCTTCACCCTCCAGATGTGCTATCATTCTCTTTCCAGTACCATATAAATTTTAGTAGGCTTTCTGCCCTACAATCCATACTCAGCATCTTCTTTTAAGCCAACATTTATTCCCATGGGCTTGCATGTGGAGTAGATGGATAAAGATTCTGTAAGGCCTTCATACTTCGTTAGTCAAACCATTTTTCAAAAAGCCTGATTTCCTCTAATACTAAAATGCCTGTCTTTAAGTGTTTCTAAAATCTTCTATACTGATGTTAGAAAGGAATCTTTGTCAGTGTGCACATAAAATGCCCTAGGATGAGCCTCGGTGAGTAGAACTAGAGACTCAAAGTATCTAATCAACATTTTATATCTCCACGTATTTAAAAGAGAATAGAAGGTGAGACATTCATGTAGGCTTGTGCAAACGTTTAACAGCCTGTCAAGATGTTGTAACCTACAAAGTTCAAGTTTGAAACGTGCACAATTGAGTTATACATCAGTTACAAAAGAAGAATCTCAGGTTTTAATTATATTTATAGTTTTGTGTAGGGCCACAATTACAGTCATCCTGGAGCACATGAGGCATGTCGACTGCATATTGACATGCCTGGTGAGAACATAATCATCTGTTGTTTTGTAGCCGGCTTTGCCTCCCCTGCCCCAAGAATCTCTGGGTAATAAACAGAGTGCACATGAATTGACATCAGAGGAGCAGCAGCCACCCCAGCCCCTGACACAATGCCCATTGCATTGTTTCTCATAGATCTATTTGCTGTCTTTACATGGAAAACAGCACAACTCCAGCACCACCTATGTTCCAACTCCATTAGATAATCACATGTATGTAGTACTGTTTAATGTCCCCCAATAACTATGACAGAGCCATGATTCAGCCTGTGAAGCAGACATTTGAAGAAATTAAGTCTAAAGAATATAGCCAGCTCCTTTGCAGATATATAGCCATGAGGTGACAGAGGCAACATTTGGAATCAGGTTTCTCTGGGAAGTTTGTTATGCTATTATTCACCATCTACTCTTATTTTGCCCTGGAAAAGATAAGCCCACAGTTCACCATTCACATATTCTTGCCTTAATTTCCATTGATCTGAATGTGTATTGAGTCCTTACTTGGTACAACAATCCCAAATGGTGTTAAAAGCAGATGTCAGGTCTTGGCGAGTTCACAAACCAGCCTTTGATGCAGCCATTTCCACTTCCACAGCACCTACTTTTCCTGAAGAGCCTTTAAAACACTTTCAGTCCTTTGTCAAAGCAGCAATTAGCTATGGACTGGTGCTTTGAAATTAACTGCTGTTATGACAGCAAGACAATGCCTAAAGAGAGAAGGACATTGAGATACTAGCCATGGTGATTTTTCCATATGAAGAGAAAGCAGTGATTTATAGCAGTGGTCTAAGAATCCAGGAAAGATTATTTCTAAAATTGTGTATCTGCCATGTTTCTGGATTCTCTTTGAGCCCAACTTCCCTCACATGCTCAGATGTGGGTAGACACAGGACATAATATGAAAAGATAGTTTATACTGTATCAAGATATCAAGTTCCAGTTCAAGACTACTGATGCTTCAAAGTGTGATGACCTGGAGTCGCATAACCAAAGGAGAGTCAAGAGAGCAGTTTATTTCTATAGTAAAATACGATTTAGACTCTGAAAACCAAAGAGTATATGGTGGCCCAGTCAGGGTTGAGACTACAGAGAGAGGAGTATTAGCATTGCAATATAGATGAAAGTTCCTTTCCCACCTGGTCTCTCAGCTGATTAGCCCCAAATAAGCACACATATGCTATATTAATTATAAAATGTTGGACAATGGCTCAGGCTTCTTATTGACTAGCTCTCTCTTAATTATTAATCCATTTGTATTAATCTAAGTATCTCCTTGTGGTCTTACCTTACTGGAGAAGGGTCTGGACCTGTTACTCCTTCCTTGGCTACATGGTGTCTCCTAGTAGCATCTGTGTCCTCTGGCTAGAATTCTACTCATCTCATAGCACTGCCTAAACTTCCTGCCTGGCTACTGGCCAATCAGTGTTTTATTCATCAACCAATAAGAGAAACAAATAAACAGAAAGACATCTCCCATCATTGTAATAATTAGACCATGAATTAACAAAGCTGACCAGTGAAAGTTTAATATCTAAGCATACAACAGCAGCAAGAAAATCAGTGTATCTGATTCTTCCATGGGGACATGCCAAATACTTCTCTGATTGTTCAGGATGTATGTAGATTTGTTTCCAGATCTCTGCCTTAATTATTTTCCAAACCTCTGTGTTATGTCGTTATCTTTCATGCTGTTGTTTGATTCTGAAATGTACCCCATAGACCCATGATTTGAACACTTTATCTTTAGAATATGAGACTATTTTGAACAATATGGGACATTTTAGGAAGGTCCTAAAGACTAGAGGAGGGTCTTTGAAGGTTAAACCTACCTCCAGTTCAAGTCTAATTTCTCTGCTTTCTGGTCTATTGACATGTGAAACCCTACCTGCTGCTGTGACCTGAGATGACAAGTCCCCCTTCCAGGATGAACTGTAACTCTCTGAAAGCAGAAGCCAAGACAAGCTAATGCTTTCTTAAATCAACACATTAGATAATATGTTTCAAGGATGTGAGAAGAATGAACACAGCCACTTCTAACTACATGTAATGTTGTGGACACTCTCAAATACCCTTCCTTAGCTAAGATGTCTCTACCTTTCGGATTCACAGCACTAGAGGTCTTCTGGCACTTCTACCTCAGATCTGTCCCACAGATGCCTGAAGGCCATGCTGATCCTCCCTCTGAAAATGCACTCTTTCTATCCTCTGCTCCCACTCTCTTAAAAAAATTCCTTTAGCCTATGTTCTTGGATAAATGTAGATTTTTTTTCTCTAGGTATCTGATTCCAAAGCACCAGCCTTATCCTTAGCTCATCTTCATGCCAAGGTATCTATTTTCTCTATCTCCTGAGTTGTTCCCCATTTCATTTACTTCACCCAATTCTCTTATTTCCTATTATGTAGCCTCTTATCGTGTCTCTTTGGTACTATCAAATCTTGACAGAGACTATGCTTTCAAGTTAAATTCATACCTGTCAATTTATACTAGGCTGTGCTCTCTCAATTCTATTCTCAGCCCCAGTAGCACCTCAAGTTTGGAGTGAATGACATTTCTCTTTTCTTTGAAGGAATAGTACCTTTTCACCAAATCTTTAAATTAAATTTATGGACTTCATTATGCTGGGCTTAGCTGAATCAGCCTCTTTAAAAAATCTATAAGATAAGGAAAGTGAACAATGATGTTGACTAGTTCAGGCCTGAGAGACAGTGATGCTTTTGTTGACAGTCTGGGGCTGACTTGTCTTCCAGCTGAATAAAATCAGGGCACTTCTATTAAGAAAAACAAATACATGCTAAGTGGGTAAATTGTCACTTCACAGAGAAAGATTAAGTTAGTTACTGGTATGTTTAGCTTTAGTTGGGCACAACCTAGGAAGAGGTTCTCAATGAGGAAATGTCTTGACCAGGTTGGCCTGTGAACATCCTTATGGGAGATGTCTTGATTATGTTAATTGATGCAGAAAGATCCAGCCTGACAATGAATGACACCTTTCTCTGGGTTTGGTCCTGAACTGTGTAAGAGAAAGTAAACTGAGCAGTAAGCACATGTGCACTTTTCTATGTTCCTGTTTGTGGATGTGATGTGATGAGCTACTTTAGGTCCTTATCACCATGACTTCCATGTTCTGATAGGCCATAACCTAGAATTATGAGATAAAATCAACTATTTCTGCCCTAAATCGCTTTTGTCAGGGTATTGTATCACAGAAACAGAAATGAAACTAAAACAATCATCAGAAAAATACAGCAATGACAATAATTTCACTAATTGTTTGACAGAATGGAAGATAGTAAGCAAATTATTTCTGGATAAAAATTTCCTGGGTTTGCCTGTAACATACCCCAAAGTTCATATGTTTAATGATTGGTTGACCAACATGGATTTCATAAGATAAAATTGGATAGGTTTTTATATAAAAATACACTGTAAGATTAGCATGCCTTACTATTTCTACTTCAGGTATAAATAAATAAATAAATAAATAAATAAATAAATAAATAAGAGTTGTTTGGGCAGCATAGAGGCAAAGTATCCTGGGTTATGGTGTATCTGTATCCTCCTATAATTGAAAGCATCTCAAATATTCTAGAATTTTGTAAGACAAAACAAGACACCCCAGTGCTGTCTTCCTCTTGTAAAATAAAAGCAAAGGCAGTTCTTCTTTCAGTAGAGTTAACATATAATTTGTAAGTCAGGTGAGCAATAACATTTTTCTTTCTCTACCAAGTCTTATTAACCATGGTGACATCATGTCAGTTAATGACTAGGATACAGCAAGTGAAAGCTCAATAGACTAGCAAGTTCATAAAGTCATGATCATGTCTATAATCCAGTGGCTAGGGTTCTTACTGATATTAGTTGATCAGTCAATATGAGTCCTTCTGTTATGTGGTAGAAAATGTATCAAGTCCATACTCGACAATTATATTCCAAAGGCTAAATGATTAGATATTTTAGAAGGAACACGCTTGATTTTTTTTATTAAGGTGGTAAGATTACATTCTATTTTGTATCAATATCATCACCTTGCAATAGTTCTCTTTCTTAAAGAGTCATTTTATTCATGTATTTTATGTATGTGAGTGTTCTGTCTTTATGGATATCAGATCCAATTACAGATGGTTGTGAGCTATCATGTGGTTGCTGGGAATTGAAGTCAGGACCTCTGGAAGAGCAATCAAGTGCTCTTAACTGCCAAGCCATCTCTCCAGCCCCTACAGTGGCTCTTAAGAAAACAAATCAAGTACCTGGCTATTAATGTAGAGTAGAGAAACGTGTGATCAAGGTGGGGGAAAAAGAGGTTGACAAGAAGTTGAACTAAGAGATGCCATGTCTACTGAACTGTCTGATGGGGCCCACCTGTAATTCTCAAAGGCTGTTTCTCTTCCTTCCAGGGCTGAAAGATGCTTCAGAGCAGGAAGGATTATCCCTCCTCACATGCACATTGGAGAAGAACTTGAGACCTGAATCTTTTCTTTTTGAACCTCAGTGGACACAAAGCTTACTCTGTCCCTGTGGTTGGTTCGTGCTTTCTTCATTCACGCTGCACTCAGCCAAAGGAAATAATTCCTACTCAGAGAAGATGGAAATTTTATCCTGTAGATTCATTTTAAAATTGAAATGTTGTGTTGTCCAGTAGATAGTTTTCAGCTTCATGCATAGGCTGTTCTAACCAAAGCCTGGATTTTTTTTTTTTTTTTTTTTTTTTTTTTTTTTTTTTTTTGGCTAGGCAAGGCTTATGTACAGTAATGCTGGAGAGGAGAGCTTAATTTATTTGATTTTTTTGAAATATTTTAGTTTTTAACTCTGTGTGTGTGTTCTCTCTCTCTCTCTCTGTCTCTCTCTGTCTCTCTCTCTCTCTCTCTCTCTGTGTGTGTGTGTGTGTGTGTGTGTGTGTGTGGTTCCTAGGTATGTAAGTATGAATAGGGATGCTGGTGATGACCAAAAGAAGGCATCTGACCCCTCTAAAACTGGAGGTACAGGGGGCTGTAGTTGAAAACTATTGAAGTAAGTTCAAGGAACTAAACTCCTGCCCCTAAAAGAGAAGCAAATGCTCTTAGGAGCTGAGCAACTTCTCCAACTGAGTTCCTTCACTCTAGTTGTTATTCAACACACACAGCATTCATCATATGCCTGGCCTTCTCCTGTCTGATTGTAAGGATTGTAGCACAGAGAGATCCTAAGAATGACTTACATAGTTAGATTTGTGTGTGTGGGGGGGGGGAGGTTACATATACATATGCAAGAGATAACTTAAAAAGTTCCTCCTACCATTTTATAACGTAATCAGGGCTGGAGAGGTAGATAGTTTATTTGGTAAAGTACTTGCGAAGCAAGCATGAAGACTTCAGTTCAACTTTTAGAACTCATTCGAAAAAGAAGAAAGGACACAGAGAAAGAGAAAGGAAGGAAAGAAAGAAAGGAAGAAGAAGGAAAGAAGGAAGGAAGGAAAGAAAGAAGAAAGCAAACAAGCCATGTATGGTGATACACACTTCTAATCCCGGCACTGGGGAGACAGAGACAGGTGGAATTTGGGGGATCTTTGGTCAGTCAAGCTACTCTACTTGTCATGCTCCAAACCACCAAGAGACCCCAATCTCATTAAAAGGTGGCTGGCAACTAAGAATAACTCATGATGTTGTCCTGTGGCTTGCATACCCACGTGTGTGTATACATGCACATGCCCTTTCATAAACACCTGCATACACACACACACACACACACACACACACACACACACACACACACACACACACACAAAGCAGCACAGCATATTTGCTAATCTTCTACCCTCATTTAAAAAGAACAACCTGCCTTCTTGAAACGAATCTTTTGCAGCAGCTGTCCTAACAAGAGAGGCAAACAGTTGGGTAAGGGCTCTTTCTGGGTGAGAGACTTGAGAGATGGTCAGGTCTGAGCAGCTGCCAGACATCTGCTCCTTCCAGAACTGATTTGCCAAGCGTAGAGCCAAGCCAAGTAGAGGGCTTCTGAGGACAACAGGAGTTCTAACTCTACTAAAATCATGTTTTCTTCTAAAACTTTGTTTTCATCATTTAAAAAGACATGGCACTTAAAATACCTGCAATTTGTAGCAAATTGGAATAAGGGCAAAATGCCACTTATTCCAGCCCCATTAAGCTGTCAAGGCAGACACTTCTGTTCGGTAGTTAACCTTTGCATGATGAAGGAATGTGGAAGTCAGCATGTCGCTAGGGCTTATCCCATCTTTTCCTGAAGGTAATGTTTTTTAGGTCCTTCAGAAATTTCCATTTACAAAAGACACAGTGATTGGAGATCATCATCAACTAATGCCACATTTTCTAGGGCGATACTTGATGATACTGCAAAAGAGGTTGGAATGCTGAGCTGTGTCACATGCTCCTCGTTCATCTTTGAAACAAAAATCAATAAAAATGTCTAAATCTCCATCTTTTCTCTTTTTTCCCCTTCCCACTCTGGTCCTCTCCCCTTTCTCTCCTTTCCTTCCCTTTTGTCCCATTTCCACTCCATGTCTATTTTTCCTCTCTATCATTTTAAAATCATAATCTCTCTGTTCTCACACACCTTAAAATCCCAAGTGCTCCAGATATGCATCAGAGAAGGGTGGTGGTTCTTCCCTCCTTCCCCCTTCTTCCCTCCTTTTATCTGCCTTACCTTTCTTTCTTCTCTTTCTCCCCTCCCTCCCTCCCTCCCTCCTCCTCCTTCCCTCCCTCTCCCTCCCTCCTCCCTCCCTCCCTCCCTCCCTTCTTTCTTTCTTTCTTTCTTTCTTTCTTTCTTCTTTCTTTCTTTCTTTCTTTGTTTCTTTCATGCTGAAGATTGGACCATAGTTCCTTCTGCCCTCAGAAGGCACGTCATCCCGATATTCAATGAAACCCCCCCTCCTGTCTCATTTTAAGCTTTATGATTCTTTACTTCCACAATTGTCATAAGTATCTGTGAAAACCTCTGGAAGCTAGATGGAACTCACCAAAGATGAGATATGAAGACATGGCTTGAGGCTCATTTCAGCACCAGGAGGAAGGAATTCTCCTCATGTAATTTTTGGGTCCAAAGCATTCTTAATATCTCTAAATAATAGTTCGTTGTCACAACACTCTTAATCTTGTTAATTTTTCTGGAACTATAATTTCACAAAGTTCTTAGAAGGTAAGGTTGTTGCCTTTCATTTTCACAGCAGGAAGAAGTTGCCATTGTTATAACAAGGGAGCTGTTAGGACAAATGAGGCAAAGCAAAGGCAAAGGAGGCCAACTTTGCCATCGCTGTTGTTTGGCCTGTTCTTAGTTATGATTCCTTTCTGCCCCGTGCTCCCTCTTCTCTGTCTAACTTTCTTGGAATCGTCTCTCATATAGATGTGCATCAGTTCCCAATAAATGCATGTATAATATGGAGACTCTTGAATACATACAAGTTTATAGAAGGGGAAAACTTCAAAGTTCTCAAAGCAAAAACTTATGGAGCATTTTGGGTATTAAAAATCAGGAAGGCAATTTTAGAAATGTGAGCCCTGGAAATCACACCAAAATTTTGTAGACTTTAAACATTTTTAAAATTTATTTTCATGATGATTTCACACATGGACACTGCATCTATTTCCTTCACAGCCCTTCCTCATCTCAAACCTTCCCATGTCCCCTCCCTTCCACACTCATCTCTTCTTTAATTATTATGAATTATTGAATGTATGTTCATATAAATGCACATATGTATATTTAGTTTACTGAGTACACTAAGTATTGATTATATGTATACATGCTGAGTATATCCTTTTTGGGATTGGATGGCTTAAGCAAGAGCCTCTTCATTTGGAGGAGAATAATACTCTATCTTAGCAGTCATTGACTATCTATCTGCATCTCTTAGTCTATGGGAAGGACACATGAAATCTTCCCTGTCCATGTTGACATAACAACTGATGTCATTATATTGGTCTTCTGACAACTATGCAATGAGATTTTATGGATGCATTTTTTTTCTGTCATGTCTAAATCATACTATCTAGAGTAATTATTTTGGGCCTCTGGCTCCTACATTATTTCTGACCTCTCTTCCATGATTTTCCCTAAGAATTGTGTGTGTGGATTGCATTGTTGACACATCAGTTGGTGTTGGATACCTCATGGTCACTCATTCTCTGCAGTTTGAACAGGTGTGGACCACTGAAATAGTCTCCATTTGTGACAAAAAGAACCTTCTTAGATAAAAAGTTGAGAGCTACACTTACCTGTGGATATAAAGATTAGTAGTTTTAAAAAGAGTGAGAAATTATATTGGTTTAGGAGAATGGAATCAGTAGACTCTTCTTCCAGGTCTATGGTCTCTCTGGCTATGGTAATTTCTTTCAAGAGTTTTCCTCTATCCTTTCCCTGTATCCCAACTACATCTACATCAGAGTAACTTCAAAAAGGTTTCAGTGAAATTTGTTGATAATGCAATTCACAAAAACTCAAAACTGAAGAATTAAAGATAGAAAATAATGATAATTAAACAAGTAATACCTATGCCAATAAGATAAGAGAAACTTCATAAGCTTCACCAGGGTTGCTGAGAGAGGGAGAACCAGGCTCCTCCAGGGATAAGTCCCCCTGATAGGCTATTCAATACCAAATGGTCAGCTCTACATAATATACAGACAAGCAGCACTAAATGAGCTCAGTGTGTTATGTTATGTCTATGCCTGTATGTTTGTGCATGCATGTGTGTGTATAATAATAAATATAGATGGAGTTATGAAATGTGAGGGAAGGGGATATGTGAGGGGACCTGGAGAAAGGGTCCAGAGAGGGTTACAAATGATGTAAATAGAGTACTCATGCAGAAAATTTCCCAAAACCCCTCATGTATAAACATCTCAAAAACACCTATCAAAAAAACTAACTTCAGGCCAGGCAGTGGTGGCTCATGCCTTTAATTCCAGTACTCAGGAGGCAGAGGCAGGTGGAAATCTGTGAGTTTAAAGCCAGCCTGGTCTACAGAGTGAGTTCCAGGATAGGCTCCAAAGCAATACAGAGAAACCCTGTCTTGAAACACACACGTAAACACACACACACACACACACACACACACACACACACACACACACTAAGCCAGGTGGTTGGTGGTGGTGCATGCCTTTAGTACCAGCACTCAGAAGGCAGAGGCAGGTAGATCTCTGAGTTTGAGGCCAGCCTAGTCTACAGAGTGAGTCCCAGAACAGCCAGGGCTGTTGCACAGAGAAACCCTGTCTCGAAAAACATAAACAAAAAAATCAGAACAAAACAAAAAGAAAAAAACTAACTTCAGACTACTGTAAAAAGAAGGTATGCAGATACTCCTTGACAAACATGTGACTATAAAAAGTTCACAATTTGAAATATAAAATTTATTTTATTAGCATTTTAATAATATTCTGAAACTTTATTCTGCTAAAATGAGTTTCTGGACCACAGTTTATAAAATTATCTGACAGACATGCACAGAATTGTAAAACTCATTTCACGGCTTCATTCCATTTAATGACACCATTAAATCTGGTACAGAGCACCTAGTTTCCAAGAGATTAAATACTCCACTGTTTGAAAAGACAAGCATTTTGCTTATAGAATGCCTTCTCTTTATATGCACTTTCATTGTGAAATAAAGATTTAAAATCTGGAAACACCAGAGAACACATTTTGGTCTGTTTTTGAATATGAGAAAGAGTATGAGAATGCTTTAGAGAAAGACTCTGTATTTTGACAGATAAGAGGTACCTTAGACAAAATACTAAAAATGAAAATCTTTCAAAGAAGTCAATCGAGTGTGTGCATTTACACATTATGAAAAGAGTGCCTACAAAATTTCCCAAGGTGCGTTATCTCTAAGGCTTATCTTGATAATAATTCAAATTCGCTTTTCATCTCTGAGAACTCTGTCATTCACCGTATGGATCCCAAGAGATGGCCTTGGTTTTGAAATTCGGCATATGATCAGCATGTTCACAAAGAGTCAATCTTTGGTGAGATCAAGTGGTCCAAAATAGTTGGGACCTTCCCAGGTGCCCACCCTCAAGCCAGAAGAAATGACTAAAATCAAAATAGTACAGCTGAGACAAGACACATTTTAACAAATGGACATAGAATTACTTTGAAGAGATTTTTGAATTTGAGCTCTTGAAATCAGGACAAATTGTGAGAAGAATCATAATTTAAAATTTACCAAACTGTTTATCTAGTTGTTCATTTTGCATGGTAATTGAAGTTTTGAGAATTTTTTAAAAATCGTTCCAAACATTCTACAATTTATTTATATCAAAGCTTGGGTCACAACTCAAGTTTTCATTTTTTAATTCCAAAATATTCATGTGATAGGAACTTATAAAAGCATACAATCTGTATCAGGAAATGTACTTTGTATCATGCCAACAAATCCTTTCAATTTGTGATGAGAGCATATAGTTGAAACACACCAATGGAAGTCTGTACTTTACTCTTAGGACAGTGTCAAAAAAAACAAAAAACAAAAACAAAAAAGGACGGGCAAAATCGAAGATAGAGGTAGCTGGCAGGAAGAACTCACAGACCTCACACCTTTGTCTCAGCAATAAGAATGGAGTAAGAACAAAGCTGGAGCCCATGTATTAAACCTTGAGTCATAATAACCATGGATTTATTTATGCAGGTTGATAGCCAGCATTATAGTAGCAATACATTAGTAACTGATAATTCTAATTTAGAAGACAGAGTGACACAAGATAAGATTTCTTCTTTTACTAGAGAAACCTAAACTACTAGACTAAATTTGGAGAAGAATCTTTCAGATTATTGAATATCAGAATTGCTGTGCTGCCACTATCATGGGAAGGATGAAAGATGCAGTCTTGCTGTGATTGGTACCACTGCATAAGAAAACTATTGGCCTAGAAGGAATAGTTGTTTTCAGATCCTAGGTGAATGCAAATAAAATGAAAAGAAATTCATGTTCAGTGTCATGGAGTTACCTTAGTTGCCTGAATGGTTCAGATGATTATGCTCTTCTGAATTCCCCACATAATAACTCTGGTTTCTCTACTTTGCTTTGCATGCACAGGTCTGGCCAGACTCCAACTAAGAGTTTGTCAGATAATTATGCAAAGCATCTTGGAACAATTGGCAATTGCATGGAAATTTGTATTTTGAAAAGTGACTAATTATATGCACAGGTATCAAAAATATGTGTACTGAAGTACACATCTGAACAGATGATGAATAATTATATCAAAATTACAGTGAGATTTTTCTAACCTGAATAGCACACATGTTCAGTTCTAGTCCAGCGCAAGCTGGGTTACAAAGCCTCCTTCAGATAACAACCTATTGAAGGCAGTTCTACAGTTAGATTGGTTTGAACTACTTCACCCTTTCTGCTCACCTCATCTCCTCTGCTTTCCTCAATAGACCACGTGCCTTCCCTTCCTCTTTCTGAAGCATCTCCTAGTCTTTGTGAAATTTCTTTTGACTCCTTGGTACTATGGCACAGTGTCATGGTGCATATCTTTATTTCGCAGCATTTTATTATAAATTACTCTTCTAAGAACTGCCCATTTTCTTATGCTTAAATTTAATTTCTTATCAATAGTCTCACCTGTCTGAAACTTGATAGCTACGTTGAAAATAAAAAAATAAGCATGCTAAAATAGATGGCTGTTAATGAAACAGTGCATACCTCTGGATGCTTGTCATCTATTTTCTTTTCCCCCTTTCCTTTTCTGTGGACCCAGTTTCTCTATCCTTCAGCAAAACACCACTGCACTAAAGTCCCACTGAGGTCCCTGTTAAGATTTTACCAGATATAACACTTCAGATGCTTAATAACAATAGAGATGAGTACTTTATTTCATTTAATTTCTCCCACTTTGTGGCTTGAGTGTGAGGTCTTCATCTTGGAATTGGCTCTTTATAAAATGGTATGGACATCATCTCAGGAAGTTAAAGTTGGAGCAGTTGCAGCACTGGTGGTTATGTCACAAGAATACAGGTCAGCAAGTTCAATAGGCATCTTGGAATATTTTCACTCTCATGAGCTTGTTCTATGTCTTTTGTATTCGGTGGATTTATGTGGTAATGTGTTGGAAATTCATAATGAGTTGTAAATATAAAGTTATTACCATAATTTCAAGATAGGAAAACAACTCTTTTTTTTTTTGAGTGAGAAGCTTTATTAGAAAGGGGAGGGAGGGGGAAGGAAAGAGCAAAGAGGTGAAGAGACACAGAAACTCAGAGGGAGGACAGAAGAGAAGAGGGAGACAGGAGCAGAAAGAGAGAAGAGCAGAGAGAGAGAGAGAGAGAGAGAGAGAAGAGCTGGAAAGAGCAGAAAGAGATCAAGAGAGCGTAAGTGGGTGGGGGTCTGTCTTTTAAAGGGGTCCTTTGCATCTTCTTGCAGACTAGTACTCATGAAACCCTGCCATGCCCTGGGGTAACTGGTTGTTTCATTGCAGTCCAGGCTGTATGGAACTCTCTGGCACCTCTTAGACCTGGCAAGATGTTGGTGGAGCAGAATACAAAGTTAAGTTTAAGAAAAAAAAGTTTTCTAAGGTCCTGGTACTTGAGGGGAAGATTGCAAGATGAGGGAGGGATTCCTGAGGGTGTCCCAAGATGAGGGAAGGGAGTCCCGGGACCAAGGAAAGGTTGAATAATATCTGGAGTGAATCTGACCTATTTGGGTGGGTCCAATTCAGCTCCCTGGAACTTACAAGAATTCTTTGAGTTTGTGAAAACATAAATTTTAGACACTTTAGCAGTATACTCATGTCAGAAATGATTTGGTTGAAAGTGTTAACACTTTTAAAACTGACATGTATCTATAGAACAATGAAATGAACCTTAATCTTGAGCTTGTAGTTACAATTATGATCGCATAGTGGCATAATATGGTGTTTAGTACTCTGTCGGAGTTGGATTAGTAGCTTGTCAGAACTGTACTGATTAATGTTAAGACTGTGAATAGTAGCATAATGAGAAAGAAATCTGATAACTTGCATTTGTACACCTTGAGTAAGTTTGTTATACCTTAAAACGTTTTTAGATTCATACATCTTCAGCTTTTATGTTCTTACATAAACTTTGTACCTAAAACATCTTTGTAAACAAAGGAATGGTAAAAGTTATATTAAAACCTACCAGCCATCTAACTGCATCAGCGTTCTTGAGAATGATAAATATTTACCCGAATTAATTATTAGAGAATGAGAGAGACTTGCTATCTGGCCACATGGACAGCCACCTCCAATGTCCTGTATAGTTGTTGAGGGCAGAGGCTTTAAGGACATCTGCCTTCTGTTGGTAGCATGAAACCTGTAGATTAGGAGCTATAGAAAAACTTGCCTGCCGTTGGCCCAAGCAACATGGAGAAAGTCGATTCCACTGTCCTCTTGTCCATGAACCGAAGAGTCCTTTGCAATGATTGAGGTGAAAGGCAGGAATTCTCAGTGACTAGCGTTGCCACTTTTGTGAGAGGAGTTTCTTCAGTGTCCAGTCTTCTTGGAGGAAATGGGCTGATGCCAGCAGCTTGCCTGTCTCTCTGTTATGAAAAGCTTTTTAATAAAACATTTTAAATGCCATATTCTCTAGATCTCTGAACTTTTGAGGGCTGTCTGTCTGTTTAGCATATCTCAGCAGACAAAATTTGTCTTTAGTTTCTTGCCTTAAGCACATAGGTGGCTAGGTAAGGCTTTATCCCTGTAATTAATTTGTATGGCTACAATGACATTAGGGCAGGATCTGTCTAGAGAACTGGATTGAAGCTGAAAGGCTGTGGAGGGATGTTTTACTCAGAGCCCTCCAGCCTGATTGTAACTGGTTTTAACTTAGTGGGTGAGACTTATGCCTGTAAAGGACAAAGTAGAGAAAAATCCCCTTTTGTAATAGAAGCCTAACTTTTGTAAACAGCTTACAGAAAGGACTGGGTGTTGTAAATATTTTAATTTGAAATAGACCTTTATAACCTTAAATGTTTACCATCATTTAAAGATACATAACAATTTAGAGATATTGGAGACTTAGCACAGTTTAATTTAAGTTACATATAGAGTTAGCTTACGTTTTTAAACAGTAGTTACATGTATGCATACACATACATATATTAACAGGACTGGGTAAAAGTAAGAAGAATCAGGGTGTGATCTCGGATTCACATGTTGCAGCAAACAGACAGGACATTTAAAGATAGAGTAGACTTAAAACTGCCAGTGACAAGAAAGCAAATCTGCTGCAGATGGAACAGGCAAGGTTTTTTCGTGAAATGTGTCGCCTACTGGGCCATCGAAAGCCACACCATTCTACAAACAAGCCATGTGCAACAGAGCCAGTGAAAAAAGAAATTAGAGACAAAAAATAAAAGGCAAAAGGTAAATGAATAATGTCTGTCAGCAGGGTTTGTCAGCAGAAGCTTGCTAGAGACAGTGTGAGCTCAAAACTCCAAGGCTGAAAGGGTGTGCAGCTGTGGCAGGCTGAGCAGGGGGGAAAGGGGGAGATTCTAGAGCAGGTAGGTGAGAGAAGACACCCTGCTGTGCCTGAGTTTTCTAATTCTTAGCTCTGCATCTACTTTAGGAACCCCATAAGATCTAATATATGAGTTTGAAGGGAAGATGGAGTTCAGTTTAAATTCATACATGTGCAACCTGGGAAGACATCTTTGTAAGTGGAGCAACACACTATCTCACACTGCAAGACATGTGAATATTTGAAGTCAATCAAAGCGACATAACATCTCTAGATATGGTGTGGTAGTCCAGGTTGAGCTAGAGTCTGCCCTAGTGACTGGTTATACTTTATCTGTTTTTGCATATTAAGCACTCATAATACTGACTGGGATGTAACTAAGACTGAGCCCAGGTTGCTGGAATGAATGCCTGTTAGACAGGGGTAACAGGTATTCCCGCAGGAGTATGTGTATTGTTGTCCCTTCTGAATACCCCTCTCTCACCACTGTTTTGTGCTTCAATGCTTAAACTACACTGTTGTGACCACTGGTGAACTTGCTGACACTTGGCAAGTTGTCTGCTGAGAAAGAATGTTTCCAAGGAATTGTGTACTTTTATGGTCCATGCTGCTCTGGACTTCTGAACTTCAGAAATATTTTTTTTTCTGCAGTCATAATGCTTGATAAATGGCTAGGGTAAGTCAAACTTCCTCTTTCTGCCCTTAAAAGAACCTTGCAAACCCCTCTGTAATGCAAGCAAACTGGTTGCTACGGGAGTCTCTGTCTGCTGAGTTGTGTATGTATGTGAACGCCATCTTGCTTCTCAGATCCTCTTTGGGTGATGACTTATAAGTGTTGGACACTTGTTATCTTGGACACCTTGAGATAATACATCACTCATTTTTTGACTGTTACGAATTACTTCAAGGAATGGCTGAATTGCTGTGTCTTACTGAAAGTCTGACTACCCAACAGGTATCTGAATATCTAAAGCATAGTCTTTAGTTCACTCTGCAACTTATTTTATATCACAAACTGTTACTTTAATTATTCATGGAAGAAAATTCATTCTAAATTGTACTGCCTCAAGGACTTGGAGAGTTTATGAGACTTGACATCCAATAGATGTTGACAGTGATGGTGATGTTTTAAAAATATTGGTGCCTCTTGAATAAAGAAATTACAACTGGGTTGTTTTCTTTGAGAACATTTTCAGCCAGTTTCAGTAACAGTCAATTGAATCAGCAATGGTATCTTTATGGCAACCAGCCAATGTTTATCAGAATTGATTGTCGAAATTACAGGACTCTCAGAACTTCCTAAATCTGTCCATTCAGTTCATGGAAATTTGATTCACAATGAAATGCTCGTCTTTACAGTTCTGGTATTCTATGGTAATCTCTGAATTTATCTTAACTTAAATAAGATGCACCTCTACTGTGAGCTGCAATTTTTTTTAGTACATTGATAGTGATCTGACAGCTCTATGCTGAGAATCAAAAGGCCAATGCTTTTCATTTATTGAAGGAAACAGTTATCAAGATGGGAATGAGGAAATGGATTGACATATCCCATAGCAAATTTCATGAAAACATGATTTTATTTAACATTCTACAGGTTTCACTTCCTGTTGAAACAGAACTACTTTAGGGCATACTTACATGCATTTTTTTTCTTGGTTTTGGGACAAAAAAAACACTGAAATGATTTCTGAGAAAACATGTGAATAAGAATTAATTTCTAGCTGTGTGACTTCAGTAACCAGACTACTTGAGTTGAATTCAGAAGCAAAATTATTTTCACATAGAATTTAGATACTACTGCAAATAGTAGAGCAGAGTTTAAGGATGACCAGGCTAGTTGATGATGTCTGTTCTTTGAGTGGGAGGATAGTTATTTCAACTCATTTCATGTTTTGTTCAGAAAATTGGGCTCATCAACCCCTGTATTTTGTAGTCATGAAGATAGTCATTAAAACTACAGAAACTAATTGCATTACTTTAACAGGAACTTGTGAATTTATGGACAAATTATTAGTGAAGTACTTAAGAAGCTGCAAAGCACAGAACTGCAACTACTGTTATTTGTTTTCCTCATTCAAATTACCAGAAAGAGAGTTTATTTATGTAGGGAACTTATTTATGTAATGGGATAACAATTAAATCAAGGAGTAACTTTTCAAAATCAACCACAGTTACTAGAATCATGTGATGCCTTCTAAGTTCTCTAGAAAATTTTACTTCTAGCTAGAGTTCTCCAGGAAAAAAATATTCAAAAATTACATCTATGGGATAATAAAGATAGGGCTTCAAAAGCCTTTGCTGTCACTTATAACAAATCCTTATCCAGCACAAATGTTGATTGTTGTTTCACACAGGGTTTTCAGCACTCCAGGAAGACTTAGCACGAGCTGCACTAACTGCTGTTGGTCAATGAAACACCAGCAGCTTTAGTCCATTTGCTGTCTTTGTGGATTGTTTTACTTTATGCTATATATTTAAGAGAGGAGGGGAAAATTCATTCTTAAGACTCTTGTAAAAGGAACAGACCTTGTCTCTTATTTATTTTTATCCTTGTCCCACTAACTTGATTCTGTGTTCTAGTTGGGTTGAGTGCAGTAAGGGTCCTTGCAGGGTGATGAAATATAAAAGGTTTGTCTAAAATTTTATTAGGTACTTGGTAGAGCTGGGATTTGTTACAGAAGAGATCCAAGTTCTGAGTCTAAGTCTCAATGTCTCAGCCCCAAGTTCTGTGATGACTTACCACTGTACTTATGTCTGTGGCAATGGGATCATATTCCTTACTAATTCAGTTTTGCTGATGCCAGTCATGTATACGGCATACAACAGCAATACAATTATAAAGAAGAGAGAATACCATAAGTATCATGCCCATGTCTTTTATCCCAAGTCCTTTAATGTTTTTAAATGTTTAACAGATCATCTGGGAAAATACTCTATTTTGAGCTTTTAATAGCATATATGAATTGTATATATGAATAGGTTTCATTATGACATCTTCATATATACACATTATATATACTTTAATCATATTCAATCCCATTGCATTTGTTTGTACTTTTCTAACACATATTACTTCACATGTGCATTTATTTCTTGATCTATCCAACTTATACATAATTTAGTAAATACCACCTTTTTATAACACTCAATCCAGCACCTATTTCTTCATTTTATAAAAATCCCTATAGGCTATAGCACAAATTTTGGCAAAAATCAATGGTCCTATCAATATTATAATTCTGCATCAAATGCAAAGAAATACTGTAACACTCGCAGCAAAAAGCTTAATTTTCCATAGCATGTATCCCTATACTGACAATATGAAGCACATTAATCTGACATACATACTATTATGTTCTTTATAATGCAAATGTTCATAGTTTACCGCATCATTATGGTTTGATCTGAAATATTCTGCACAGGCTCAGACTTCACTGCTCACTCATTGGCGCTGGCACTGTTCTGGAAGGTTCTAGAGTTCTTGGAGAGGGAGTCTAGATGGACAAAGGGGATCTCTGAGACCTGGCCCTTGGGAGTGTATTATCTCTGGTTCTGGTTCTGTCTGCTTCCAGGTGTGAATATGGTTCTGTTATTCTCTGTGACTGCTTCCCCATCATAATGGACTGAAACTATGGGCCTCAGTAAGGCCCTCCTCCTGTAAGTTTTCCACTTTTCATGGTTTGACCATGTGTATGTAACTAACACACACTGAATGAACATGACCCCATGTCAGCCCAAGACGTTTCCTATACTTTCACATAAAATTCTTATTTTGTTGTGTTTTATACATAATCAATATGAAAGTCATATTGAATTTACTTAGTTATTTAAGCATGCCACATGTGAAGAAGCTTGAAATGAGTCAGACTAGAAATGGGAGGAGGCACTTGACTAGAGGATCTAACTAAACTAGACTTAGAAACTGGACTTGAGTGTGTAAATTCATTCATTCATTTGACTATTCAATGACTATTGAATAATAATAACTCAATGACTATTGAATAATAATAGCCTGGAATCTGGAAATTTTACATGTGTTCAGGGCATACTAATTGAAGTTCTCCATTAGATGCCTATCTTATGTATACTCACAAGTATTTATCTTCTATCTATGTATCTATATATCTATCATCTTCTATTATCTGTCTATTATCTACCATGTATCATCTATCTACCTACCATCTGTTTGTTTGTCTATCTACCATCTGTCTATCAATCTGAACTGAATTAGCTTATATACTTATATAGTCCCACCATTTATTTCCTGTAACCTATAAAGAAAGCCAGTGGTATGATTCAGGTTGGTTCTGAAGGTTCAAGAATCAAAGAAGCCAAAGGGGTGACTCCCAGTCCCAGACTTTGAACCATGTCTTCGGGAACTGAGAGCCCCAGTGTTGAAAGGCAGAAGATTAATATCCTAGCTCCGGAAGAGAGAAAAATTGTCATTTCTTTCCATTTCATTTTATCTGTTCCCTCAATGGATTGCATTGTGATCATCTATGTTAGTGGAGATGAATCTTTGTTGCTAATTGACTAAATTATGTCCAAGGAGCTATCTGGCTGTGCCTTAACCCATTCAAGTTAGAAGGAAGGTAGCCATCATACAGGCTATTTTCTGGGATGCAACTAAGAGAACTGCATTCTTGAACAACTGTTACAGACTCCATTCTGTGTTATGTACTATTGTGTTAAGCAGTAATTTTGATAAGATATCCCAAATTGTTTGGGAATTAAAGCAAAGTGCAGCAAAATTAAGTTAATTTAGGTTATTATATATCATTTTATGACAAGGTATATGGTTTAGGTTCTTACATGGAAAATTACAATTATGAAATGGACTTCAGAGAACAGCAGCACAGTAATGCTTTTTGCAGCATATTTTAAAGAAATTTTTTCTTTGTGGATAGTGAAGCAGAGGGCAAATGAATATTTGGGGCTGATGGCTGATTGCCCATTATTATTGCACCATGTGGAAGAGTATGGTGATGATGAGTCCAGTTGTGGTCCCTTGACTCTGTAACACTACAGATCTAGAAGTTATTTGACCCTAACCTGCAGAAACAAGAATTCAAAACAGTGAGGTGTCAAGTGGGAGGACTAGAGATGAGAAATAAAGAAGACAAAAACAATGACCATGTCCAGGAGCCCTTGAATAAGCTGATGACTTATACCAAGCAAGTTTATTAAGTATAGCATCGTATATACCATTGGGGGTGTTGGTAAAAGTCAATAGAGAGCTAAGTCAGATAGTGTTGACAAAGAAAACACAGGGTGCCTCAGACACAGCTGCTTAAACCACAGTCCAGGGGGAAGAGTCAAGTTCCCAGAAACTGCAGTGTTGACTTCTTGGAGGCACTGGCTCCAGTCCTAGACCAGCTCTGGCAAGTTCACACCTGGACAAGGACACAAAACTAAAGTTCCCTTTGTCATTTCACCAGGGCTTCTGAGAAAGTCTTTCGTTGGCCTAGCTCCCTGAAGTTGTAGAGAAACTCATGTTCGGCTAGTATCAAAACAAAGGCATATTTATCATGTGTTCAGCTTCTGTAATCATTACCTTTAACTCAGTGAACTCAGACTAAAGCCAGTGTATTTGTTACAGCACAAATATCATATATTATTGCTACTCATGTCTTCTTATTAGCAAGGAGTCATGTAAAAATAGCTGACTAGAAGACTGTGTCTCAGGATTTGAATGACTGGTGCTTTGTGAGTGATCTCCCCTTATAATTGTTATAGCTTGTATCTCCATAAGTCAGGAGCCCTTTCTGAAGTTACTTCAGATAACTGTATCCATCCTGGGAAAATGTCTCCCTGTACTTCATCTTGATCCCTTTATTGACCAATCACTGTTTTAATTCCTTGTCCCTCCACTACACCTAACCTAACATAAGTCCTAAGAATATGATGAAGCATAATGTTGCTAAATGGTCATAGTAATAAGCTGCCCCCTAAGTTCTTTTCTTCCTATGGATAAAATAGGAGATCTCTCAATGATCATCAGAGAAACTTCCTTTGGCAATAGATGGCAATTAATACAGTGATCCACACTTGGTCAAACACAGAGAATAAGAGACAATGGATTATATGAACAGTTCTAAATGGGACATCTACAGTGCATGTTCTCCACCAGGCTCAGAGATCATCTTGGAATAGGATTACAAAAGATTCTAGAAGTTAAACAGAGTAAGTTTCTGTAGCACAACAGTATTTGCAGGACATGATAGGGTCATGGCATACATAAATCCATTTTAGCTCTAACTACATGGACA